>NC_092629.1:30651138-31016436 GCF_039555335.1 Amphiura filiformis
GTGGGCCAAAAACAACTTTACCCAATTTAAAAGGTTCATATCTCCAAATTGAAAAGTCTGCTTCAAATTGTTTTTACATATTCGTAAAGAACATCTTCTTAAGAGTATTTGGTGAAAAAACTATTCAAAAAAGTATTAAATTAAAAACGTGACGCTAGTTTTAAATCAAAGGGTCAAAATTAACTTTGTCCACGCGAAGGCCTACTAGCTGTCGCGTCGCATCACTTGCAATAGCGAGTTCGATAGAGAATGAGAACCACTCAGTATACGCACGCATTTGTTCAGCAATTTTATATAACACAATCAAATAAATTAAACATAAACAATTAAAATGTCAAGCTACGATATTTCGTCATGATATGCAGCTTTCATACTGCAAAGATATAAAAACAATTCTCTTCAAATATGCGCAAAGCAATTGTAACCTCAGACCTCATTTTTTGTCATTACGAAATGTTATCTACAAGAACGTCTGAAGTTATTGCACTTATTGCGTACGTGGTAGGCCTATGTTCGGCAAAGCGGTTGCGTCGAGAACTGACTCTGGGGTTTGCTTCAAGTTCCCTTTGAACCGTTGCAGTATTTGCAGCTGAACGGCCAGTTCTTGGACGTCCACTTCGTGCTTTACATCTATTCATCACACTTCCGGAGTTATGAAAGTTGTTCGTATTTAGAGTTATGGTAGGTTTCGGCGGGACTCTTACGTTCGGGAAACGAATCCGAAATTGACGCTGCACTTCCAAAAAGCTTTCTGCCATAAAGTCCTCTCTTTTGCTGTGAAAGTGCTCTCATCTCATCTCATCTTGACACCTTGCAAACCTATTTAGAAATAAGCCACGCAGTCACAAAATGCACGAAGGCCCATTTAAAATTCACAAATCGCGCCAGGTGAAAATGGTAATTGCGTTATTGTTGTACTAATTGTTGGCCAATGACAGTGAATGGGGATTAAAATCGATTGTATTTCGTTCATTCATGTAAAAACAATTATCACTTTTCAAAGACAAGCCAAACGTGTTTATCATTACATGTATGCCTAACGCATATGTATGCCTTTATACTCTTAACTTACTCTTAGGAATCGGACACATCCCATTGAATTACGTGTGGACAAAGTGATTTTTGACCCTCGGACGTAAAACTAGCACCATTTTGTTAATTTAGCTTCTTTTGCTTTCATTTTTTCATCATATACTTTTAGAAAGATATACATTTAGAATATGTAACAATACCATGGATAGCTCTTCTACAATTCGAGCAAGCACCCTCTGAAATTGGGTAAAGTTGTTTTTGGCCCACACTGTACTGCAGTCTATTATAAATATTAATATTATATTAATACCAATATTTCGTTTCCCTATAGAATACAAAACTTGTGATATGACTGCTGTGTCAACTTCCCCGAATCCAGACTTCAGTGCCGTTTATACCAACTTGGTCATCCCTGCTGGAGATACATGCGCTATGGGATCGGTTGACATCGTCAACGATCCTTACACACGGGAAGACACGGAGATGTTCAGCATCAACATCGTTTACAACGATCCAAGTGTGAAGGGGTGTACTGGAAAGGTCATCAACCCAAGCAAGGCTTTTGTGACCATTCGTGATGTTATGTACAGTAAGTTGGACTTTTCTTTTTAAAGATACCGTTTGATAAGTAGTGGTAGTGGTGGTAATGAAAAATAAAATCGATTTTCATTATCTAAATCAATATATTATTGAAAAATAACACTTTGCTGTTTTACAAAAGTCCATTCTACAAATCATATTCCTTGAAAACTTGCTTGATTTATTGTTGTTAATACGTTTCACAAAAGTGTTGTTGTTTCAGCCCTCTTTACAACATAACTCAAAAACCAGAGGACCTACAAAAGTATATCAGTAATATATATTTGAATTCCTCTGTACACTCGCTATGAAATGAGTAATGTACATTTTGCCAAAGCTCACTTCCATTTGCAAGATGCTGTAAACTACCAAATCGCAACAGTTTGAAATAGCGTTTAGTGTATTTACTATGCAAATAACCACGTTCCTTGCTCCACAGTGTATCGGGCAATAACCCTTTGTTATGTTAAATAGCTTTCCCAATTTTACGTGCTGAAGGGGAAGGCCACACTCGCCATACCTCAGTGAACATCAAAAGAGGAGCTGGTTTCCGTGTGTGTGAATTTCTAGTGTATATATTTCTGTGTATGCCAATTTTGGGCATTATGACCAATATTTATGAATATTGCATGATACATAAAGGAAAAATACCTGAATGATGTCCAAATTTGGCTCAAATATACGTTATGGTTCATACTATCGAGTGAGTTTAATATTTTTATGAATGGACGAAAGTAATAATGGTAGCACACAGCCTTCTGTACATGTCAGCGCTGAACGCCATGTATTGTCAATGGCATTATCGGGCCTTGATTCACTACGAAACTGTGAAATTCTTAGTTGAAATTACATCAGGTACATGTGTCGGTTTTTTAATTTTTGCATGTAAGATATCATATTCAAATCAATATTAATTGTGATATTTTGGCCTAAATAGATTTGTTTAGCAAGATAAGACTTTTGAAAGGAGTGCATACGTGTATTTAGCCTATACCGACGAGTGTCTGGTTATTACGTAGTCAATTCACCACACACGGTGAATGGGAGATGTCCTAGAACTTTTTCTAATAGGAGGAAGAGGAAGAAAAGGCTCACGCAGTCACGCTGATGATGAATTGAATTGAATTAAATTCACGTAAAGCTTATTCATCACAATCTTCAGGCCGTTCGATTTATACAAGAAATAACTGTTTAACCAATTTTTAAACATTTAGCCTATTTCAAGATCCAGTTTTGCGAGTATGCAGTCACAGAACCCAGGGAAGGAAGCTTTGAGTTTAAGTTTAAAATTCAGCGAGTCGGCAATCATGAGGCTACGTCAACCATTTGTAAGTATCTAAAATCAGCTATCATGAGAAACTTAAAACACTACGTTTAATTGTGTCCTATATTGTCCCTGATATGTACCGATGGCTCCTTTCACGATACTCTGCAGATGCTATAAATTATATTGAGCATAATAATGTTCATTTGGATTTTGCTATCGTTTTTAAAAATTTAAATCAATACGATAGCGCTATGAAAAAGTTCAGTGTACGATAGAAAGATCTATCGGCAACTATCGGACCAACCAAAATACGGTGCCTAAGAGGAATCTTGCTGAAATAAATTGTGTTAGGTGAAATCGATCAAGTATTATATGTTCAGACAAACTTTGCATCTGATAGAATGAACAGATGGCAAAGGATATACAATAGCCCAATTTATAATCCGGTAGGACAGTTTGCTCATGAAAGTAAGGTAAGGTAGAGTTATGCCGGAGCAATGCTCACACAGGCCGAAGCGTCCATATCATTTCCTTGACGTTTGGGTCAGACTCCCCTGAAATAATTTGTTATGGGGATTAGCCTCTCCTCCTGCAAAACGAGTTTGCTTTACCTTCTCATCACTATATTATGCCGATTATAAGTCAGAGCTTTTTCGATTTTTTCGCAAACTTTGGACAGGAAAATAACAAAGGAGAAGAATAATAGTTTGTAGCAGTGACTTTATGTTGTCTACTATTCCAACATTTACAACATAGGATATTATTTGCACAAAATGGATGTCCGAAATCCTGTACTGACACAAAAAACAAATAGCGTAAAAAACACTGCATTCCGCATTATGTTTTGAGACACAAGATTTTGAAGATGGCCTAAGCTTCTGTCCTGAGTTTTCAGCAGAACACGCTTTACATTAAAAAAGTACATTATTTTGATCTCAGATTACAATGTGACCTCGATCAGCGCGACTGCTGTGAAGGATTACGAGCCTCCAGCATCCGATATATTTACAACTATCAATGCTAACACTGACAGTGTTGAACTATCCATACCTATACACGCCGATGCATCTCGGGAAGACCCAGAAACCTTTGAGATATCCATAGGTAACCCAAGCTCTGGTATCGTGTCCGATTCCAACAAGGCAACCGTCACTATCTACGATGTCAGTACATCGAGTAAGTACTCACAATAAGGCACCACTCAGTTTGGTGATATAGCATGCACTATATTAATACCGATAGGTGCTCTATCTTTCTTCTTTTATTTAAACAAAAAACAATAGCTAACAATGGCACTATGGAAATGTACAGGGTATGATAGAAATAAATTAAAACATTAAGATATGGGTAGTTCCTGAAAACATATTGATGTGTATTCAAGCAGGAGGCCCCATGTGGGTCCACACCTATACTCTCTTTTATTTTGAGCAAGTACCCCCCGTACATGAAAAAACCGGCGTATTATTTATATAGTCTCCCCCTCCGATCAACACATGCTTAAATCTTTCCCACGATGTCAAACATGTTGGTAAGAGTAATGCCAGGTAAAGTGGTTACAACAATACCGGACCTAAGACACATCATTAACGCATGCGTGTTCGTCACTAGAGCTTTAGTCTTCTCTAGTCTCCTCCGCAGCCAGTTTGGTTACGCTCCCTCCACACAAACAGTCTGCCAATTGCCACTTATAACGCCGTTTCTGATTGGCTACACGATTGTAGCCGTAGAGCTGTACATACGGGAACTTGATTGACCTCACTCAGCTGGCGAGATGGCAGGTCAAAATTGCTCATGAATAATAAAGTAGCCGTCTAGCCGATCGACCAATTGAAAGCTTTGTTTGACGTCAAGCTGGATGACGTCGGCAGAAAACCGTTAGCGAATCAAAAGGACCAGTTCGTGATCATTGGCAGACTGTTTGTGTGGAGGGAGCGGAACCAAACTGGCTGCTGTGGAGACTATAGTCTTCTCCACCTTCGTCAGTGTTCGTAACACACTATGTGGAGTGGCTGGAATGGCACACTGACGGCGGAGGAGAATACTAGCTGGTCAGACAGTCTAATTCTATAAAGCATATACCTTGACCTATGCCGTTCACTCCAACTGGGGGTTGAGTGGTAGCATCCGCATTACAATGTCCCGCCAAACTGTTCTGTTCTCCGCTGTACGACTGGCATTTACTATGGAGGTTAGGTTGGTTCTTTTGCAGTCAGCTAGTAGGCAGTGTCTCAACCTATTTGGTGGTCTTCCTCTAGGACTCCCTGGATGTGGCATTCGAAGGCCATCTTGGGAAGGCATGAGGAGGCATTCTCTGGATGTGGCCAAAATAATGCAGTATCTTTTGTGTTATTCTGTCCAAGATGGAAAGGAAATTCAACAGCCAGGGTTTTGAGAATGTTGGTGTTTCGGATCCTGTCTCTCCGTGTTACTCCCATAATCTTTCTGAGGCACATCATCTCGAAAGTGGGCTGTCGATATTCATCCTCTCTTTTCAATATCCAGGTTTCTGCTCTGTACAGTAATATTGATAAAACAATGACCTTGTATAGCTCAATCTTGGTGTAAGTTTGGATGCCCTTAGCGTTCCAGGTACTCTGTAGTTTATGCACAGCTCCTAGGGCATTGCCTATTCGAAGTTTAATATCTTCTGTACAGGATCCTTTTTGGGTGATCTTTCCTCCCAGGTATGTAAACTCCTCCACCTGTAGAAGCTTGGTGTTGTCAATTGTGATGTTAAGATGGGTGTCCACTTTGCTTATGGCCTGGACTTCTGTTTTAGTGATATTTATTTTGAGTCAAAAAGCAGAGCTGCTTTGATGGACGAGGTTGACCAGTGTCTGGTGGTCCGAGTCTTCTTAGTGTTGCTGCGTCATTCTGTTCTACATGATGTAGATCCATTGGTAGAAGTGGCTGGTTAATAAGGGGTTTAACCCTGGTGTAAGATTCTTCATTGTGATGCAGTTTTGCTCAACAGTAAAGCTAGGCCTCTCCTAGCCACCCTGATCTGTCCGTAACTTCATGCACTAGCCAGAGAGTTAAATCAAGCATATAATACCCCAACAAACACCGTCATATTTCATTGATTTACTACAGAATATATTGTATACTCAAGATATAATTAAAAATAGTAAACCTGGAAGCTTATGTAATTTTGTAAAAAGTATTAGGACACGTGAATAACATCATGTAGGAAACAAAATGGCTGCTAATGGCCGCCTATTGTCTAGACCTAGGAACAACCAACCCGTATCATCACGTGATTTAAGTCGCATTTCCCATATATAGAATCCCTGTGTCAAAGCACGTCATTAAGCATGAATTGTAAACAGTCTTCCAACATGTTCAATAGATTAATGACCGTTTTACGGCTACTTAATATTCATGAGCCCTAAGCATAGTCACGACTTAAACAAGAAAAGTTCCCGGATCTATCTGTTTCAGACATATGTCATTAGCCAATCAGAAACGGCGTTATATGTTACAAATTGACATACGGTTTGTGTGGAGAACGAGCGGAATTCAAGCGGCGGATGATGAGAATATTATTGAACATGCATTAAAGTTGCCAACAGTAAATGAGACATTCAGCAGCCCAACAACAAAGAATATCTGATCCTACATTAGGTATTAAGAAGCAACAGATAAAAGGGCTTCGTCTTCTTAGGTTAGACCCCGTACAGTTTATAACAAAACCCTTTGGTTATATATTTTAATTTACTCATTTAAAATTGTAAAATATTTGCATTTTACAGAGAGCTGTGCCCGACTAGACAGTGCTATTTACACCGTATTTGAAGCATCTGAGGAGGTTGTTCTTAAAATTATAAGGGATGGTAACCTATGCAACATGGAAACTATCGGTAATTTCATTCAGATAAATAAAATTGAGAAAAGATATAGATAAACACATTATGAGCGCATTTTGTGCTGTACGAAATCACATGAAAATGGTTTTTAATTGGAATATTAGTGCATAAAATGTTTAAATCGTAAAGATGACATAAAGGTATGGAATAAAAAACAATGACAAGTCCACATATGGATGAAATGATTCATGAGGTTTATTTAATCGTTATATATATTTATTATGATATCGCCACCTATAAATGTGACAAGTGAAAAAAGTTCAGCTTACTTTCTGCATCACATGTATAACTCTACATTGTTTTTACAATAGCCATAGAAACAACGGACATAGACGCTGTAAGCAGCAGCAGCAATGGAGCCATTGCTGATTTTGTCTCTGATTTTCCAAATGAATTCAACTTTGACCAAGACCAGGCAGAGTTACCAATAACTTTAACCATTATCAACGACGAGGTGAAGGAAGATACAGAGTGTTTCAAGGTGTGTCTTAAGCCACCTATGAATCAGGAAAATGCAATGGACATCTGTACTCCCGAATGTGCTACCGTGATGATAAAGAATGACGATGGTGAGTAGTGAATGCATATGACAAATCACAATGTCAGGAAGGACCCTCGAATGGTTACAATCATTGCAACATGATAGGGCCAAACAACAAAATAAGGTGATCTTGTGTAACTTGTAGGTAAAAAGGTCACCTTTAAAGGGACAGAACGAAACAACAGATGTGGAAATGAGAGTATAAACTGAACAGTAGATACACGTTGTAGTCCTACTAGTTCATGGCATATTGGATGGTCGAGGGGAAGGTTTAGCCATACATGCTTTCAAGGTGAAATAACCACACTCTTGTTATCGTCTGGCCATGGCCTGGCTGTTGCTTGTCTGCTGTTTTCCTGGTAAACAAGCAATTCCAATTTGGGCCTTAAGGGTGGTTTGTACGGGGGGTTGTACAAAACCTATTTGACCAGGTCTAAACAATGAGATGAAGCAAAGATGACCAATTTTACCATGTTTGTTTTGACAAAGTCAAGGCGCCGAGAAATAGCATGTACATGTCGGAAAAAAGACGCGCTCGTTTGCGTCCTTGCTAAAAATATTGCTATTCCACGTCGATTTCATTACGTACACCGATATAAGTGGTATAGGTAGTAGTGTGTCTGGAGCTCCAAAAATTTGTTTCAGGTTTGAGAATTTACTGGATATCTCATTCAACCTAAAGGCATGTGGCAGGAATGGTAACAATAATGACGAATTTTATCTTCCGCATCCATTTATTAACTTGTTTCTCTTTCATTTTCTCATTTAAACTTTTATACTCTTTCTTTCAAACAATCTCTCAAATTGTTTTTCAGCCATCAGTCCTTCTTATGCTTTTGAGAGTTCATATTTTGAGGTACTCGAGCAAAGTGGATCATTGAGACTGAACCTTATAAGATCAGGTGATCTGGGTGAGGCGTCTACTGCTCGTAAGTGAATGTTACATGTGTTATTCATTAGTACAGGAACAATGTCATTTTATTGAACCGAAACAAATTTATCTCAATATTGTAATGAAAAATATTTTACTCGAAGAGCTAGCAACACATTTTCTTCCTGTTTCGGTTGTATCTTACAGTAATGAAAGTGTTTTTTACGTCTTGTTTACGTTATGAACATCACTTCACACCATTAACCAATATCTTATAACGTTGATATCACGTTATTTGAGTCATAATAACGTTATTCAAAACGTTCATACACAAGCAGTGAAAAACATAACGTATCAAATGTCTTTACTGACAATACAGCTAAATTAAGGGGATACTACACCCCTGCCTAATTTTGTGCTTTTTTCTCAAAAATTATAGCGCATTGGGGACAAGTAAGATATGTATATTATAGGGGCAAGGACTACAACTACTGCAATGGAAATTTTACAGTACAGTAGTTGTAGTCCTTGCCCCTATAATATACATATCTTACATGTCACCAATGCGCTATAATTTTTGGGAAAAAAATGCAAAAATAGGCACAAAATTAGCCAGGGGTGTAGTACCCCCTTAAGTAACTATAAACCGAGTAATACTCAAACATTTTCACCACGTTTTTTTCCACAACAGAGGTAATAGTATCTGAGCAAGGTATCAATTCTGCTACATTGGCTGAAGACTTTGATTTTCCAAGTACTGTCTTCTTTGATATTAACCAATCATCAAGTTCCCTACTTATTGATATTCAAACTAACGACGGCTTCGAAGGGGAGGAGAAATTTACCTTGGAAATCCTTGATGCTGACGCGACTCAACAATCCGGGATTAAGAGAGCTACAGTAGTCATTTGCGATAACTGTGAGTAATGATAACATATATTAGACAAGATTAGATTAGACTCTCCAACAATTCTCAGTAACGTTGCGACCCGTTCACAGGGTTTTCATCAGACTGTGCAGAGATTTGACTTATATAGTTTGGTCACGTGATGATAATCGCAGAGGTAGTTTTTTTACGGTAGGGTCATTCGATAAGGAGGAGTGGTTGAGAGGGAAATGAAAGAAGCCATCGGCGAAAGAGCTGAGCAGCCAGCACTTAGGGTATGTCTCCGTTGCGCACGCCTGGTACCCACCGTGAAACAGCTTCCGCGCCGATCATACGTGACCAAACAATTCAGTCAAGCCTCCTCACAGTCTGATTATGACCCAGCAAACGGGTCGCAACGTTTCCGAGAAGCGTTGGTGAGTCCAGAATTATGACTCACATTACCTTCCTACTATTGGGTGACTCGAAATATTCATAAAACTGATAATACAAAGTATTTGCGTCCAGCCTAATTCTTTGTCAATTCCAGTAGCGTGTCACTAGTGTCGATTCCCCCGGACAAAAAATGAAAGAAAAAAGTGCCCCGACAAAATATGAAAGAGAAAATCTAGAGGGCAAAGGAAAAGAAAAGGGGCAAGGAGGCCCTTTTCCAGCAAAATTCACCCGATCATGGGTGTAAAATACAGTTTGTTGTGCGCTGTGAGCGAACATTGTTAAAATAAAGCCTTTTTGAACCTCGAAGCCATGTACAGTCTCTCTAAAAACAAAACCGGTATATGTATGTATTATGTGATGCAACTGCAATTTTTTTCGTCTGTGGCCCCGTAAATGTATTCCCCCCCCTCGCCCCGACTAAGAAAGCTGGCTACGCCCCTGGTCAATTATCTCGTACAATGAAATCATTTTTGTTGTTTTAAATAGGCGAGTGTCAACCAGCTTGTGTCCATGGCAAGTGTCTTCCTGGTGGTACATGTTGGTGCTATCCTGCTTACACTGGACAGCAATGTGATATCCGTAAGTATTATTTCATCTAACAGCAAAGACCAAAGTCTGTTCCTTTTAATGGTTTAATTAACAAATGGGGAATAATAATCACAAGTTGGTGACTGGAATAATTATTGGTATAGGCATGACGAGCCACAGCTTTTAATACACCATCGTTTATTCTTTCTTCTTTCATTGATGCGGCTCAACATTCCAGGTGAAGTAGATATCATATTTATCCTTTCTATCCATGCATTTTCCCCAGCTGTGGTGATAGTTTTCGAATCATTGACTATAACCGAAAGTCCGCCAACAGTTGCCATCCACTATTCGGATGATTTGAACGACCCGACTTCTGCTAGCTACATCCAGATGAAAGCAGTTCTTGAGAGTGAGGTATTTTTATTGCATTTTATTATTATTGAATGATACCGAACCTGAAACTAAACTATACTTTCGTTCACCTCAAGTTCGGTAGTGATGTATGTACGTATTTTGCTGGTCAAGTTAATCACGAAAAACGTACTCGCACGCGTACAGGGGTGGTTTGACGGCACGTTTTCGATACTGAATGATAGTTGACAATACATTTCAATATTATAACCACATTCGTTAGAACCGGCTTTTTATTGTACACCCTGTAGTATAATTAATATGCTCATTGAGCTGAGATTATAACTTCAAACAACCCACATGAGAAAAAAGTATGTTGCTGATTTTTGAGATGCATTTATTGTTTATGTTTATCTATATATGTTGTTGCTGTTGCTGTAGAGTTCTCGTCATTACATTGATAGAATTCGAACATTTCGGCTGGTGCCTTCATCGGAAAAAAGAAATCAAGAATAATGGCGCTGATGACTCCTACCATTTAATGAACACATAGATTCCACGCTTATACTCTCTAAGCGTACTTGAATTCAGATAATGCCGGTGCAGCGTTCAGACCTGCATGACGACATCGCTCATCTTACAAGCGAACTTTTGTGTACGCTCGCCATATTTGCGCTTTTTTTTAGTTCGCTCACACAAGCCTTGTGACACGTAGCGTTGATCCCCATAGGCAACATGCCCCTATTCGTCGATATGACTCCTACCTTTCGGAGAGAAAAAAAAATCTAGGCGCTATTGACAAAATATCAATAAACAAATGCCGAGCAATTGGATGTTTTAATTTGGTGTTTGTATCTACCGAATTTGTATTCAGATAACAGAAAGAATACGCCAAGGTAGATATCCACAAATAAGTGTTAGTCACGCTTCACCCACATTCTCGAGCTAGTCAATATGACTAGTCAACCAAACATGGACAGAACAACAGGACCTTTTTCGGTAAATCCCACAATTCCTTGCGGTTAGACCCGATATGTCGTCATTTACCCCACCGCGACTTGTAAATGCACAGTAACGAAGTTCGCTAAATCATGTACGCACCGGCGTGACGTGAAATGACATCTCAGGAATAACCACAGGGAATTATTTTCCAGTAAATCCCATAATTGTGGTTAGACCTGAGGTGTCGTCATTTTACACCACGACTTGTAATACACGTGACGTAAAATGACGACATGACAGGTCTAACCACAAGGAATTATTTGATTTACCGAAAAGGTCACCACGAAAAAGACCAAATGATCCAATGGATAAGAAAACAAATCAATGTTTTGTTTATTTTATTTGTAGCTAGTACAAGCATTAAATGGCTTACCCGGTTTCCTATCAGTTCGAGTATTACGATTTCGACCCGGCAGTGTCGTAGTGGATTACGTTGTCGAGTTCGCAAGTAATGCTGATGCAAACAGTGCAGATGTGAGAGACGCGGTTAACGGAATCGTTGATAGCAATGGCATACTTGGCAACAGTAACTTTAAATTAACTGCAACTGCAACAGGTAACATACTCTTTATGAACAATTATTATAAACAATATAATCGGTGTAATAGTCGAAAGATACGTGTTTTGTGGGTTTTGTGTTTTTTGCTGCTACTTTTGCTACATGCCTAAAAGACAATCGCTGATTGGTTACGTGATTCGCTCTTTCTATCCAGAATGTCGCAATCGAAACTGGAAATAGGATGTGGTTAGAGTTCAAAGTTCGAGCCGAAAACCTATAAGCTTTGAAAACCCTGGTTTTATTTTATGATTCTCCAGGTTGCATGTAATTACATCCTCATGGTTTCGTACGTGCTGCAATAGAGTAGGGCGAGGCTGGACAAGGTTAAAACCTCGATTGAGGATGGCTGGGGTCAAACCTAGGTCATCCGAGGTAATCTTGTGTGTTTTGGTCATTTTCTGATTTCTTTGCACAGCTGTCAATCATTCTTCAAACAGCAGGTGGCATTCAACCAAGCATGGTTCTCTTTGGTTTCTCATAACCTAAATCTTCCACAAAGGGAATCCTTACTCTTCCACAGAGGGAGGGTGAATTTTAAATGGAGTTACTTGTGGGTGGGAAATTAAGGTCATATATTTTCTAGCGAGTGTATGGATTCAACTGGAATAGCCCAATATCGTTTATTTCTTGTTTGCAGCCTCAGAATCTTCCAACATACGTAGGAGTTCATCAGATGGTGAAGTAATAGGAATTATTATTGGAGGAGTATTGGGCATATTAATACTTGTACTGTTGGGTCTTCTTGGCTTGTGCGTGTTATACCGCCGACAAAATCAGCTACTTGCTGGCGGAGGCAGGAATCGTGATACATTCGAGCTTCGACCATATGAAGGACCCAACCAACCCTATGCTGCTCACAATGGAATCTTGGTAGGTACAGAATTCAAAGTTTCCAGAAGAAAGTCGATTTTTTTTGTTTCCCTCTAGTCGTTCAAATCAAATTATGTTAAAATCCTTAATTATTTCCTTTTTCATTGTTTGCAGGGTAGCATTGGCTCACCATTATACTAGATGCCGCCTGAGAAGATATCCTACACTTCCCACAATGCCTTTCTTCCATTTCAATTTTCTGTACTGCTATCTAGTGCTACATGGGTCGATAATGACAAAATGTACCTCAATGAACAGAGCACATCCAAATCTTGCAAAATATGTTTACATCATGACTATCGACCCAATAGCCAGTCTATTCTCAACACGAAAACAAATGGAAACTTTGTCATGTTGCAAAGAATTCTGGGAAGGGTAAGCCATCTTCTCTTACTAGATGCGATGCTGATCACACAACTGCACAGAGTGGTCCGTTTTGACGTCTTGACATAAAGACTTCCCAAAAAGTAACGCAGTCCTTACAAATATAACATCTATAGCTTCAGAACTATAAATCGTTTTATTATTTTAAGGGTAGACGAGGTATTGTTGGTCGAAGCAACCTTAAAAATCGATTTTCATTATCTAGATCATCTAGATCAATATATTATTGAAATTAACACCTTGATGCTTTGCAAAAGTTCATTCTACAAATCGTATACTTTGCAAACTTGCTTAATTTATTGGTGTTAATGAGTTATGTACGTTTTACAAAAGTGTTGTTGTTTCAGACCTCTTTACAACGTAACTCAAGAACCGCAGTATCTATAAAAGTATATCTGTGATATTTTAATTCTTCTACACGCTCGCTATGAATTGAGCAATGTAGTTTTTGCCAAAGCTCAGTACCATTCGTAAGATGCTGTGAACTCCCAAATCACAACAGTTTAAAATAATTAATAACCTTAACATAGAAAGAAATGTGAATTATGTACAAGCATTTTGATACCCCATTCGCCTAACACAGCAGTATTTTTAAAGAAAAAACCTGAATTTAACAGTTGTATTACAGCGATCAATGGTTATTAAACGCAAGCATTGTGGCATGTGAAACCCACCATTATTTTCACGCTGAATTCAAATCAAAACAATTTACTGCAAAACTTTAAAATTTGGGTTTAAAATAAAAATGCTGATGATTGCTGTATTGTTACGACAGAAAATCGGGCAAATAGAGTATCAAAATGCTTACTTTCTATGTTAAAAAATTAACGATTATTAGTTTTGAAGCTATATGTGTATTTGTAACAGCTGAGGTACTTTTTGTGAGGTCTTTATCTCTATTTAAACGCATTCTTCAGTCACAAGCTTATGTGTTTCCGAGGGGGAGGGGCACAATTTGATGACAATGGTTAAAAATGGGCAAAAAAGAACAAAAAAGGATTAAAATATTAATTAATATCAGGACAGCCAGCATTGCCGCTGCTCATTTGTTACATCCCATTGGGCTATTCTATTCAAAATCCACACTGCCCCTGTGGAAGATTTAGCCAGTCTTCCACAGAGGGAGTATGAGTTTTGAATAGAATAGACAGTTTGGTAACTTCCATTTGAAATACTCACTCCAGTTGTGGAAGATATAAGTGAAGCCATAATACAGAGGGAGTATGGGTTTCAAAATGAATAACCCTGACCAATTACATTTGAAATTCATACTCCCCTTTGAATGATATTTCCAAAATCTTCCACAGGGGTAGTGTGGATTTTAAATGGAATAGCCCATTGACTATGCCACTGCGGTCCAGTGGGTAGTACTTGAAGCCTATTTAGAATGTGTTCTAAGTAAAAAAAAAAGAAGTTTTTCACGGTTTCAATCAACTATATAGGGCCTTGTGTTTGGCCAATAACTCCTCTCAAAAGGAAATTATTAGAGGCATGAATGTTGTATGTTCACATCATGCAAAATTTAGAGAAAAAATTAGAGAAATGGACATTTTTTAATAGAGGCCTTAAAGTACTTAAAATTGGCTAAACATAGGTTGAGATTATGGCACTTAGAAAGTGTCTTAAATGAGGTTATGGCTCCTTTGTGTACTTAAAATTTGCCTCAACTGAGATAGTAGATCTGTAAGTACATAAAATTGCATTAAACTAGCATAGAGCACCTTTAACTTAAAGTTTACTTATGAGGTTATATAAATGCCTTTAAGTACTTAAAATTGCCTAAAATGAGGTTGTAGTAGCTCTAACTATTGAAAATTGCCTAAAATGAGTGTCCCCACCCCAATTTAGGGTTAAATTGTTCTTGTAAGTCACAAAGACTTATGTTATGTTCTTTCTTATATGAGAATGCTGCTACCTAATATACAGTAAGCCAAAAAATTAAGGTACCAGTTATGTTCACCAGTGTATATCTGAACCAAAGACAGATATGTCATAATTGGAACCAGCAGCCAATAACCACATCTTTTAGCTCGAATTTAAGACCTCATTTGTTGAAATTGTTAAAGAAATAAAGACAAGTTGATCCAAAAACCCAACAAGATGCCAATTTAAAAGTTGCAGTTTGCTCTGTTGCCGGGCTCTGTTGCAGGTCATTGATTGCACAGAAAGCGTTCGCGAACAAGATACCTAGCGTTCGTGCTTCCATTGATTAGCACCTACAACCAGCGTCGTGCTCTCATTGTTTAGACACAAAAGTGCAACTGTTGATTTCGTTTCTTCGTTAGGTTTTAGATCACCGTTTCTTTAATTCTCAATCAATGTCAACAAATAAGGTCTTAAATCAGAGCTTAAAAGTACAGGTATTGGCTGTTTGATTTAATTTGCACATAATTATTTGTCTCTATTTAGGATATACAGGGGTGAACATTATAATGTTAATTAAGCATTTGTATTTTAAAATCAAGTCTAAAAATCAAGTTATTTAAATCATTTAAAAATGATTTAAATAACTTTATTTTTTAACAATATTATTAGTTACCCCCTGTTTGTTCACGAAATACGGAAAATATCTACGGTCTGGTGCCGTATTCCATGAAGCCGAAGGCTAATTCGAATACGGCACCAGACCGTAAATATGTTCCCGCATTTCGTGAGAACAAACAGGGGGTAACGAGTCTATCCTTTAGTGAACACGAATTTTATCATCTTCAGACTTATTCGTAAACTACTTTGCTAATCGTACTAAAAAGTATGTCAGTTTCTTCCTTGCTTTTTAATAATGTAGTCATGCCGCGCGTGAAGTATGCGAGTCACACGAGCCATGTTACACAGACGCGCGCGTGTTAAAGCTACGCAGGTAATACGGGAAATATTACCCGCATGTATATAAATGAAATTTTATCCAAGTGGTGTTTGACCAATGGGATTACAGAATTCGTATTAACTAAAGGATAAAAGATGATATGATGGAAGAGTGGATTATTCTATTGTAATGATTATTCCCACTGTTGTTAATTTGTGTGTAGTGTCGTGGACGACCCTATTTTAGGAGGAGTGTGTAACCCACCCCAAAACACAAGATGTTGTGTTCTTTCTGATATAAGAAGGTTGCTGCCTAAAAATATTTATACTGAGATACATAATATTTGCAGAGATATATTTGCACTTTTTAGATGTAGTAACCTGTTGATTCATCATCCCTCAGATGATATTATTGTTTCAGAAGAATACACCTCTTGGTATAACCCACCTTATGTCCTCCACGATTTCTGAGACATGTAATGATGTCACACATTCCATCATTGAATAATTTTTATATAAACTCATTAATCATACTGATGTGTTGAAATATGAATTAAGTTTCAGCCAAATAATTTATGAGCATAATCCATTGGATCTCTTTCTTAACCAATGACCCCTCAAGGTCTACTTGTTTCTTATATTTACGTCATGTAGTATTAACAGTGTATATAATAGCTTGCTTGTGTTGTTGATGATGACACAATTCCAAGTAAACATACATGTAAGTCGTTGTACTTGAGGACCACATAAATAGAAGAGAGAAACTGCAAACTCTTCAGAAACAGTCCTGGCACCTAGTACATAAAGATGGCTGCGTAATAGTTTATTTGTAAATTGTGTTCTTGTTACACACAGGTAAGTTTTGATATTATTTAACATGTTGACTTTGGACATGTAACTTTAGTAATGAAGACGTTGATTTACTAATTTTCCTGATCCTTTTTATAGCATTAACAATTACATATGTGCCCATCCACCACAAACTGGTCGTAAAGTCGGCATTTTCCATTTTGAGATACAATCAAAAACAGTTTATGGATTTCTATGTAAAATATATTAGGAATTTGACCTTTGATGAACCATAACTTCACAATGAAGCTGGATGAGGTGTCATTTTAAAGCTGAAAGTACATTCTTTCAAATTCTGCAATAACCAGAAAATGGTCTGGAGCCGACTTTACTACCACTTGGTGGTGGATGGTCACATATGAACTTACGTGCCACTGTCTCATTCACTCAATGATTGAGCATGTGATGAATAAATAGTTAAGGTTTTGGTAGATAAATATCATGATAGGTTCAAAGCAAAACCATTGTACTCTGTAGAATAATGTGTTAGTTAGAAGAAAAAAACAAATCAATGTTTGTGAGTATTTAAAAGTGGTGTCTAAATTGTTTTAGTTGTATGTACTTTTATTAACTCGATAACTGTATGGATTGTAGATTCAAACTGTATGTTCATTATGATTTAATTAATTTAATGAAGCTCTAAGCTTTGATATTATATTAATAACATGTTGGCTTTGGACATGTAACTTTAGTAATGAAGAAGTTGATTTACTTATTTTCCTGATCTTTTTATAGCATTTTCAGAGCTAGGATCGGGAACAGATAATTAAATGTATTAGCAATTACATAATGAATTTGCTGATTAATTGCCACTGTATCATTGACTCAATGATCGAGTATGTGATGAATAAATAATTTAGGCTTTGGTAGATAAATATAATTAATATTTCCAAGCGAGATAAAACCAATGGTTGGCTGAGTGTTCATTATATAATTATAGTCAAGAAACAAACATGTTATTGTTAGTTGCAGCCCTACTGCGAGTTCGGAAACGGCGCAGCGACTGGGGCGGTGCCCCTCGCAAAGCATGCAAAATCGCTTTATCTTACGCATTTATATTCGCGCAAAACTATAAACAGGTAAATGGCTATTGGCGCAACAGGTGGTATATAACTCGCAGTAGGCCAATGCTTTACCACATGTTACAGGTTTATTCAAAGTTAATAGCTATGCAAAGTTAGTAGTTGTGCAAATTCAATAGTTCTATATATATATATATATTAAAATTTTTTTCTTTCTGTGCCTACATGCACTGAGAAGTTAACTGTGGTCTGTGAATACATTTGGAAGCTGAAAACAACAAAGTGGCTTATTCAATAAATTGGAGAATCATCAACAGAGCAAGAGCATACTCCACATCGAACAAAATCTGCAACATCTGCCTCGAAGAAAAGTTCCTCGCCGTCCGCAGACCACAGTTATCTTCTCTCAACAAAAGAAATGAACTTGTCCTAGGTTGCGCAATGGTGTGAGTTACGTGTCATAGGTTACGTAACGGGGCGCGTTACGTGTCTTAGGTTGCGTAACGTGTCTTAGGTTACATGTAGGCACAGAAAGAAACATTTGTTATGTGAAATTTCAAGGTTTATATATTGAAGCAAAACCATTGTACTCTAGAATAATGTGTCAGTTAGAAGAGGGAAATTCAATGTTTGTTAATATTTAGACTATATAAAATTGGTTTCTAAATTGTTTTAGTTGTACATACTTGTATTTAAGTCCCATTCAGTGATCCCAGCAAAAGTGTAAAAAAACAAAAAACTTGTTTATAAATTGCAAAATTTGGAAAAAACGAAGATAACAGCAGTATTTACTAAGTTGAAGCCCCATTCAAATACATGTAGCTAATTTATATACTGTAAAATCCCTTATTTCGTCTGGATGAGCAAATCACTGAACGGGCCTTTAACACGAGAAACATCCCTGGCACCAAGTACATGGAGATGGCTGCTTAACTGTTTATTTAAATATCGCTACGCCCAGGTATGGCCGAGTTGATGATGACTGTACATGCAGTGTATTATTTACAGTTGCGCCGGTATCAACATGTGTGCGTCTTGCAATGGCTCGGAGCCCAAGATGGACGTCTCCGAAGTGTAGCGACCATGTTGAGACCATCTGTTAATTTGTGAGTGGTCTCCCAGACCACCATAAACTATACTTGTATTGAAAGCCATTTCTTCGCAACATTTTGTGTTTGTTAGCATCCTCCGCAGTTGTCTTCCTAACATCCATGGAATCAGTGACGGACACTCGAGTGACTTGTCTTTTGTCTTGTGTCTTCTATTCTCAATAATTATCTTCGAATTGGCGCGTGTGGACTACATTCCATTCCTTTGCGTTTGGGAACTGTGGCTTGCCTTCCGGTCATAATAGCAGCGTCGACCTATGACCATCCAGAGAGCATATCAGACATATCGAATTTCATTCTGAATACAAGGAATGTCCTTCTAATATCAAACAATTTTGATTTTTTGAAATTCGCGATATGATACTCATTATGGCAAATTATTTTGATATTTAACAGTCCTCGAAGTAAACTTTATAAATCTAATTATGTACTTAAAGTGTATGTAGATATTTCAAAATTTTGACCTTTCGTATTGAAGATATACATTTTTTTTCCACAAAAAGACCTAAAATTTGTAGGTCTTTTTTCCAGCTACATACACTTTAGTACATATAATCAGATTCATAAAGTTTTCTTCGAGGACTGTTAAATATCAAAAATAAAAACAAATATCATTTTTTAATTTAAAAAAAACAACCAAATTTTATGATATTAGAAGGGCATTTTTCGTACACAGAGCATGTCTAATGTGCTCTCATGACCCACAAAAAAATACTGTGCAAACGTTGCTATCCGATCCCTTAACTTATCAATTCGCTGATACTATTATTGGCACTGTGTATGTTCATCATGTATTTTCTGATATCAATGTTTCAATCATTGTAATGTTTTATGTTTTTGTATACCATTGATACCCTGATATAATGTTGATTGTCATGTCTTTGTTGAATAATATTTCTTTTTTGTATTTAGAGACCTAATTCATGTGCATTGTGCTTATTGTTATTATTTGTTCCAGTGGCGTAGATCAGTCTTTCGGACATGGGGGGGGGCTGTTGGAAACAATTCTTGAAGTATAGTGAATCCAGCACCCTTTGGTGGCAAAATAAGTTAATGGTATAAATATGCGTGAAGCGCGGGAACATATTTTGCCATATTGAACCTAAACTTCCGGGGCACTTTCGGGGCTAAAATGGCCAAATATGAGGTTAATTTTAACCGACACACACGCGTTAACATTGGGGGATGGTTGTATGGACCACCTCCCTGAAACAATACAGGGGGGGGGGGGTCCATTATCCATTGTATTCCTTTTGTTCAAAGTCTGGTCAACTATCGATTATATCAAGTCAAGATAATTATGTTACTTGAATACGATAAAACCCTAAATAGTCGACTAAATAATGGCTATTCTAGCTTATTCTGTGAGTTTTAACCAAGTATCATATGGATTTTAAAGTTTTTGTCCAGTGCAATAAGAAGTAAACTGGCAACCTGGAAATGGTGCAGATCCTAGTTCTGCTCCTCCAGTTGCTATCTTTCCCACACAAACCCACTGTGCATGTACTATAAAAGCTATAATTTGGAAACCATTGATACTTCTCAGGTACATGGATATAGGCAAGAAGAGTCATTTTGTATATCAACCAAGTAAATATCTGTAATATTGATCGATATTGATCGATTTATCATTTTTGGACTCGGATTGAAACAAAAGCTTATATAACTCAAAAATGAATTCAGATGTTGGAAATATTTAACCACAATGGGAATCTATGTGCAATTTCTCACGGGGGCACATCCCACCTCAGACACCCCCTTCGTCGCACTAGTGTTCCGGTCAAGTACAAAAATTACTACCACCCGCCACTGAAAATAAAAATGGCAAAAACGACAATGCATTAAAGGCCCATTCAGTGATTTGCTCATCCGGACGATCGTAAAAATCATCAAAATTCAGATTTTGGTACCTTTGTAATTGGCATAGATGTGCTAACATAGCCTGCTAGTGGTTCGGTCGAAAGCCGTGTATTTTAGACAAAATAAAGCATTTACATGAATCTGGACTTTTGATACTGACAGTACAAAAAGTCCGACTCGAGATCGAAAGAAGCTCACTCTCCACCGTACCAACACGCGTTGCGTATTGTTTCTACTACCGGGTACTTATTACATCAGTTGCTACTATTTTAAACAAAATACACAATTTTAACTGTTTTTCATATTTGAATTGACCGTTAGTTTGCCTCGGTGACCTTTAATTGCTTATTTTGTTTTCTACTTAAAAAATTAAGCGTCTGTTTTAAATCAATTTAGACTCTACTTCCCCGTGTTAGAAACACTGGACTAGGAAGTTTTTCCAGTCGATTGGTGGCGCACTGTACGAAAATCTCGATTTTCTCGAGTCGATCTGAGTTGAAGTAGAAAACCTTTCTAAAACTTCTTGTTTTTTGACTAATTTGTCGATGTATTCAGGGAAAAGTGGTTTAATGAAATTCTGTAGACTTATTCTTTATTTCTAAGCAACTCTGACAAATTTCCATTTTTTTAATGTTCCTGTGAAATCACTGAAAGGGCCTTTAACCATGTTAACATTATTAAAGCAAGATAAAAACAAGAATCAAATCAAAATCCACAAGTCAGATCATGCAGCGCTTCGCAGCCGGAAATGGGTTTGAATTTTCATTTAATTGACTTGTCATTATTTTCGATTACCTACAGCTCCATAAAAGTATAAACCATGCTCACTACTGTCATAAGGTTTATGGTATAATATATGATTAAGCAATTTTAATCAGAATGCAAAAAAAAAAACGAAAAAAAAACCCACGAATACAAACTCTGCATGAATACATAAAATGCACACAAGTGCCTCCAATTGCATGAAATTAAGTTCTGTAAAATGTCATAATAATACAAAAATATATTTGGATTTACTTAGAATGATAGGTAATTGACCCGTACTGGTAGCGCTGTGCTGTGGGTATATGAGATGAACTAGTTTGCGTCATATATCAAAAAGTATAAAAGCTATGATTTTAGTACTTGCTCTGTGTTTCAATTACTTATTCTTTTCAAAATATCTGAATTTGTAATCCGGTACAAGCTTTAATAACGGGGGAGCATGCATTGGTATGAGAAAGGAAATCTACCATCTTATCCAAACTCCCGTGTTAATCCAATGCACATTTTGCTTCACTGGACCGCCCTGACTTGGTCGCGTTAAATTTAGTACTTTCTGTCAATCAAGTATGGTCGATTTTCTACATGTCAATCTTTAAATTATTAGCATAGTTCTTATGATAACGGTGGAGCGCCTTGATGAGTAAATGATAGCAAACCAGTGAAAAATCCCCAAAACTCAGTCAGTGGAGCTCCGCCCGTGCATGTCAATAGCGTCATTATCGATTGGATTAGTCGACCGTAGCGGACAATTCGATCGCTCATTGGATTAATATTATCACGTGGTAAGAAATGTGCATTGGACAATCGATTACTATTTAATGGTTTAGTACTGCATATTTCGGTTTAATCTTCACTAAGCGGGTTTATGGCTGAAAAGTTGCGGTGAATTTGCCGTGGACAAAACTGCACTATGAACAATAACTGCAAACGCCTGTTGATTCTATAATTCTGACAACTAGACAGAAAATGCCGTGCTGCGCAGGTCGGCAACCAATCACGGCGCTCCTTTGCCCTGACGTCAGACGCGATTTAGTCTTTTTATCTCTGTCTTTCATTATAACTTCGTACTATTAATTTTACAATAGAATCCCTACTCATTTATGTTTAATTCCTTAACTCCTCTTCCTTTTGTAAAAATGCGAGTATACTGTTCATTGTGATTAGGTTTATTATCACTTGGCACCAAAAATCTTATCAAAATGAATAGTTTTTGGTTTATCTTAACAAGTTACTATTCATATTGACAGAATATCCAACTCATTATTATTTGGCATAATCATCCATTTCATTTTAACAAAATTCTGGTAAGTCCCCCTCCGATATGACATACTACTCAAATTTGACATTTGTTTGGGTAATTTTTGATGAAAATCTATTCTATAATAATTTATGACAAAATTGCCCTTTTAAATGATAAGACAATCTATCAAAATTAACAAGAATATCCTAGGAATTTTGAAGTCTGTTTAATATGTCCCCATCAGAAAATTGTTTTCTTGTCAAATTTTACAAATTTCTATCAAATAATGAGCAGATTATTTTATGAGTGTAGCGCGGGTGTCCCGCTAGTGTCAACAAAATCGCTTGAATTTTTAAGGATGATCTTATTTCATGTTGTTATAAGCAAATTAATATAATGTTACAGATAACGCTAGTTAATAAATACATAAAAAGTATCTTAAAATTGCACTTTCTGTTAGTATTCCTTTTTGGACTTAAACTTTTAAACATGTTCCAGCAGCCCTATATAAAACCGTGACACTCGAAAGGCCATATCTCTGGAATTAAATGTCCGATTAAGATTATTTAAACGCCAAAATGTTTCTTTCATCAATTCCCAGCCAAAAAGTTAGGTCTGAATCAATTTAAATGTATGGTCATTTGTGTTACGTGCCCCCGAAAGTTCCAACGGTTATAATTCAATAATATCACAAAGCTGCACAATCTTGATTTTACCAGGGATTTTACCAAGAGAAGGCGCTAGGCACACATGCTCATGTTTGAATCTGACAACACGAGTACTTTTGAGGTAGTCTATAGTGTCCCTGTTCAGTTTTACACGCATTTGAATGGGAATTGTTTTGCGCACTTATCTAATGTTTATGGAGCACATTTCTCTTCAATAGTTTGTCAAGTTGACGTCAAATGTTCTATTCTATTATTTGGCAACAGTGTTTTTTGCACACAGTACGTCCAAAGTTGTAATTGGTTGTTTTTGATCGCAAAGGTCTGATATTTTTATTCCAGATTTGACTCTGCATCCACCCGAGGGCTTCGCAAGGGTGCAGAATTCGGCGGAAGTTCGACAGTTATTTTGCTTTTTTGGACATTAAAAAGCATTCGATCCTTAATTTTGTTTGTTTAGGCCTATAGGTAGCACAATGAGGTGGGTACCGATGTTATATCCCAAATCTTAAAGAATTATTTTCAAATGTCCGACCTTGTATTTTCTATTGATTACAAATTGACGTGTGTCAGTCCTAAATACCCAGCAAACACAAAACGTTTTCGACATCATTCGCCAAAGGTTATAAGGTTGTCAGAAAACGTTTAAATGTTGGGTTATATAAAGGGTATATTAAGAGTATAAAACGTTTCCATAACCTTAAAAACATTTTTTGATAATCTACTGCTCAGCAAACAAAAATGTTTTACAGAAAACGTTTAAATGCCGGGTTACTAGTATATAAAGGGTATAAATACGTTTTAATAACATTCTAAAAACATTCTTGAAAACTTGATACAAAACATTCTAAACAGAACGTTATTTTGGGGTTGAAAAAATATTTTGCGAAAAATGTTTGCCCAAAATATTTTCAATAACGTTTTAAAAACGTTTTCATGACCTTTGTATAACCCGACATTTAAATGTTATTAAAAGGTTTTGAAAAAAACATTTTAAGAACATTTCTGTGTTTGCTGGGTTCAAACATTTTAACATAATGTATTGACACAATATTTGCAAAAATGTTTGTAAAAATAGTTTACAATAACATTTTTTGTAAACATTTAAAAATATTGTTGTAGTGTGTTTTCATACAAAACGTTTTAAAACGTTATCATGACCTTTATATAACCCGACATTTTAATGTTATTAAAACGTTTTTACCTAAACTAAAAGCCAAAATGTAACTTATTTAAAACGTTTTTGTGTTTGCTGGGTATATATAGGCATGTCGTATATAGGACTGGTAGAGAGTCTAATACTGTATGTGATTATCGACGAGTGTAGGAACGACAGAAACCGGTTGTGAAGGAGACTACGTGGATCGAAAAAAAATAAGCGTCCTAAACAACCATCAACTTTAAGAGAAATACCGTAACACCTCGTCTACAAGCATATCTAGTGTTTTTGATAAAACCTTAATTAATACGAACCAAGCGTAAATATACCAATACAATAGATTGGTCTTACAATAATACTTGTTTGTATATGCTTGGATCTGTAATTTATTTGCTCAAACCAGGGGCGTAGCCAGCTTTCTTGGGGGGGGGGCAAAATAAAATTTTGGGGGCCCAGCCGAAAAAAATTGCAGTTTCATCATACAATACATAGAGACTGTATGTATTCGAGCTTCCCGAAAAGGGCCTTATTGGGATGATGTGCGCGCGTAGCGCAAAAAAATGGTATTTTACACTATTTTTTTCCATTGTCAGGATAAAAAGGGCTTTATTGTTACAATGTGCGCGCGTAGCGCGGAAAAATTGTGTATTTTTTTGTACCCTTTTTCTTTTCCTTTGCCCTCCTGATTTTCTCTTTCATTTTTGTCAGAGGGGCACTTTTTCTTTCATTTTTTTGTCAGGGGGGGGCACTCTGCCCCCCTGCCCCCCCGCTGGCTACGCTACTGGCTCAAACTCCATAATGGCGCCTGGAATAATTTAGCTTTCATCAGAAGCACTATATATGCTTGTAGAAGAGGTTTTACGGCAGGCCTAGGTGAAAAGGGACACTTTAACGATGTTTTTTCATTAATTTCTTTATTTCACATGATCCATATAATCATATCGCCTAGCTGAAAATGAAAAATAGTTCTTTAGACCAATCAAATCAATATAATAGTGTTTAACTTAATAGTTATAGGTGTTACATTTGTAAGGGCTGCGTTACTTTTTGTGAAGTCTTTATGTCAAGACGTCAAAACGGATCATTCTGTGCAGCTGTGTGATCTAGTATAATGGTCCGCCAATGACACCCTGCAAACAATGAATAGAGAAAATAATATTATGAGATGTTTTCTATGCTTACGTTCATTGCTACATTGCTACATTGTACATGTAGTGGATAGGACCTACAAAAGTATATCTGTGATATGTAGTGGATAGGACCTACAAAAGTATATCTGTGATATTAGTTACCATTTTTGATTTATTGGCCTTTTTGATCCCTCTTCTTATTTTGTTGTCTTTTTCTCTAAAAACAAAGTTTCCCAAAATGAAGGGGTAATTTCGACTCACGGAGTCCTGCAATATGCCCTTATTAATGATTTGATAACACATTTGCATCAAAACACACATGATAAAAATTAAAATAATATGTGACCTGCTACCACGAAATAAGCGTGAAGTCGCAAGTTGTTAGTTTCGAGACATCCGGCTGACTTAGTTGATGTTTTTTGTTTGCCGCGTACCTGTACAAGCCAAAAGTATGTCTCTCTTGAATGGCCCATTATGTCCCCTTTCACGAAGGCAATACAGACATGATTCATTGACCTATTTGATCCCCGTTTTTATTTCATGGACCTTTTGATCCCTATTTTTGATTTAGTGATTTTCTTTAAATCCCTATTCTTGTTTTATCGACTTTATCTCTAAAAGGCCCAACATTTCCCCCAAATGATTAAAAGAAGGTAATTTCAACTCAGATAATCCTGTAATATGCCTACACACATTTATTTTTCATAGAACATTATTATTTTTGCTTGTGTTATTTACTTTACCATACCTATGTTTGTTTGGTTAACCTTTTGGTACCTATTTTTGTTGCATGGGTCATTTTGATCTATATAGTCCAGGTCCTGTCCTATAGACTCGTATACAATTTTTCAAGAGGAAAGTTTGAATGTTGATACGAGTAGGGTATGCATAGGTCTTTCAAATTTTACCAGGTGGAAAATTCCTAACCCGGGCAAACTCTGTATATGGCCGTTTTTCAAAATATACTTATGAACCAGGTAAAATGAAAATAACTCTGAAACTACTTGACCTAGATGGGTGATCGAGGTGTCTATCCCCAAATCAAAACTGTCTGATTGAATGAAGGTTTTTTTATGGATATCTGAGGTCTAGGACACTTGAAATCCAAGATACAGGAACAGACGGTTTAACGTCCCTCCGAAGGACGGAGTACTTTCATGATTCATTAATCGAATTCTAAATAAACCATTGGGAGAGCGGAAGTCTGAATTTAATCTACAGAAGTTGCCAAATAATTTCAGACATTTTTACCCAAGTCAATATCCCAGCAAATCTCCACAGCCGGGAATTGAACCTGGGACCTCATGCACTAAAGGCAATGTCCTAACGGTTAACCATTATGCCACACACTCTCTCAATTTCACACCGATAAGGTCGAACAGAAATATCACCAGGATAATGAAAAATAAGATCTACAGCTACAGCAGCAACATAAATAAACATCAGAAAATGAAAAACTATGGGTTAAGTTCTTGCTGATAATTCACACACATATATTCGGATAAAATAAAAACATCTCAAAATCAGCCACATACTTTGGTCACATGTTGAGCTAAAAATGCAATAAAATACCTCACTCTTAACGGCTGCTTTCATCCGTATAAATCCTCTGAAGAGTTGATGGCTTTTCCTGGCGAAAATATGTCTATTTCCAAAACTATCGTCACAGTGGGATAAAATGCAGGGACAGAAAAGATAAATTATGTTCTCTTCATCAACTAGATATTTTGATAACATTTGAATTTTAAAACACCAAAGATATGATTTCAAAATGATGGCAACCTAATAAACACTTAATAATAGATGATTACTATTAACAGTTCATATAGAACCGCATTAATGCAATATCGTTAAAGACCCGAATCAAAGTACTACCTAGACCACTGACTTTGGTGCGCGTAGTGAAGTCGACACTGCATACCAAATAAAGAGTTTGTTTCCAAAAGGCATTAAGTCCAATAGCTGCCTTGGTTTACGTCAAGGACCCAAACGAGCATATCTTTTTTCTCAGCGCCTAGTAGTAGTAAGTTATCATTCCAGGACGTTCACTTCCGGGTCACGAGGTCAAAGGTCACTTCCTGTTTACATATTCATGAGATGCGCGTGGTTAATTATAGTATATTTGAAATTAATGAGGTTAATTAGCATATTTGAATATTAATGAGGTGGGCGGTGTTAATTAGCATATTCACAAAGTAATGAATATTAATGAGAAAGTGTGATCAAAATACCGCAAGGTCAACAGGAAGTGGTCAACGGATAACAGAAAATGCCGCCAATTTTAAATATCAACCGGAAATGCTACCATTTTGAATTTCAACTGGAAATGCCGCCATTTTTAGTGGTGGTGGTGATGGGAGGGGACAGGAGAACCGCTTCTTATCCGGTTCTATATTGTGCGTCTCCAAAATAGAAGACCTGCTTCGACTCATCCCGTCAATATCGCTAACATTACACAATCGCTATTTGACGTCATTCTGGAATTTTTTTTACCCTCCCCTGGACGGATACACTTTTGATTGGTTTATTAATATAGTGCGAATCTTGGTAGACAGACGAGTAAGATTGACATCCGTACATTAACTATGTTACCGGAAGATAGTGTAAACTTGAACATCACTTGAAATTGATTGATCTTACTACGCCTAGTAACTCCGATCATCCCGTCAAAATCACCATGGATACGTGGCTACACGTACTATTGCCATTGGTAGGGATGGGCGTTCAGTGGTCTAGGTCATGAGGTACTTGTTTGCCTGGCTTGTTAACTTCGCACAGCCCCCTCTGTTCTGTTGCCAATACAGAAGGATGGTCTATAATTGTAACCTGGGCTCTTTATACCTACATAATACTAATAATTGTTTCACTCACAATGGTACCCGTTTGTTAATTAAACCATTAAATGACGCTAGTATCAGACTTTGTTGTTAGATGAAATAATACTCACGGATATCACATTGTTGTCCAGTGTAATCAGGGTAGCACGAACATGTACCACCTGCAATGCAGTTGCCATGGACACAAGCTGGTTGACATTCGCCTATAAAACACCAACAAAAAAAAAGATTGAGAAGTTAGGAAACAAATTTGTACAATACACGACGGGGTTTTGTCAATCAAGTTGTACGAGTGATGTTATTTGTACAATTTGAAAAGAATTGACAAAAAAATAAGCTGGACGCAAAAGCTCTGTATTATCAGGGTTATGAATGTAGTCACACAGTAGTAGAAAATTAACGCGAATCATAGTTCTGGACTCGCCATGAAATCGTTCGCGGGGTAATCATTAGACTGTTACGCGGGATTTAGGTTATCGCTCGCGATTCGAATACGCCACTGCGAAATCCAACACGGCGTTACTCTCAACTTGAGACGAAATAGACTTTTCGCATTAATTAGCTCGAGAAAGTGTAAACTCTCATTCGTAGAGGTAGGGACATCGCTAGACCGCTTTCTCAGGGGGATGTGGTCTAGAAATAATATTTTGCTGGTATTAATACGGTAATGTACTTATGCCGATGCAATAATTCTGAGTGCGAAGCGTGAGCTAATTAATTATGTAGTTGTTACCATTTTAAAGATTAGTTCTTTAAAACTGCCAACAGCCCTCGGATTGCGCCTGTGCATGACTATTTTCTTGAAATATTAAAATGAGCTCTATTATGCAGATTGAGATAATCAAAATTCTAAACTTTATTTCTTCTATTATACAAATATACCAAGTCTCAGATAGTCCGTACAGCTACCTGGCATATTAACTTATTTAAAAAACTATTTTGAAAATGTAGCAAAAATATTTTGCCTCGCTTTGCTAATTCCGGCCTGATTGGAGTTAAACGAGCCAAAACACCATCAACGGCAGTCAACAACAGGAAGAGACCAATTGAATGAAGACCTGAGCGCAAGAAGACCGTAAGTCCATATTTGGCATTTTGAGATATGATCGTTTAAACTGTTTAAAATAAGATAATTTGGAAACCAAAAAAGCCATAATATTGATACTTCTCAGGTACATGGGTATAGGCAAGAAGAAACATTTTGGATATCAACCAAGTAAATGTGACCCGTTACAGCGAAAGGTACCTTATGTCGGCTGCTACAAGTGTCTCTTTTTCCCCAATGTTGGCAGAAAATATCAAACAATAATGACAATCTGAAGTGGCGGTCATTTCAAATCATCTACAAGTCAACGAGGTTCAGGAATGTCCTCTCATTGTTAGTGGGTGGCTAATACATACCTATACAAATACAATACAATGCTTTTGTAACCCACCACTCATGCCACTTGAACAGGGATTACCCATATCAAATAAAGACTAGAGCTGTATAACAAACAGTTCTATAGACAGGTACAAGCTTATTATCCTCTACAACAATAGGATTAATGATTGGTTTAGAATGCATTTGTTACTAGCAAAATAAGGCATATGTAGCTCCCGACTTAAGGTACCTTTTGCTGTAACGGGTCACAAATATCTGTAATATTGATCGATATTGATCGATTTATCATTTTTGAACTTACGGTCTTCATGCGTTCGGATTGAAACAAAAGTTTATAACTCAAAACTGAACGCAGATGTTGGAAATATTTAACCATATTGGTAATCTATGTGCAAAGACGAGCAATTTGACTTTTTGACAGTTTGTTGAATTTGAAGGTTGTTTTAAAATTTGACCTCAGTTGACTTTTAACAGGAAGTGACCCTTTAACTCATTCACCGAGCTCATACATATTATATATTTTCGTAATCGTTGTGATGAGATGCGTAATTTGACGACATTGGACAATTTTTTCATTTTTGACCCTTCTTGACCCTTCACGTGACCCCTTTGGGGAGGGGGGTCAAAAAAAAAAAAAAATTGTCTTCATCCAATAATTTCAAAACCACCTGTAACTCAAGTTCCTCAAAACTGGACTTACTTTCACTGGAATCACTTTCACATGCATTGACTTCAACCAGAATGTCGACTGCTAAAAGTGCACAAACCATACAGAAAAAACTAAGTAACTTCATCTTCCTGTAAAAAATATACATTCAGTGTAAGTTTATCACAATATCACAAAAGGAGGCAAAAGAGGTTGATGAACAATAGAGCAGTAACACGGGTTTGAAAGAAAATACCATAACGTATTAGGTTCAAATACCCGTTATTCCCGTCCGACTGCCTGCCCTGGAAACATTGCCGGGCCTGGCACCATGTTGCCTGAGCAGGTATCCCACAATGCAATGCTCTATTTCAAATAACGCATCCATTAACAGACCGTTAATTCTTGGTTTAGACCAATGAGGTAGAAAGGATAGAGTGCCCTGCTCGCCGAATCTGTGAAGCAGGTTTGGGTCCCGGTTTGGGTGCTGTATAAATACACAAAGTTGAACAAATCATGTATTAAAACGCATTAAATTTCCCAGTATACCATTGTTTTTATTCAAAAAATTGCTGAATTATAAAGGCAAGCACGCCTGAATCTGGTATATCACCAGTGTTGCCACGCTAAACAACTCTACCACTTTACAAAATTTCGCCTTCAGTGGTCATGGTGGTAGAGTTGTTTAGCGTCCGCATGGCAACGGGCGAATGAACTAGATTTAGGAGCGTGCCTGCCTTTATTATTCAGCAATTTTTGATAAAAAAATGGTATACAGTAAAGTTGAATATGCTAAAACAAGTAATTTATTTAATTTTATTAATCCATACATGCTAGAGTAAATTCAGTTCCCATTTTAGTTGCATTTGATGCTGATTTTGTTAGGTCCCTTCATTTCATAATGGCGTATTCAGTGTGTGATTGTCAATGAAACGGCAACGTACCAGTTCGAGCTCAGCGATCTATGTTTTTCTACGTCATTGGTTTAGACTAAAGAATTAGGTAAAATATATACTAGTATCAATGGATGTATAATCACAGGTATTTTTTCATCAATTTTAACTAAAATAAAGTTAATTTGCATATTTAAATTAAATTGTCAAAAAACCTTTTGAAATTGCTTTCTTATTTAAATTTTCCTCCTGGTGATTATTTTCGCTTGGTAAAAAAATGTTAAATTATATGTAGCTCATGTGTGTAAAATAAAAATTTCACCCAAACTTTAATAAAATCATATGAACAATTTAGGGCTTAGTCTGCCATTCGGAAGCGTTACCAAAGTCTATGTTGTCTGCGGAGAGACAAAAAGTCATTTAAAAAGCTGCTGACGAGGAAACACTCAGAAAGCGATTAACCTCGCCGCTGAAGTTGGCCCTCGATCTAATGGCTGGAATTTGGGTAAGAAGAGAATTCCATAATTGGGCTGTAGATGGTAGGAATGATCTTTCATGGCTGACAAGGTTTGATCTTGGGACTTACACTGCTAGGTCATGGGATCATGGATGTCCGGCATCAGCTGGCATAATAACTCAGGGGCCTCCTTGTAGAACATACTATGGAAGAGGGTGGCTGCTCCAACTGCCCTGCGCTGGCTCAGTGGATGAATACGATGATCTTCATACTCATTCGTTGGCAGACCAATGACACGCTTTAATACCTCTATTTTGGATGGAGTCAAGCTGAGCTAGTGAGGTGGGAGTTGCACCAGTCCAAGCACTGCTAGCATATTCCAATTTTGATCGTATCATGGCCTTGTAGATAATGGCTCTCTGTGCAGGTAGAATATAGGGCGAAGCTCTTCTGAGGAGTCCCAGTCGCTGACCGGCTGACATGTTGGTGACTACTTGGTTCCAGTATAAGTTGTTATTCAATGTAAGACATAGAAAGTCCACGCTGTCAGCTTCTTCAAGAGTTACACGGAAAAGGTGAAGTGGTGGATGGGTGCCTCCGCATCTCTCCGGTTGGAGATGGTAGTGGTTTTACATTTGGCAGCACCAAACAAAACATTCCATGTCTTAGCGCATGTCTCTATCTTGGCCAAATCCTAGTTGAGAGATGCTGCAGCAGGAAGTCTATCTTTTCTGGATTTGATGAAGGACATAATGGTAGCATCATCTGCGTACAAGATGGACTGATTGTTCAGATCTTGTGAGATGTCGCCAATGAAGATGATAAACAGGGGGGGGGTCTATCTTTGAACTAGTCCGTCAGCTAAGCATGAAGAGTACCTGAAAACCCTAGTGCAGAAAGTTTCGCAAGCAGACCAGGGTGCCACACACGGTCAAAAGCTCTGTTGATGTCAAGGCAGACGACCCGTGCTTTTTCTCTGTTGTTGAGTGAGTTGGCAAGACATTGAGAGACGTATGTCAAAGCATCTGATGTATAGTGCCCAGCCCTGAAACCAAACTGCCGACGGGAGATCAGATGATGTTGATCTAGGTGTTCAACATTTTCTTACTAACAAGCTTCTCCATCACTTTTGACATAATACACAGCAGAGAGATGGGCCTGTAGTTTCCAGGTGTATGTTTATCACCCTTCTTGTAACATGGATGACATGCGCATATTTCCACTGGGCTGGCATGTAACCTTTATCAAAACACAGTTGAAAGAGGCGAGCGAGTGGAGTAACAAGTTCAGGAGCCGCCATCTTCAAGACAAGAGCAGGAACATTATTTGGGCCAGAAGCGTTGTTGATATCTAGCTGCAGTAACTCTTGCTTAACTGTGCTGGGCCAGTTTTATAGGCGAATGTCAACTTTGAAAAGGTGGAGTGAGGTGGATCCTTGCCTGTAGCTGTCTAATGTTGGATCTTAGACCTCTGATGTTTAATAGCCATAAATTCACATTCCTTAATCGTTGTCGTTGGACGAGTTCATCGTCGTTGAATCTGTTCCGTTTCGAGGCTTATCCTTATAACTTTTAGCGACAAACTATGCAGAAATAGGGATGTGTCAGCCCTTAAGGAGGTTGTAAAGAAGCACCCTACGGGGAAAACCAGCACAAGATATACAGCACGATTAACACTGCATCTCCACAAACAAGGTTGCCTGTACGGGCAAAGGTCATTCTCTGCTTCTTCGACATTGCTCTGCAACAAAGTTCCCCTTTCTTCTGCCTACTCATACCGTACTGGCGAGGTGAAATGGTAGAGGCTGGATGAGCTCCGAGTTGGAAAAGAAGAGTTCTTGAAGTCAGCTCTTGCTGTTATACTGACAGGAGGGCTCAGCGCCCCCTGAGTGATGTTATTAACAAAACATGCATCCACATTCTACAACAACGTTTGGGACAGCGAGAAAAAGAAGAAAAAAGGTAAAATAGTCACAACACAAGCTGGCACCCACACTAGCTTTGACCCGACAAAGGAACAGAACGATGTTGTCCGTATGTGGACAACCTTTAAGTCCGCATTCCTGATTTTAATTTGACAGCATCGCTGATTTCCTAATGTCCGTGTGGGGTTGCGCGGTCACCTTCACACTGGGGATCTGTGTCCTGTACCACCAGTGTGAAATGGGTTAAGTGCCCATCTGTACAGAAATTTCAGCGCCTTTACCCAGTATGTGGAATAAGAGCTCCCATCCTCTACAAGACTTAGGACGAAAGCTCCCATCCAAAAACAGCACCAGATAAAAAAAGCTACCGCGCCACCTATTTTGGCTCACCTTTCCTACCCAGCAAACACAAAAACGTTTTAAAAACGTTTTAAATAAGTTATATTTTGGCTTTTGGTTCAGGTAAAACGTTTTAATAACATTAAAATGTCGGGTTATATAAAGGTCATGATAACGTTTTAAAACGTTTTGTATGAAAACACAGTATAACAATATTGTTTTAATGTTTTCAAAAAATGTTATTGTAAACTATTTTTGCAAACATTTTTGCCAAATATTTTGTCAATACTTAAATAACATTATGTTAAAATATTTGAACCTAGCAAACACAGAAATGTTCTTAAAATGTTTTTTCAAAACCATTTTATAACATTTAAATGTCGGGTTATATAAAGGTCATGAAAACGTTTTTAAAACGTTATTGCAAATATTTTGGGCAAACATTTTTCGCAAAATATTTTTCAACCCCAAAATAACTTTCTGTTTAGAATGTTTTGTATCAAGTGTTCAAGAATGTTTTTGGAATGTTATTAAAACGTTTGTATACCCTTTATATAACCCGACATTTAAACGTTTTATGTAAAACATTTTTGTTTGCTGAGCAGTAGATTATCAAAAAATGTTTTTAAGGTTATGAAAACGTTTTATACTCTTAATATACCCTTTATATAACCCAACATTTAAACGTTTTCTGACAACCTTTTATAACCTTTTACGAATGATGTCGAAAACGTTTTGTGTTTGCTGGGTATTAACCAGCTGTGTTGCGAAAGGAAGTTTCAAGGTAGAGAAAATAGAGAAAGTATAGAGTAGTGTAGGTAGGAGCATACACTAGTGGAAGTTTTGGATGAGAAAACGGACATTTTGATGAGAAACGGCCAAAATGGCTAGAATTTAATTTTCTCATTCTTTTGGATGAGAAAATAATAATGTTTATTTTGAGCTCAGCGGGGATTAGCAATTCTCACCAGACAATAATGATTGACGCACACACGAGGAAGTTTCTCATCCAAAAGAATGAGAAAATTTAAATTCTAGCCATTTTGGCCGTTTCTCATCAAAATGTCCGTTTTCTCATCCAAAACTTCCACTAGTGTAGGTGTTCGTGATCACAGTCTTTATTTAACACGCCACGCCGGTAGATGTCGTTGTTAAGCAGTGTTTGATTTGTTGGTGGTGGTGGGAGGGAGTAAAAGACAGTCGATAACCGACAATCAATGATTAATTAGTTGTCAATATTCAATTAGATTCTAAAACCTAACATGCAAATGATGATCACAGACTCTCATGTTCAATCGCAATCGCTAAGGATGATGGGGGGGGGGGGGTAATATGTGTGTAGTTGAGGGTGGTGGAGGAAAATCGATAATCGATAATCGATTATCGATAATCAATTATCGAAATCGATAATCGATTATCGATTATCAATCAATCATTTATCAATATTCAATGTTTAAAATGTAGAGACCTAAGCAATCGACAAAACTAGATATCTGCAGTAATTTGAAAATTTGCTATCTCTAAAGTGCTAATAAAACCAACATTTTTGATCATTTCTATGCATATCATATCTCATGCAACCTGAATGAACCAAATTTGTCTCCACTTGGGATTTCAACAGCTTGAAATTCAAATTGTTCGTAAAATACGGTTCAAATATTTTGTTCTGAATTGGAAAATCTCTCTTGGTATATAATGGCAATAAGAGGGATTTTTATCGTCAATTTCAAACTTTGTTATCTTAATCATCATGGCCGTGGACACATGATGCTCTATTTTGAAAGCCACCCGAGTTTCCATTTTGACAAACGAATCAAAACAAAAATATCTTTAACATTGTCGTCAATACAAGAAAAATCACAAAAGTGCCTTTTTCTCAAGAAAAAATTTAGCACCCGAAAATAAATTTTCTTAAAAATTGTTTTTAAATTCTTTATATATGCTTAATAACTTAAAAAAAAAAAAAAAAAAAAAAAAACCTTTACTAGAATATCGTACAGTAACACGTGCTAGTATGATAACCTCATTGTTGGGGATTTGTGACCATGGTCGTCAGACAAATCAAATTAAGACAAAACACGAGAAAAAAGATAGCCAGCAGTACATAGAGTATCATGATGCCTACACTAGTGGAAGTTTTGGATGAGAAAACGGACATTTTGATGAGAAACGGCCAAAATGGCTAGAATTTAATTTTCTCATTCTTTTGGATGAGAAAATAATAATGTTTATTTTGAGCTCAGCGGGGATTAGCAATTCTCACCAGACAATAATGATTGACGCACACACGAGGAAGTTTCTCATCCAAAAGAATGAGAAAATTTAAATTCTAGCCATTTTGGCCGTTTCTCATCAAAATGTCCGTTTTCTCATCCAAAACTTCCACTAGTGATACAAAATGGGACAAGGTGTAGGTACCCCATTTGGAGAAAATCCAGCATATATGGAAAGAACACAGGTGCTAACAATGCTGGCAAAAGGTAACTTTCAGCTCCTCGACACCTGGGATACGGTGGGATAAGGTGTCTCCCATTTTGTCTCCCGTTTCGTGGGCAGACAGTCGGACTGGACCCATCGCAGGAAAAAATACTGCTTTTTCCTACTTAAACCATATTTAGCATGTATGTTACTTTGGATGAAATAAGTAAACTAAGGTCAAGGACCACCTTAATTTTTCCAGACGATGGTGGCCGACGTCATTTTTATGCGGCAACAGCCTATATCGAAAACAAAACAAACAATATGACGACAAGACTGCCTGGACGTTGGACGCAATTATCATTTCCCCCGAGCCGAGGTGTGTTTTAGCTCTATTAGCCCCGTTACAGAAAAAAAAGTGCACAAAATATATTTCCTAGTACAATATATACATTTTCACATGAAAATAAATGATATTGGATCCAAAATGAATGTGAAGAATTCTTTTAAACTGCGCTGGGGCGGGGACCCGGGGTGGGGTTGAGCTCGGACCACGTGGGTGGCAGGAAAGCCACGGATAGCTGTTGCGGAACATGTGCGGATTTTTTAGTATTGTATCATAACATAGTGCGTTATTCATACAAAAATTTAAAAAAAACCCAGTACTTACAACGAGGTTCACTGTTGAACCTCAACGGATTTAGACTGATAAAATATTGTTTGATAACATACATACACTTTTGGAATTATTTGAGATATTTTTATGTTAAAGTGTAAAACCAATGACGACGTCAAAATTCAGTCGATCTTGGACGGCCCTCGTGAATTTTTCCTTGATATGGCGGCCAAAATCCCCCAAATCCACTAAAATTCTTAAAAACTTATGTTTACAGTCTTAGAATGTTATGGAACTATTTAATTTTAATTTATATAGAGATAACGGTTAACATATGCGTACAACAAAAAATAGGTAATTTACTAAATGGACTCACCGTTGACCCAACTCAATAATTATGACTCGATATTAAAAATATTATGAAATGACACACTGAGTCCATGTGTCGATATGGTCATAGTATACAACTGAATACATGAATACAAAAGCCACCTAAGTCCATGCGAAGTTATTTTGAGAGAAAAACCCGTGTATCATTTTAATTCCTTCAGTTAGATTTACCTGGTCAATATGGTAAGTTTTACGTGCAAATGAGTGGATTAACCTGTATTAGGTATGACAATTAGCATTTCAGGGACTTCGTGGGGTTCATTTTAAATTTTGGACTTAGGTGGTTTTTTGAATCATATACAAAGACAACAATGTTAGAATGAGATTACCACTAGTAAGATAATACAAAATAAAGAACACAGGTATGTATAATGTTGATAAGCATTCTGCCATGTAATATAAACCACATACTTTCCTTTATTAAACCCATTTTTTGTTCAAAAGTCATTCTCTAGCAATGAATGTGTTACAAGTGGACTTTTATACATACTGGATTTCAATCAATGTGTTACAAGACTCAAATCATGGAATTGGGTGATTCTTTCATACATGCTATTTTTCACATGCCCAATAGACACAGAGAATGAATTTGAGTTGTTCTTTCATGCATATGACAGGCCTATGTATAGCAACAATTTCCCATGCTTAACTCAATTTGGCCAACGTATGGACTTAGGTGGCTTTTGTATTCATATATTCAACTGCAAAACTGCTTGCATGTCCACTGAACCATGATAATCAAAATAAATCCAGAGGCCACAACAAAAGTGTACTTGAGTCCAAGATGGCGCCCAAATTCGCAAACAAGTCTTTCCATGCTAACTTAAAACAGAATGGGTGTACACCATTGGCCGTGGGTACCTTTTGTGTGCCCCCTCCTCTAGGCGAAGTCATAAGAAAAAAGTAAAATTCCCCTACTTTGCCGCAAATTTCGTGACATTGAGCATGTTGAGCTGAATTTGGTCAATATAGCAGGCAACTTTACAAAGTACCCTTTTTTAAAGCGTAATATCTAAAGACCTCTCGCTTTCAACGCGAGCACACTAACCACTGAGCTTCGCAGACTGTCCCTGATAAACAGGACTCGGGTCTGGTACTTATGGATATGAACAGTCAGGGAAAACAGTACAAACAGCACATTACATACCAGTATACGAGATCAATTAATTATGCTTACCCGCCATCTAAATATGATCATAAAAACAAGGGAAGATGCTGACGCATCATACACTACGGTATAAACATTCAAACATTACAAATTAGCGCACAAGATCACATAAATGATGCTTTATCGTTATTAAAAAAAAGCGCGCAGTGATTTATAGTGCGCTACACACAGGCACAACGCCTAGACGTTGATCCACAAGCCTCAGCACACTTTACAGGTTGTCGCTGACCACTACGGGCCACATCATTCCATAAATCATTTAAAACAAATCATGGACTTTGCTGCTTCAAGAGCGCACACCCTACACATTCCACAAATAACCATCGCAACCAGGATCAGCTCCCCGAGTTTCGTACGGGTTAGAACGAGACAATTAGCAGTTAGTTCCTTGTCCAGGGAAATTTCAAGCTAACTCAATTTATCCACGAGAGCGTACTAGGCACCGCCAGGGTTCGAACCCGCAACCTCTCGCACCATAGTCGAACGCCTTATCGATTGAGCTAACTTGACTGATTCCTAATAAACATCTCAAAAAAGTAACTAACCACCTTAAATAATGACCATTATTCAAAAACGGTATATTATATTACAAATATGTAAAATGCGTTGGAAACAGAATTTATTTCTGCGCATTTTGACACTTCATTTGAAACGATAGCCCAGAAAACAATAAAACACCGGTCAATTTAATGTAGTGAGGTCCAGATTTGAAAGGTGTACTTACAACAATACAAAAACACTCGGATATCATTACACAGATTCCTTCCATTATACTGAATAAAATCAACAGATGTTACTGCAACGTTCAAATCTTGGGTTGCAATCGCTCGTTTTGGAATAATGGCCATTATTTAAGGGGTGTTAGTTACTTTGTTGAGATGTTTATAGCAATATATAGAGGAAAAAGAATTACGCATCGCACACAAGAACAATTAAACATGAAATTACAAATGGAAACATGACATGTATAGGCAGATGAACCAGAGTAAAAAATCATCATGTAAAAACACATCTGGACATACTTACACTGATTTTCTGTACTAAACTAGCAAAGGGTTCCACAGACAAGCACGACTGCAGGGATGACTCTCAGAAGAGATGGTTGTGAAGCTTTTGTACCGCCTTATAGGTTCGTTTTAGTTATATACCTTCAGGACGTCTATGATTGCATTGCACTTTTAAACATGTGCTGACTTGTAAATCTATGCAGAAATAAAAATAACGGTATAAAATAAATTACCATAAAAGAAACATTTGATCAATTTGTCAAACGAAATTGATGCTTCACAAATGATTCAGATGATTTCACATTCTGCACAGCAATGTAAAAGAAAAGTGTAAATCAAGTAAAACATCTTTTATTTCAATTTTTGTCTACCACGTTCATGAGAATAATAGATAAAGAATCAATTTGAATAAAACATAATTATTTGTACTCTAAATAAAGAATAGTAAAAATTGTTAAATTGTTACTCACTCATTCTATTGTGTGATTTGTGTATAGCTTATGTAATACACTCTAAAATAATCTGCTAATAATTATTTGAATAGAAATTTGTCAAATTTGACTAGAGGAACTTTTCTGATTTGGACATAACAGAATTCTCTTCAAAATTACTCGTATATTCTCATCAAATTTAATAAGATTGCCTTATCATTTTAAACACCGATTTTGCCCGATTATTATAGAATGAATAGATTCTTGTGAAAAATTACCCAAACATATAAAATTTGAGTAGTATGTCATGTCAGAGGGGGACTTGTCAATATGAATAGTTACTTGTTAAAATAAAACGTCAGCTATTCATTTTGATAAGATTTTTGGTTCAAAGTGATAATAAACCTGAATGATATTGACATTTTGCTAATGACTATCGGTATCTAAATGTACATGTACATTGAAAGAAATAACAGTTCAATTGCAAATAGATAGATTTATTATTATATTTTCACTCATTACATGACACAAAAGTAATACATAAGAATAATACATTATAAAGATATAAAGAATAATACATAGTAATCTACAAAAATGCATAGTACAACGATGAGTGAAGGAATTACAGTTGAGACCCAGAGGCCTGTAGCCCTGTAACCCCTTGATACGGGTATATGGCATTTTCTTAACATGGCAGCAGGTTGGTAGACGACAAATGCTGACGAGTCCAACCAACCAACTGTCATGTTATTATCCTATGCTCTACATTTAAAGAGCATGTCAAATACTGATTAATGATAAGACAATGAAATTAATGACCAAAATAATCATGTTATACAAGTACACAATGAACAATGACATGAAGGAGAAAAAACAATCCTGAAATCTAAAATATCACTGCAGCCAAAATCAAATATATATAAGGACAAGATGTTTTAGTTTTTTTTTCTTTTTTACTTTAACTTTCTTTATCTGTGGGACAGTAAAACCAATGATTTTCATTTCGCTCTGGTAAAATTATTCTAAGAGCTACTGACTTCTTACATGTTAGTTAGGTTGAAATAGTCATTGCATTTTACATTTAGGAGAAAACATCAATTTTGCTCATGCTTTTGTACATAGCCGGAATTGCCAAAATTTGCATGGGCCCCTCACATTATAACGTCATAGCGACATTATGTGGGGAATGTTTATATTTATTTTGTTATCACTGGATACAAGAGACCCATAGCTATACATTGTTACCAAATATAACGGTATATGACGTTTATAATTGGAAATTGGGGGGGGGGGTTGCAACCACTCCAAAATTAGACCTCTCAATGTACAGGTGTACAATCCGAGATCCAAGATTCGGTCATATAGGCCTGTAGTGTCTAGCTTTGACATGTGTGATAACCCCGAAAGGCCTGCGAAATGGCTTACTGTATTTTGCGAAACGAAACGAAACGAAACAAATTTTTAAGATGTCCCTAAACCAGTTTATGATTTTTATGATTTGTTATTAGTCATGTGTTTCAATGACCTAGATTAAATTATTAAGCATTTTAAAGTTAAATTTAATAAATTTACCTTATCCGGGTATCATCTTGCATTAAGTTATTTATTTTATTTTGTTGCTTATGAAAATTATTTTTGAATCATTGATAGCTCAAGAAGTTGACCTTGACAAGAAATGATTGCATGCAAAATTTGAACTTGCTAGTGTTTATACTTTGGGTGAAATGAGCCGAATAACTTAAAACATTTTGGGTAATTTTTTTTACATAATATCATGTCTCTTGACAACACGCATTCCTGTGGTAAAGGTCAAAGGTCAGATTCCTACACTTTGTGTGCAATGAGCCCAAAACTACTCTTTAATATTTATACCGGGAAAGTTGTATTTTTTTAGGTATAAAGGGCATTACTATTAGTAGTATTGTTTTAAATTCTAAAATTTACATATAATTTAGGTTTCTTAGGAATTATAGATTTTAATCTAATAGAGGTTACAGGATATTACGTAAAAATGGCGAATTCCAAGTTTTGACAAAACTACCGGTACCTATTTTGAAAACCTGTCAAATTACTAACCGTTCGTTCAGCACAAAATTATTTGGAAAATGTTATGCAGTATATTTGTTATGCCCTGTTTTTACTTCTACCAAATAGTCGATATCTATCGATTATTTATGATGTTACGAAGCAATCCTTGTATGGAATAAAGGATTTGTTACGCTTGAGTGACCTTTAACAATTCTTTCTTTGGCGGCAGGTTTGAAGACATTTGTTACATTGTGTGAGTTTCATCATTTGAAATGCCGGCAGAGATGGATTTTTCATAAAAGTATAGAGAAGGTTCGTCCTTAGTGTCATAGCGTGTATTTCTGTCCACAGTGTACTGGAAAACCCACAACTACGTAACGGAGAAGCCTGAAAATTAACTGCGGAGGATCCCTGAGGAAGTTATATCCTCTGTAATAATGGCATTTGGGTGTAAAAATTGTGCTAAAAATCTCATAGAAAGTACGTTTTTCAACCTAAATATCTGAAGTCATATTGAAATGTTTCACTTAATCCCATATCAAGAATTATTCAGCGTTGGTGTATTTCCTATAAAAGAATGTAGGATTTCTCCAATATATTGCACTGTGCGGCTGGACGATGGTGATAAAGGATACGGTACATGTGTTATGAAGCGTTTGTGCTGTAAATTACACACATGCAATTTTCGTCCATTTTCAGTAATAATAGCAATGTCACACCAAAATAAATCAAGCTATAAATTTCAATGAAAGTCACAGAATAAGTGGAGACATATGTGTCATTGTATCGCATTTGTGATAATTAGGTACACTGTTGACTATATATTTTCGATATCTTGTTCAAACGGTATAAATTATTCTTGGACACCCTGTACAAAAATAAATTACTGCTTTTTCAATTTTATAGTTTTTGAAAAAAGTTAGGAAATTGCGATTACGTGATATTCCGTAGCACCATACTAAAGATTACTCTTTTATTTTTTTTATGGTAATCTGATCTATTATTTTATGAAATAAACTTTGGGGTTGACGAGGAATGTGTGTGAAGTGCAAAAATCCAGATATGAGGAGCATATGAAAAAGTGCGATTAGAGGTTGATATGATGAGAGAGATTGAATTCCAAATGTCGCCACATGCAATATAAGACAAACGAGTCTCGTTAATTTGAATAAGCTATGCTATAGAAATACAAAGTATGCAGAAATTATGACATATGTTTGATTCCAAACGTCACCACACGTTTTTGACATAAAGAAATACGTATGGAATGATCGACAAATATCCATTAAAAGACAAACGAGTCTCGCTAATTTGAATACGCTATGCTATAGAAATCCAAAGTATGCAGAAATTATGACATATGTTTTGTTAAAGTACTTTGAACGTTTTATTAATGTTTTGTTATAAAACATTTTGTAAATATTTTGTTAACCCTAGAACTACGAAGAAGTACCAACCCCCTAAGATTTTTTATCCGTCATAAAAAAAAAACCGCGCGCGTTTACGCCCATACGACCTAAGCTAATCGTAGATCAATCCTTTGCGCTCATGTTAGTGCTACAATTTTTACCCAGCACCTTACCACGCTCCTGACAGTAAATTTCGCTGATGCGTGCCGACTTTTCCCAGTACGATTCAACTAGCGATTCCCGCTGTTGTTTTGGTTCCATGCCAGCACCCCCGGTACACGTACACGCATGGAGGCCACCATCTTGGGTTTTTGAGTACCCGTAGATCACAGGATCGTTTTTGATATCTTGAAAGCAAAGAAGTAGATACGCGCCGCTAATTGCACAAAACCGCATAGGATAAGAGCAGTAAATTTTAGTTAGGAAGAACAATAGAAGGACCAACACAAAAAGAAAAGTCGGAAAATGGGGTCGAGAAGGCTGTGCGCGACACGTTTCCGAAAATTGTCAGTATGATCTAGGGCCGGATTTACCGTATATTATATAATATTTGGGCCCCAAAAATTGCCCCGAGTATTTTCCATTTAGTCAGAAAGGTCGCATGTCAAAAGGTGGTCCAATTTCCAGAACAGGGTAAAATATGTTTTAGGTATTACCATTTTCTAATTAATTACACCCTTTTTTGATTGTAACACGAACAGTAACAAACAAAGCAGGATTAAGGGCTCGGATAGCAACGTTTTTTCACAGTATTTTTTTATGGGACCTGAGAGTACATCAGACATATCGAATTGCATTCTGAATACGAGGAATGTCCTTCTGATATCAAATAATTTCTACAACCTCGAAGGTCAGGTGGGTTTAAAAAACACCCTTAAATTGCAAACATGAGGGAAATAGGGAAATGAAATCCATCGAAAATGCAGTTGGTGTTTACAAATCTGGATTTTCTTGGCTTGTATTTGTAAAAAAAAACATGTTCAAGTACATACATATCAAAGAAACAACGTCTAATTATTATAATAGTGCACAGCCGCGGTGAAGGGTAATTTTTTGATTCTAGCATGCTCTTTTATGGTTTGTTTGAGCAGATATCCACGGAAAAATATCCGTTGATTCCGTTTGTGCGTTTTAGTGTGAGTCAGTGTAGTTTATTGCCTTTTATCGACATAATATTATAACATAGCATAATTAAAAGTGCAATGATATTGACAATGGGTAATGACTATCAGTAATGGGCAACAATTTCATGACATACATGAATTCAATAACAATAATTGCAAACACCTGTTGATGTCTGGATACATTCTATAATGAAAGACATAATATTATAATATAGCATAATTAAAAGTGCAATGATATTGACAATGGGTAATGACTATCAGTAATGGGCAACAATTTCATGATATACATGAATTCAATAACAATAATTGCAAACACCTGTTGATGTCTGGATACATTCTATAATGAAAGACACTAGTTAGCGTCTGAAATTCTGACAACTGGACAGAAAATGCCGTACTGCGCATGTCGCGGCAACCAATCACGACGTGCCTTTGCCCTGACGTCAGACGCGATTTAGTCTTTTTTTAAATTTCTGTCGTTCATTGTAACTTCGTACTGTAATTTTTTTAAATAAAATCCATACTCATTTATTTTTGATTCCTTAACTCTTCCATTTGATGAGATGCGAGTATACTGTTCATTTTGATTAGGTTTATTATAATTTTGAACGAAAAATCTTATCAAAATTAATAGTTTACGTTTTATCTTAACAAGTAACTATTTATATTGACAAGATTTCCAGCTCATTATATGGCATGAGCATCCATTTCATTTTAACAAAATTCTGTTAAGTCCCCCTCTGACATGACATACTATTCAAATTTGATAGTTTTTGGGTAGTTGACAAGTATCCATTCATTTTAAAATAATTTATGACAAAATCCCCGTTTTAAATGATAAGGCAATCTTATCAAATTTGATATTCTTAATATCCTAGTAATTTTCTCTTGTCAAATTTGACAAATTTCTATTAAAAAATGAGCAGATTTCTTTATGAGTGTATAACATAAGCTATACACAACAAAATTAGTAAATTGAACTCCATGTTGATTAAATTGCACTCATATTGAGTAACAATTTATTTAAAACTGAATTCCATTTGACTCATTTTGTTGCTCTGTCCCCTTTTTACTCAACATTGAGTAATTTTTACTATTTTTTTTATTTAGAGTACAAATAATTATGTTTTAATCAAATTGGCTCATGCGATGCGTAGTTCTTCTTTCCTTTGTATATTGATATATAAGGAATAATGATTAATTTATTTGATCTCGTGCGCTAGTTTGTAATAATAAATGTTTATATGTTCCAATGTAAATTTATGATACGTGAGCCTCTTCCCTTGTTTGTATGATTATCCCTTGTTTGTATGATTATCTAAGATCGTCTGACAAATGTCTATTAATAATTCCACGTTCTAATTATTCTCTGGAAGACCGTGCTTTTTCTACTGTTGCACCAAAACTTTGGAACTCGCTTCCCTATAATCTGAGAAATCAATTTCTGTTGATCAGTTCAAATCTGGACACAAGACTTTCTTAGTCAATGCTGCGTATAATGTCAACTAATATTTGATTTATCATACTTATATACTGCTCTGTATTTTTGGATTAAGGATTCTTTGGTTCATGTTGATTGTATTTTGTATGAAATTGTATAGAGCTAACAATTTGGATAGTTGATTTGTTTTATTCAGCTATACTTTTTGTTAACTCTGTTTTCATGTATACTTGTTATTATTGTTTGTATGTGTATCTGGTTTTCTGCGCCTTGGATTAGATTTAATTTTCTAGATAAATGGCGCATTACAAATGCTTATTTATTATTATTATTATTGTTATTATTATTATTATTATTATTATTATTATTATTATTATTATTATTATTATTATTATTATTATTATTATTATATTAGGCTGGAGGTTAAGCATCAATAATTGATCTCGTACACTGTTATGTGTTGTTTGTACTGTTTACCCTGACTGCTCATATCCATAAGTACCAGACCTGAGTCCTGTTTATCAGGGACAGTCTGTGTAGCTCAGAGGATCTGAGGATCAAGTCAAATTAGTGTACGTATACATTTTGTAATTTCATGTTTAATTATGCTAGTATCTACAGGGTCTACAGATATTTTATTTGTTTTTGACTGAATTGTAAACTTTGTCAGGTAGAGCATTAAAAGACCCTTAAATAGCATGGAAATATAGTAATTGTTTTGCTGTTGCTCATTTATGACTATATAGCTGGTTATTAACCCTGTGTAATAAAAAGTAAACAAATAAAATTGGCCCCTTCCTGCCGTTGACTGTCGTTGACTCCCATTGATGGCGTTTTGGCTCGGCTAACTCCAATCAGGCCGGAATTAGCAAAGCGTACAACTGAAAGCGAGGTAAAATATTTTTATTACATTTTCACAATATTTGTTAAAATAAGTTAATATGCTAAGTAACTGTACGGACTATCTGAGACTTGGTATATCTGTAGTGCAAGTATAATAGAAGAAATTACGTTTAGAATTTTGCTTATTTCAATCTGTATAATTACTTTGGAGCTCATTTTAATATTTGAAGAAAATAGTCCTGCACATGAGGTATAAGACAATCCGAAGGCTGTTGGCGGCTTAAGGACTATTCTTTAAAATTGTAACAGCTACATAATATTAATTAGCTAATGCTTAGCTCGGCATCATATTGCATCGGCATAATTACATTATTAACACCAGCAAAAAATATATCTAGTCCACATCACCCTGAGAAAACGGTCTAGCGATGTCCCTGCCTCTACGAAAGTGGGTTTTCGAGCTAGTTAATGCGAAAAGTCTGTCTCGTTTCAAGTTTAGAATAACCCCATGTTGGAATTTGCAGCGGCATGTTCGAATCGCACGCGATAACCTAATCCCGCTTGGCGTATATACACGCATAGAAGCGCGATTTGTTAAGAGATAACTAAATATATTTTAGTACCAAAGTATTACTACATGTAAATAACATTATGTAGGAAGCAAAATGGCCGCTAATGGCGTCTATTGTCTATACCTAGAATACACACATTTGAATCATGACGTAATTCCAAGCGCCTTCCCATAATAATCCAATTTCTCTCGTCAGATCTAGGGAATTGAAGAGTTGGTCCACGAAGAGATAACTTGTATATTAAAACAATTTTCATGTGCGTGTTAAGCTGAATTTATACTCGATCGCTGAGCAATTGCGATGCACCGCTTTTGGAAAGCGATGGACAATCGCCGCTAATGGACAATCGACGCTAATTTTGCAATGCATCTCTCGTCGCTTTTGCATTTATACTAATCGCGGCGAACGCGATTGCAGTTGAAATATACAAAAATGCCACAAAATACATTTTTAGAGCACCAATTGTTGTCAATAATTATTGCCTTGAATTAATTCATCTCCGAAATCGAGAAAGGTAAATTAATTTAGCAAAATAATAGATACAGATGATAGAAAATGATTGGTTGATGCATTCACGTGTCAACCGCCCTGGGGGGTCACTCCCATTGTGGCCTGTACACCATCCGCGATAATCAACTTTTGAAAAGCACCCTAAACAAGGATTTACCCTTGGCTAAAACAATACCCTAAACAGGGATTTTATTCCTTGCATCAAATTTCATACCCTAAATTTCATTTCCGCGTATTTAGCAATTGCAATTTTGCTACCCTTTTTTCCAATATTTCATGTTTTTGACACCCTAAACGCGTTACGTGCGTATCGTGCCTACCCACGAAAAACTACCCTTTTTACGCGTTCTCATTATCGCGGATGGTGTACAGGCCCCAATGGGAGTGACCCCCCCCCGGGGGGTCAACCGACATCGCTGGGAAGTTGAGATTTCTTCAACCCGCAAAAGAGACCTCGTTTTTGCCTCAGTGATTTGTATCGATTGATCGGCTCGCCGCTCTGAAAACGGAAGTAAACACTGAGCATGTGTGAGAATCACATTTCTGAAAAGCGATCGAGTAGGCGATATATGAGCTGACCTCAATGTTTATCAACAAAGGCAAGGGACTGGTATATCGATATGCTTGAGTGAATCCCATGCAACCACTACACTGTTCAATGATCTGGCGGGAGTTTTAAAACTCATCTATCAATTCAGCTTTACGGCATGCGCCTATTATTATAGGTCATCAAAAGGCAGTGGATATCCTGGGATTATCCCTTAATCCTCTTTTTTATCTTCCTCTGCAGATCAACACGTACCTACTATGACATGCCGATCCGAAATGTATTTTAATATCACTTCTAGTACTCCATCTGGATCAATGATCATTCCAACGGTATCTTGTACCCCATCGTCGGAATCCGTTTTTGTTTCTGGAGTTTCATGTAGGCCTACTGATTTAGATGGCCATTCTGCGCATTGCACGTTTGACGTAATTGTGGGTAAAGTTGTCAAGATAATTGTTTGTCATTTTATTATATTAGATACAGGCTGAACGCTAGTCAGTCGATGCCTATTATTCAACAAGACCCACTCAGTCACTTAATTAGGCGCTTGAAACGAATTCGGTGTTGAAATAAACACTAATTTTAGTTACACCTTTTCACGCAATAATTAATTTTCTCGGTCAAATGAAAAGCAATAATTATCATTTCTTCGGTAAATGTCAGAAGAAAACTATAATGCTTGGTACTGTATATTTTTTTCAAACCCTGGTGTTAAACTTAGGTGTGAAATTTAGGCTTCTGGTGTAAGATTTTCAATTTTCACAGGCTTCATTTTGGCCCGCGAGCTTCGATTTGGGTGATTTTGGTATCTAATTATATGTTTTCTTGCATGAGAAATACAACTACGCAGTTTAAAAAACTGTACAAGGAACCGACGACCTCCTAATTACAATATGGATGTTTTTAGCAGCCCTGTTGCAAAAAACCTGCTAGCAATGTCACTTTCAACAAAAGCCAATTGATGATTATCCCTTAATCCTCTTTTTATTTTCCTCTGCAGATCAGCAAGTGCCTACGATAACATGCCCAGCCGATATTAGAACCAACTCTGCACAAGTATCTTTTGTTACTCCAATTGCGTCTGATGATGTGATGTTCACGCCAGTGGTATCTTGTACGCCATCGGCAGGATCAAATTTCCCAGTTGGTGTCACTACAGTCACGTGTACTGCAAGTGATTTAGCAGGCAATGTTGCGACATGCATGTTTAACGTAATTGTGGGTGAGTAGATTTGTCAAGATTATTGTTTTTCTTTTTATTATATTAGATAGAATATATATAATTTTGTTTATATAGATATAGCCGAGGTCTTAATTTAGCATCCTTTACGAGTTCTGGTATGAACGTTTCGACAGTATTTTTGCGAGACATGAGAGCACATTCAGACATATCGAATTGAATTCTGAGTACGAGGAATTTCCTTCTGATGTCAAATAATTTTGATTTTTTTAAATTTGCGATATAATACAAATTTTATGACAAATTATTAAAATTTGATATTTTTTAAATTTGTGATATTTAACAGTCCTCGAAGTAAGCTTTCTATGTATTTAAAGTGTATGTACAATTTTGACCTTTTATATTGAACATAGCCTAATCCCGCGGCGAGTATGCACACTCGAAGAAGCGCGATTTTTAAGGGACTAGCGGGCACCCGCGCTTCGCACAGGTCCCCGCTAGATGAGTAAATGGGAGCGTTCACTCAAACAGGAGGAATTAGGGGCTGTGCAATAATTCTGAGCGCCCTCAGAATTGAGGTTAAAATTTCAGAACGTCCCGCCAAAAATCGCTTGCCCCCCCTCTCGGCCCGCCAAAAAATCTTTGCCCCCCCCTTTACAAATGCCAAATTTTTGGGATCCCAATTTCAAACCTTAAATGGTCTATGTTGCGAGCGCAGCGAGCAGGGAAATTTGCATATTAAAGCGTTTCCGTACTGTTTTCCTAAACCTTTTTAGAGCGGTTTATTTAAAAGGCGCCTCGGCTGGCCAAAATTGCTTCCCCCCTTTCGGCTCGCCAAAAATTTCTTGCCCCCCCCCAATTTTACACTCCCCAGGGCTCATAATTATTGCACAGCCCCTTAATGAACAGGTAGAATCATTGAAAAGGTAAATTTTATTTTTCTAGACCTGTCCCTTCTTGTATTTCCTTTTTAGCTTCTTTCTTTCTTTTAATTTTTAGCTTCTTTCTTTTCAGTTTCTTCTACATGGGCTTATTTTGTCTCCCCCTTTTTTAAATATTTGAAAACCTGAGCGCAAGAAGACCGTAAGTCTATATTTTGGCATTTTGAGATATGATCGTTTAACCTTTTTAAAATAAGATAATTTGGAAACCAAAAAAAAAGCCATAATATTGATACTTCTCAGGTAAATGGGTATAGGCAGGAAGAAAAATTTTGTATATCGACCAAGTTAATATCTGTAATATTGATCGATATTGATCGATTTATCATTTTTGGACTTACGGTCTTGTTGCGCTCGGATTGAAATAAAAGCTTATAACTCAAAACTGAATGCAGATATTGGAAATATTCAACCATGTTGGTAATCTATGTGCAAAGACGAGCAATTTGACACCTTGTTTTTGAAGGTTTTGAAAGTTGTTTTAAAATTTGACCTCAGTTGACCTTTAACCGGAAGTGACCCTCTAATTCATTAACCGAGCTAGCTCAAAATGTATGAAAAACTATATATTTTCGTAATCGTTGTGATGAGACGAGTAATTTGACATGTCTCTTGACGACATTGGACAATTTTTCATTTTTGACACCTCTTGACCCCTCACGTGACCCCTATGGGGAGGGGGCCAAATGTAAAAAAAAAAGAAACTGGCACACGGAATGATAATCCATTAACCCTCTATTTACCTTCCTCTGCAGATCAGCAAGTACCTACGATAACATGCCCAACCGATATTAGAACCAATTCTGCACTTGTATTTTTCGATACTCCAATTGCGTCTGATGATGTGATGTTCACGCCAGTGGTATCTTGTACGCCATCGTCAGGATCAAATTTCCCAGTTGATGTTTTAACAACTGTATATTTCCCAGTTGATGTTTTAACAACTGTATTAAAATACAGTTGCGTGTACTGCAAGTGATTTAGCAGGCAATGTTGCGACATGCATGTTTAACGTAAGAGTGGATGGGTAGAGTCAGGAGGGTGAGAGTTCATAAGAGCTTGCGAAATAAAATTTGAATTTTGAAATATATTTTCAAATATATCGATTGGAAGTCTTGGTCTTAAGTCGTGTTCACACGGTCGGACATAAGTGCATCCAACTTTTTCCCTTTTGCTTGGTCCAACGGGTTATTTGTAATACTTCAAGACAAAAGACTCTAGCTTAAGCGCTTCGTTTGAATAAACATAAATGAACTCACAAGGCGATGAACTTCTTCGCAGGGATTGTGTCTAGATCCAGCGCTTCTTGTCATTATTAATTTTAAACCAAATAATATAAGTCGTGTTCACACGGTCGGACTTAAGTCACTTATTACCGGTAATAAGTCACTATTACCGGTTATAAGTCGCTTATTACCGGTAATAACTCACTTATGTCCGACCGTGTAAATACGACTATAGATAAGATAAGATAATAATATTAGAGGTAATTTTGTAGTCTATGGGAATAGTATGTAGAAATATGGAAACTATTGATGACGTATTTTTGTTCATAATTTACTGCTCACTATATATTTTCGCGTTTACATCGACTTCTAGAGGCTTTAATGGCAGAGTGGTTTTGAATACATAATCCTCTATAATCCTCTAGACGTTTCTGCTTTTAAACAGCAATTCGTAAACTCTCTTTTGTCAAATTACTTCTCCAATGAAAGCACTTAAAAATCCATATTATTACGCTGCGTTTTCTCCCCCGCATGCAGTGGCGTAACTAGCGTTGGTAGCGCTCGGGGCAAGAAAGAAAATTAGCGCCCTATCCCCCCCGAGAATATCTTAGACGCGGGCAGAGGTGTAGCTAGGGGTTGTGACACACAAGGCTAAGGATACATAATGGCGCCTCCCCCCAATTCTTGAAACAATTGCGCACGGAGCGCGTGACAATTTGGACAAATAAGGCCTACCACTAATACTAGAAGTTGAATATCGGTCTTAAAACGTTCTCTCAATTGATTTTGAGCTGAAATGCGGTCGGAGCGCGCGAAAATTTTGACTTTCATCGCTTGGAGGGGCGCAGAATCGATGCTGAATTGGTCAATTTTGCGCCCCCTATAAAGGGTGGCGCCCGGGGCACGTTGCCCCCCCCCCCAAGATGATTTTACTTCACTGCGCAGTCGCACCAGAAATCGATCACTCCACCGCTTTACCCGCCGCGGAAGCATCGCTGGGAGTTGAATTCAAATCAACTCGGAGCGGTGCCGCTCTGACGTATGAGATCAAAATATGATTTTGGAGCGGTGCTGAGCGGCAAGAGTGGCTTTCAGAGTCATGCCGCTGCCGCTCAGCAGTGTGCCGCTCCGCAGAAAGTATGAAACCAATTAAATGTACCTTATTTGTAGCCTAACCTCGAGGTACTAACGTTACAGTGGCGGCACCTGGCTGGGATTGTATGGTAGACACACATCAGGCATTTTCAAGTTCATTTGACGCAATTAGATGTATTTTTGAGCAGGTGATGAGCGCCACGAATTCTCTAAATTCAGTACATTTCCGCGGTCAACCGTGTAATTGAATAGGATTATTATTTTTGAAATTTTTTAAAATTTTAAAGTTTTAAAAAACGCTTAATATCACAAACAAGTAGGCCTATGGTAATAAATAATATTAATACAAGCTAAAACCGTTGGGGTTCGATAATGGACCTTACAAAACTAACCGAGTGTATGGAAAATCTCATACAGCTGAGCGGTTTTGCCGTCTCTCTCCGCCAATCATGCCGCTCGCCGCCTGTTTTTGAGGTAATTTGACGCAATGCGCGCTAGACCTTGTTGACTCGCATCAGGCATTTTCATGTACATTTGCGCAAATAAGACGTAATTTTGAGGAGATTTGATTTAGGTACAGGTAAAAGGATGCACGCCGTGGAATTTTGATGAGCGACAGGCATTTGCAAAGTCATTTAACACAATTTCAATGTAACTCGACGCATGCGCGACTAAAATGATGCCCGCTGAGGCATTTTGACTAGACTGCTGCCCTCAGTCGTCAACCGTCTGGATTGAAATCAGTCTACATTTTGACGCGCATCAGGCATTTTCATGGTATTTTGATGAAATTAGACGCAATTTCAAGGTAACGTGACGCACGCGCGACTAAAACGACACCCGCTGAGGCTTTGTGCTGCGTGTCAGGAATTTCCATGTTCATCCGACGCAATTTTGAGGTTATGTAACTTAAGAATTAGCTAATCCATTTTTCCGTGATACCAAAAGCACATTTTGGGGAAAGAATAGTAAAATTCTATAGTTACAGTACGGATAAATCAGTACTATGTTCATATACCGTATTTAATATCATGATTATAAGTTCTTAGAATTATATATTTTATGGCCACATAAAAAAAGTTACACGTCCACTGCCCTCAATACTTACTCAAAACATTACATTTAATTTTTTTAAATACTTTATATTAAAATGCTAATGCTGATAAACTAGTTTAGAGTCCGCATTAATCACTTTCAATTTTTTTTTGTGGCACTCTAAGGGACGGGATCTAACCCTCATAATTTTAAAATAAAAAAGGGCCTTATTGTTTACCTCGAAGAAACATGCCAGCAATGTCAATGTCAATGATTTGAGACAGGAAAAAAACTCCTCCCTTCCTACTCACTTTTTCCAAAAACATGGAGACGTGAAACGAATTTGTAATTCAATGTGGTACAAGTGAATAAGTCATTATTAAAATCGCATTTAATTTCGACAACGTTAACACCTGCATAGAGAAATGAAATTAATCAGTTATAAATCATAAGGTTTTAAGCGTAGTTTCATTATGAACCAATATATATCGGTGGGTGGGTGTAACTCATTTAGAAACTGGTCATCTGCCATGCTGGTAGGTCTGTGATGGTCATATAGTTTGCACGATAGGCTTTAACGACGGATATACAGATTAAAGAGTTTCAAAGATTCGCTGTCGGTCAAGTATAAAAATGTTAAGCTTTCGTTAGGATTAGCTCCACCTTCTTCAGGACAAAACTATCAAACTATTAGGAGTTGCGCTAGTCTGCACTTTGTCTGGAGAGTATAATTGTCTATTGCCCAATAATTAGTACAATGTAGATTGCCCCGTATCTACTGAAAAGCATTGGCAAAGGTGCCACCAGCAATTATACTCTGCAGACAAGATGCAGTCCAGCGCAACTCTCAATAGTATGATACTTTTGTCCTGGAGAAGTCAGGGATAATCCTAACGAAAGCGTGACAGTTTTATACACCTGTCAGACTTTCCTCCTGCTTGACGCTGCTGCAAGAGGCATGACGTACGAGGGGGGTATCAAAAGTTTTAGAAATCGCCCAGAAGTGAAAAGAGCTATATCAATGAAATTTTGTCAGTGCAATCACTGGTCCTTATGTACACTACGATGCAAAAATGGTCTCATAAGTATGTTTACTTTTTTACAGGCGACGCTAGATGCTAATAACCTGCTGCCCCAGTTACTGCGCATAAACTGCAAGATTGAGAAAATTGAGGCAAGCAGCGTTATTAAGATCCTGCATTTGAAGGGTTGCAGTGCCTAGAAAATCGATGATGAAATGAAAGTTATCTTCGGTGGTGATTGTGATATTGTCACGGTTGCTTTTTAGAAAATAAATTTTTATTTCATCACAGATTTTCTGGGCACTGTAACCCTTAAAATGGAACTTAATCATGCTGCATGCCTCATTTTTCTCCATTTTGCTGGTTATGCGGTTACATATGCAGGTAGTGACATCTAGCTCCTGTAAAAAAAGTAAACATACCTATGAGACCAATTTTGGACCATAATGTACATAAGGACCAGTGATTGCACTGACAAAATTTCATTGATATAGCTCTTTACTTCTGGGCGATTTCTAAAACTTTTGATACCCCTCGTATTAACCAATGAAAATCCTTGATTGTGTTTGTTTGTCTGCAATGCGCGTGCGCCACACCGCTCAGCGGCAAGCGGCATGGTAGTATGAAACCAGTTTTATACTTGACCGACAGCGAACGTGTGAAACTCTCATTGTGTGTCAAATACAGTATTATTGTCATGGAAGAATCCTACGTGTGAACTTGGGTCTGTCAAAAGTGTGCAACTTGTGTCTTGTGCATGCACTTTTACGCAAAACTTGAGGAGTGAAAAACATCACGATGGACGAGGACGGGGCGAGTAGGTCAGGAAGTGGATCGTCTGCAGAGAAAAATCCATGGGACACCACAAGGTACTGTTTTCCTTTTTAAACGTTTTAAACGGGTTATATATTTGGGGTTTGGTTTTGGTAAAAACGTTTTGATAACATTAAATGTCGGGTAATATAAGGGTCATCAAATCGTTTGTAAAACGTTTTGTGTGAATAGACACTACAACGACATTTCAAAATGTTGTCAAAATGTTATTGTAAAATATTCGTTGCAAATATTTCTTGCCATACATTTCGTTAACATTAAACTAGAATGCTAGAATAATTTGTAGTAAGTTTTCAAGAAAATGTTTTAAATGATATTAAAACGCTTTATATACGCTTTATATAACCCGACATTTTTGCGAATGTTATCAAAAACGTTTTGTGTTTGCTGGGTTATCATGTGTACAATAGCTTTATACAATGTCACACTGTAAGAAAACATGTAGGAACTTTGAGATAAATCCAACTCACTATTGATTAGGAAATCTTACGTAATTGTTTTATAAGTTTAAATTTTATTTTATTTTATTTTATTTTCTATTGATTTCATCACATTTATAAATTTACATACTTCGTTACATGATAATATTATTTTCTATCTTTACTAATTACTGACTGTTTCTGATTGTTAATTCAGAATAAACTAATAAAATCGGGATATTTCCAAATTCCCGCATCATATATTAAAATACCACTTCAAATGGCCATTGTTTAACATTACTCATCTGCAGAGCACCGACCAGATGGTTCACGATTCAACTCAATTCAGTCACTTTTGCTACACAAAAACACTGAAGTGGCGCAAGCTGTTTTAGGACTACTTAACACAATTAGCATATCTTCGCTTGTAGCCCAGCAATGTTATTGAAACAAAGCTTATGTTGTAGCTTAGAACTTTACCGTGCCAACCATGTAATATTCAATGCAATCAATAAGTGACATGTTTTCCTAATACTACTTTCTAAACTTTGTATTCATTTTTTGTTATAACCTGTATAAATGTGTGGTACATGTCATTAATGCATAAAAATTATTTCCATCGTAAAAATATATATCCTTGTTAAAACCATCTGTAGGGGCCTACACTTACTTTTTATATACCATTGAAATTGCTTATTTTGGAGCCAAATATTGTATACAGCGTTACCTACCATCTCCGTAACATCTCTCGCATTCGTCATTATCTAGACTTTGATTATACGTGTAACAATGTGGTTCGCTCACTCATTCTGTCCAGATTGGATTATGATAACATCTTACTAGGTATATCACCTCAAAAATAAGGGCAGCAGAAACACGTTATTTAATGTTTCTACATGAATTACCTTTATTAAAGCATCAAAAATCAAAAAACCGAATTGAAATCGGTCAATGCATTGTGACGTAGCGTCAATTTTACGATGCTCATAAATGGAATGCAAATCTGCCACAAATTGCTATAATGACAAAATTGGCACATTTCGAGATTTTGAAGGTTTATTTGGACACTTGCTTGAAAAAGCAACGTTAATTTAAGTATCACAGGTTAATTGCCTATCTTTTTAACTTCGTCAAAGAAAACAAAATTAAAAAATCTATCATTGAATAATTATAATAAATTAACCAAATATACTATTTTAGCAATTCCGGCCAATCTGCAGACAAATAAAAGTTGAAAAAATGACTAAGTTCAGCTAATTAATATGCAAAATTGATGCCAAAAGAAAACCGTACATGATATCAGGGTGCGGTTTTTTCACAAACATATGTATACAAAGTTCTTTCAATTTATAACAAAAAAATAAACAAAAAGGAATCAATTATGATAATTAGCTTATTACAGCTAATTATGCATTCATGATATTATTATGTAAATTAGGCATGAGTAATTTTGGTTTTTTTCAATATTTAATGAAAGTCTTTTCATTCATCATGAATTTGTCAAGTATGAACCTGTTATGATGTTGAGTAAAGAATCTGCAGTTAATTACTTTAATATAATACAAAAAATACAAACTTTGACATTTTGACGGTGTCTGGAATAGAATTTTCATTTTTTCTGTAAATATGGTATGTGCCACCATTGCTCAAAGCCAAATCCGAAAAGTAAAAATAAAAATTCATTTGCAATGAGACGTTAAATTAACATTTTGTTATCTGGATTAACATGGGAAGAGAAACGGTAAAAGGAACAGCCCCTCTGTTATACCGCGTATACAAAAATGGCGTGGCCTTGGACACACACAATGGCTTAGAGCTATTGTGGTTTGGAATATTACTCCCTTTAAACTCACTTAAAAAATGTTTGGTTTCAAATCGTTTTCCTCAAGTGTGCCATTCGTTGTCGACGGAAATAATTTACATGCTTAGAAAGATTAGTATGTCAGCTAAATGATGGTAGATCTTGATTTTTCAAAAGGCCTATATTTATTGATTTATGAGGGATCTTCAACAATCCATAAAAACAGGTAGTAGCTCTTAAACGAAGCAATATTTATTTAAAAAAACAACGATGGTAGTCACAGAAAGGTTTCACACACCATATATCAAAAATTCAAACAATTGTGATAAATAGCACATATGAGGAAATTAATTTTTCGGCATGGATGTTTGCCAAAATTGAACAACTTTCATGCGCGCGCTTTTCAATTTACTGTTATGCTTGCATGCACAGTGTGGCAGAAGTATTGTGCAGCCACTGTGACATGCCTAATCTTACTTTTGGGTTCGAATGTCACTGAAATTGCTCGTCTTCAAAGACTAGAGAATTGGGCAGCCAAGATTATTTTTCTTGCAGCCAAGAAAGACCATGCTTCACCTTTGCTCCAAGAATTGCACTGGCTGCCTGTGAGGGAGAGAGTCTACTACAAAGCCATGTTGTATGTTTACAAGTGCCTTGCTGGCTTGGGGCCAGATTATTTGGCATCCTCCTTGACATTATATATCCCTGGAAGACAAGGACTTCGATTTGCCACTGATGCCACTCGCCTGCATGTGCCCATATGTACAATGCACAGGAAGTACATACCTACACATTGCACATAACTATTTCATTTAATGAATGGAAGTCCCCGTTTTGGGCATACAATCCACATGAAATACATTATATTACATCTTTTAACCCATTTCTTTGTAATACAATGTCTTGCCCACACAATACAAATATATAGTTTCAAATTTCGATCTTCCCCATTTTGCACTTGCCCTTTGTAATACAAATCTTGAATACGTTTTATTGGCAACCAATTACAAAACAAGTTTCAAGAGTTACAGAACAACCCGAGTTTGATTGTCAAAATATCTAAATAATTAATATATCTAAACACATATTTAAAAAATAACTAAATAACTACCCCCTTATTTAATGACCATTATTCCAAAACGGTTTATCGTATGCCAAATGTGTGCAAAAATATTGGAAAGACAATTTATTTTTGCGCATAATGACACCTCATTAAGTATTTGATGTCAGTGCTTACATTTAAATGAAAGTAATCCACGATTTGAAATGGACTCTCGTTGGATTATTCTTGTTTTTTAAAATTTAATTTGGAGGCGGTAAAACATGTGATAATCAGTGGTCATTGTTCACTTAATCCCCTATTGAAACATGACAAGTACAATATTTTCTATGAACATCAGTTGGTAACACCTGCCAATCAAGAATGTCAAAGGTCATAAAACATAAATTTTGCGTAATTCCGATACACCGAATACATTCAATATGAAAGGTCAAAATTGTCAATTGATCGTCGGCGTTTCATCCCAGCTACATACACTTTAAGTACATAATTATCATTAGATTTATAAAGTTTACTTCGAGGAATGTTATATATCAAAAATTTTAAAAATATTAAATTTTAACAATTTGTCATAAAATTTGTATTATATCGCAAATTTCAAAAAAATCTAAATTATGTAATACCAGAAAGACATTCCTCGTATTCTGAATGCAATTCGATATGTCTGATGTGCTCTTATGTCCCACAAAATACTGTCCAAACGCTCATACCAGAGCCCTTGAATCACTAATTTTAGTGTGACCGTTACCAATAACTCAATATGCTCAAGGGTACCTTTTTGGCTCCCGGCGGATTCTGAATTTACATACCCCTGGGTACATTTCACTAAACTTTACGAAAACTATCAGAAACAAATTAAGTAATGAACTTAAGTATGCTAAACAATCTTTCTTTGACAATCTCCTTGACAATGATTCTCCTAGCAAACGTTTTTGGAGTTATTGCAAGTCCAGGTCAGGTAAATCTCCAATTCCTGATAGTGTTCACCATAACGGCACTTCTGGTACCACTTCGGCTGAGATTACCAATATTTTTTGTAATTTCTTTTCCGAATGCTTCAATGACTCCAATATTTCTGACATTCCATCTCTCCATTATGACATTTCTTCCTTTATCTCTCTTTGCAGTTGTTCCAGCGATGACATCCACCCTTAATCTCCAAGCTTAACAACAACTCAGCCGCTGGGATTGATGGAATCACAAGCCTCATGTTGAAACACACTGTGGTTACTGTCTCGCCTATTCTTTCTGATATTTTCAACTTGAGTCTCATAACTGGCCGTATTCCTGATGCATGGAAACTGTCTCGAGTGATCCCTGTTTTCAAATCTGGGGATCCTCACGCTGCCTCTAACTACAGACCTATCTCTTTGCAACCAATTTGCAGTAAGCTTCTGGAAAAGGTTATTCATAGTCAAGTTTTGCAGCATCTCATCAACAATAATATTCTCACAAACAGACAGTTTGGTTTCTTACCCAAGTCTTCCACCACGGATGCACTCTCAACTGCTCTTTATGAATGGTACAATCACCTTGAGGATCGCAAAAGCATTGCCATGGCTCTTTTTGACCTATCCAAAGCCTTTGACCGCGTCCCCCACAGCCCTCTGCTCCATAAACTCAGAGCTGTTGGTATTTCCGGTCCACTCCTCTCTTGGTTCAGGTCCTACCTGTCCAACAGGTCCCAGTTGGTTGCTATCCGTGGTGTGGACTCACAATCTGTTCCTGTGCTTTCTGGAGTTCTCCAGGGCTCTGTCCTGGGGCCTCTGTTGTTTCTTGTCTATGTTAATGACTTGTGTCTTTCTTCCTTTTCTTTAAACAGTTCTCTTGTTCTTTATGCAGACGATACTACTCTCTTCAAGCCTATCTCTGCTCCTGATGACTTGGTTGATTTCCAATCCGACATTGATTCCATCCATTCTTGGTTCTCCCTTAATCACCTTTCTGTCAATTCCTCCAAAACAAAAGTCATGGTCATTTCCACTAAGAAGGACCCTTTTCCGGATCTCAATCTCACCCTTAACAGCCTGCCTATTGAACGTGTGTCATCTGCGAAATTTCTCGGTGTCTGGCTGTCTGACAAGCTTTCCTGGAATCTTCACATTGATAACATATGCAGAAAAGCTCGCAAAATCATCGGCTTCATTCATAGATCTTTCCAATCAGCCCCCTTCAGCATCCGTCGTTCTTTGTACTTGGCCTTGGTTCGCCCCATTCTGGAGTATGGTTGTACTACTTGGCATCCTCTTAACATAACCCTTACCAACCGTCTTGAGTCTACCCAAAGATTCGCCTGTCGTGTCATTCTTCAGTCTTGGAACCTCTCCCATGAGGACCTTCTATTGGATTCCGACCTGCCTCTTCTTAGTAAGCGTCGTGATGTTGCTTCTCTGTGTCACTTATTTAAAATCTTTGCCAATCTTTGTTCTTCTCCCAACCCTTTCCAGCCTCATCCCAGACCTGGTCTACGAAACCTCAATTCCCGCGCTGTTCAAGTTCCTTTCCGCCGGCTTTCTTTGTCCCAGAGATCATTTTATCCGTTTGCCTCCTCCATCTGGAATTATCTCCCTGAAGCTATTGTCAATGCTTCTTCCTCCAGGCCTTCAAATTGGCCATCCAGTCCCACCTCCTCTAACCAGTTCACATAATTTATGTTTTGTTTTATTTTATTCTGTATTGATTATATGTATTTTCTAGTAATGTTTCTGATTTTAATGTAAGGGCAATCCTTCAATTTATTGTGTAATCAATATTGGATCTGCCTGGCCTTGTGCCAAATGTTATAAATAAGTCTCAAAATTAATCGTAACTTACGACGTATTTTAAGTTCAATTTCACTAAACTCACTTACGAACGGTATCATTCGTAAGTAATAGGAATTTATTACAGGGATCCTTCGTAAAGTTACGCTTAGTAAGGGTATTTGTAACTTGTGAACGGTTACATGAATTACGAAGGGTTAAAAGTGTTAAACAAAAATATATTAGTACGCAACTATACGGCCATTTTCTTAGACTATAACCTCACGTACCATGATCTCATTTCTGGATTCGCACGATACAAAGAACACGAGTGTGTAAAAGACTATTAGTACAGATTTACAGGCACAAGTTATATTAGAGTAGGCATATTATTGCAAAACGTGAAAAGAAAAATTAATACTCAAGTTTAATACTTAATAACATATCCGCATACATCATTCACATTTTATTAATAAGCTCACTTTTTAATAATAAAAAAAACTGTTATGTGCAGGTGCTTAGTTCTTAATTAATAACACTTCTGATACAGATATCATTAAAGCAGTATACTTCAATTATGTCTTTCCGAACTTTATGATAAAATTTTGTAAAATTGTACATGCTTTTGTATGTCAACCGATCAGTTTGCCAGATTGTATATATTATATTATAGTTGTCTTATTTAATGTGTATTGAGGAAGTCGAAAGTCGCGACTATCGCTAAAAGTCGCGACTTTGACTATTGGTGATTTAGTCAACTAAGGAAGTTCCAGCACCATAATCTTAAAGCCATAATGTACGATTTCTGTCAAATTTTGATTATGTTATTCTTTAACTATTCTACAAAGGAAGGTCCACAAAAGTATTTGCTAAGAGTGGAGCAACCATAGTTGAGATTCAGAGACTTGTAGAGGATTGTGAGTATGTAAACCCAAAACATGTCATCCTACAAGCATGGACTAATAATGTAAAGCGTGAATCAACCGAGGCTTGTGAAGCCAAAGCGAGACGTCTTGTCAATGCAGCTCTTCAGAAATTTCCTAACGCGCACATCATTGTATCAAGTATTCTTCCCCGACTGATCCCCCTTGCAAGAAGTAATGTCTTAAACGGAGTTATATATGATCTGAACACCATCTTTGAACGAAATTGTCGCGCTAGTGCTCGCGTATCATTTGCAGACCATGCCTCATCATTTGTTACAGAAGGAGGACATATTAGAGAAGACCTATATTGGGACAAGGTTCACCTGAACAACCATGGCATCAGCAGACTTGTAAGGAACTTTAGAAATGTAATAGACTCTCAGTCAACCCCTTTTATGTGGAGTCAACATCAGCAAGGAACATAGGTCTTTCTTCTCGTATAAATAGTGAACATGGTGAAAAACAATGTGAAATTAAAAGGACTATTTCAAGCAATCAAACTGATCATTCATATTGTATAGGTTCTACATGTAATGATAACACATCTTCTTCATCTATGACTATTGTAAATAATTCTAATAATAACATCAATAGCCAAAATGTAAATTCTATTTATTCACCTCATCATCATGTCTCAAGTGATACCTATTGTGCTCATAAAGTCACTCCCTCTCATCACAATCATCCATTCATTCATTTTCATTCAAGTGTTTTTGATGTTATTGACCAAGGTAATAGTGATGATACAAGTAGATTATATTTTAAAAAAGCAGATGTTTATCCTGAAAGTACTTCTGTAAATTACAATCTACCAAAAAAACGTTGACAACGTAAAGAAAGCAGCAAGTTTAAAAAGCCCCCACCTCGGCTCACTTTTTGAAACTTGGTCCCATTTTGAATATCAACAGCAAATCGGTGTTTTTAACGTTTAAACAATAGCGTCATTGCCATTAACATGCCTACTTGTTATTCGTTTAATTCAATCATTGATCATGAACTTAATAATTATTATAAAACAAAACATATATAGGATATTGGCCAAGAACAACATAATAACCTCTCTGATCGTTCCAGAATGCTAACAACTTTTAAGCAATATATCGCATCGGCACATTAAAGATTCATAACACTTCTGGAAATGTTTTAAATTGATAACTATGACAAAGTTTAAATCAGTTTTTTACAAATGGGACCAAGTTTCAAAAAAGTGAGCCGAGGTGGGGGCTTTTTAAACTTGCTGCTCTTTACGTTGTCAACGTTTTTTGGTAGATTTCCTTTCTTTTTATGAATGAAGCCGAGTAGCTCCAAGCTTGAAAAGTAGTCCGGTTACGAAGTACTCCATAAGACGAATAAAGCGAAAAATAGAAGTTTTAATAATATTATCCTTGATTTATGATAATAAAAAAATACGAGTATAATGTAGATATACCTATAACTAAAATGTACGTGGTTCTTTGTAGCCCTGGGGCAATCTAGTTGGATATCCAAATTTCGCCGTTTGTGGTTCTTTGTAGCCCTGCAGGCAATCTAGTTGGATATCTCTATTGAGCGGCGGTTGTTGGCGGTCTTTCGCGGTTCGTGGTATTCCTTTATTCTTCAAGCCCTGTCCTCTATCGGGGCTAATTTATTGTTTAAGCTTGTTGGATATCCATATTTCGCGGTGTGTGGTTCTTTTAGCCTTGCGGGCAATCTATTTGGATTTCCAAATTTCGCCGTTTGTGGTTCTTTGTCGCCCTACAGGCAATCTAGTTGGATATCTCTATTGAGGTGGTTGTTGGAGGTCTTTCGCGGTTCGTGGTTATAATTTTCCTTATCCTTCAAGCCTTGCCCTCTATCGAGGGCTAATTTATAGTTAAAACTTGTTGGACATCCATATTTCGCGGTGTGTGGTGCGGGGCAATCTAGTTGGATATTTCTATTGAGCGGCAGTTGTTGGCGGTTTTTCGCGGTTTGTGGTTTTAATTTGTAGGATATCCATATTTCAAGATTTGTGGTTCCTGATTCATGCGGGCCAATCTAGCTGGATATCCAAATTTCGCGGTTTGTGGTTCTTTGTAGCCCTGCGGGGCAATCTAGTTTGATATCCCTATTGAGCGGCGGTTGTCGGCGGTCTTTTGAGATTTAATTTTCCCTTTAATTTCGGGCCGCCCCTCCTCTACATCCCGAGGATGCTTTTCAATAATTTAAATTATACGGTGTCAAAAATTACTATTACTTGGTATGATAATTTATCTTACCATGTTGACTTATATTGTTTGTTAAGGCAACTTTCGCGGTTCGTGGTTATAATTTCCCTAATCCTTCAAGCTTTGCCCTCTATCGAGGGCTAATTTATAGTTAAAACTTGTTGGACATCCATATTTCGCGGTTTATGGTTCTTTATAGCCCTGCGGGGCAATCTAGTTGGATATCCAAATTTCGCGGTTTGTGGTTCTTTGTAGCCCTGCGGGGCAATATAGTTGAATATTTCTATTAAGCGGCAGTTGTTGGCGGTTTTTCGCGGTTTGTGGTTTTAATTTGTAGGATATCCATATTTCAAGATTTGTGGTTCCTGAGTCCTGTGGGGCAATCTAGCTGGATATCCAAATTTCGCGGTTTGTGGTTCTTTGTAGTTGGATATCCCTATTGAGCGGCGGTTGTCGGCGGTCTTTTGAGATTTAATTTTCCCTTTAATTTCGGGCCGCCCCCTCCTCTACATCCCGAGGATGCTTTTCAATAATTTAAATTATACGGTGTCAAAATTACTATTCCTTGGTATGATAATTTATCTTACCATGTTGGCTTATATTGTTTGTTAAGTCAACTGGACGTGACAAAATATCCTGCTATGTAGACATTAATTTGTTGCTAAATTGACTTGGCATAATAATTTATTTCGCGAAGACGATATCCATTTTTGGTATGTCGACTTAGCATGATAATTTATCTTGCCATGTTGACTTGTTTGTTCAGTTGTCTTGGCGAGATATTTTATATCGTCATGTTGACATAATGCTGATAATAAGTCGACATGGCAAGATAATTATCTTGTGTTGTTGTGTCACATAGACGCTTCATGATGCAGTCATGTCTACAGTAGAATTCAACTCGACCTTTGCAGGACTTAAACCCCATTAAAAGCTATTAAACCAAGATAACACTCATTGAAAACAGCTCAACTGATTAAATCATATCTTCTCTGGTTAAATACACATAACATATGTGTCTGCTTTACACGTACAATGGAGCAATGAGCTGGGATTATACTTTCAGTTGGGTGAACGATTATAAAGCGAGCGCTAGAGAACAATTGTGTGTGGTCTTTGTTTACGAAATAAGACAATACGTGCTTATTGTTAACCAGCGTTCTTGAAAATGAGAAACATGGTGGTTTGCAGACTTAACACGGTTTGGAAATAATTTCTTCATATTTTTGGTGTTATCTGTCGTTTACATATCCTTCCTAAAACACCAAAGTACGCATATTTCCAAACATCTAAATTAGCTAAAAATTTAGGACATGTTACAAAACTATATTGTCTAGAATTTTAGAAGAGTACTTTTAATATTGGCCGGTTATTTTTCACACAGCGACGTTAACTAGGCATATCCCCATACTTTTAACGTAGGCTATTTGTAGAGGTCACGCGTCAATGGGAAAGAGCACTGTGTATTGTGTATAGGAAAACGGACAGTAACTGCAGTATGTCCGTACTATATATGCTTGATAAATGTTATTTGGATATTTTTTTTCGTGCTGGCCTTCCATACTAGCGGAACAATTTTCCACACCTACAGAGTGTTTGTAATCAACCTACCGTGTTCTACGATAGCTGAAGATGACAGAGAGTCAGGTCTCTGAATCGATTCAACAACAATTCATACATATCACAATCATGTTTTATTGTCCTATTATCATGCGAATTTGCCCGTGGTAGGACAAAATATATTTTAATGAGAATTACAATGAGTAACGTGGTATTGCATACCCTATAATACCTGATCTAGTTTCTTGTGTTATTCAGATTTCTTTTGATCCTTGATGGTGTTGTATCACATTATGCTGTGTTTTTAAATATGCCCTTAACACAATAAACAATTTCCATGCGAATCAAACAACTTGCTTTAATAAAAAAATAATATCACAATAGCACTGGATGTTTAAAATTATGTTATCCTTGGTTAATGACAATAAATTGTTTAATAAAACATTGAAAAAAACCCGTCAGTTGGTCACCGGGTTTCGAACTCGGGATAGCGTATCTGGAGTCAAGCGCCCTAACCATTAGGCCACGAGCTTCTGCTGTAAATTACTGTGTCAAAATACAGCGTCGTCCGATAAGAACAAAAGAATTGTGAAAAACTTGATTTTTTGGCGAATGGGGCTCAGAATTTGTATGTAGGGTATCCAGGAAACTGCTAGGGTATATTTGGAAGTGAATCTGAAAAAGTAGTATGACGGTGATAACCAGGTAGACCTGTAGCAGTGTCTAAAAATTCTGGATCAGTATGATTTGCAACTAATTTTCGCTATGAAATACCGCGTGAAATGGAAGCAAAAATATTTGTTTATTACGAACAATGATTGACTGTAGGATTGGTGGCCCTTTTGGAATTAATGAGTTGTCACGATATTACACCTGGGACTGTAAATAACATTTAGCAGGGTTTTAGATACATTTTGTACCCAGCGAAAAATAACATCGAACAATAGAAGTCAAGTGTTTTAATGTTAGGTGTAAATATAGTCTCGCGGGAGCATCTGTTATTAGTCTTCTTTATCAGTCTTTTTTTTAAAAACTTGCTGGTCACGGCTACCGCGTGACTCTAATTATTCCCACAATATTCCTAGTAATAACAATGTTCATGTAAATAATATAGCAAATGATATAAATATTGTAAATAATATGAGTGATGACACTAAACATGTTAATGCTATTCTAAAGAAATCTGTACATATAACTAGTGCTATTACATGTAGTAGTAATAATGATGTTTCAATCAGTACTTCTGCTATGGAAAATGAAAATTCTCATGATGTTTATGCCAATGGTGCAGACAATGGAAATCTTGATGATGAAGAAATTACTAGTGTCACAACATGTGACAACAATGAGTGTACAAACAAGTGTTGTAAGGTAAAAGATAAAAATAGTACCGGTAAAAAAAGAACTGAAACTTTAAAAACTGTAAAGAATGTCAAAATTTGCAAGAAAACTGAAAATGATTTTTGTGGTGAGTGTGTAAGAAAAATCTTAAAAAATGATCTTTATGTAACTTGTAATAATTGTACTCTTGATTTTCACCTTAGATGTGTTGATGATAATGATGTTAAGCAAAATAATAATTGGTATTGTAAGAATTGTTTTCACAAACTTGCTAATGATGAACTTCCTCTTAATGAGGGCTTTATTGATTTAAAGTGTAAGATTAGGAAGGGTCTTAAAATAGCTCATTTAAATATCCAGGGTTTAATCCACAAAGTTGATGAGGTTAATTTCCTTTTGAATGACAATGCTATTGATGCGTTATGTATTAATGAGACTTGGTTAGATAAGGATGTTGATGACTCAGAAGTAGAAATAGATGGTTATAATACTTATAGACTTGACAGACAAAATGGTAAAATACGGGGTGGAGTTTTATGTTATGTTAAAAACAGTATTTTGTCAAAACAAAATGAGGATTTATATGATAATGATATTGAAGGTATTTTTATTGAACTTAATTTAACCAACACAAAGCCCATTTTAGTTGGCAGTATTTATCGCCCACCAGACTGTACTGTTGATTTTCTTGATAATCTTGATGATATATTTAAGAAATGTAACAATTTATATGATGATGTATATATTTTAGGAGACTTTAATTTAGATCAGGTTAAAATTGGTAATTTAAGAAAAGTGACAAGGTTGGCAAACAATTCTAATATGAAACAAATTATAACAGATTATACAAGAATAACTGAAACTAGTAAAACAAAAATTGATTTAATATTTGTATCAAAACCAGAACTTATTATCTCATCTGGTGTTCATAGTTTAGGTCTTAGTGATCATTCATTAATATATGCTGTAAGAAAATGTAATAAGTTGAAACTTCCACCAAAAATTGTAAGATCCAGATGTTTCAAAAACTTTAATGAAGTAGATTATATTGATACAATCAAAAATATTGATTGGGGTAGAATTCATAATATAAATGATGTCAATGAAGCACTTAATGAATGGCAGTCTTCATTCAATGCTGCCTGTGACAAGCATGCACCATTTAAGGAAAAGAAAGTTAAAGGTTGTTTACCTGAATGGGTGAATAGTGAATTTTGAGACTAAGTAAAGATAGGGACTACTATTTTTCAAAAGCACATAAGACAAATAATGCTGAAGATTGGAGTAAAGCAAAGTCTCTTAGAAATAAAGTAAACAATATGAAATATTCACTGAAAAAGAGTTATTGTAACGAGGCTATAAGTAACAACATAAATAATAGTAAAATCTTGGGAAAACAATTAAGAAAATTATACCAAACAAAACATCAAGTATACCTACAGCAGTTGTTAAAAAGAATGGTAATTACTCAGGTAACAAAAAGGATATGGCAAATGAGTTCAATGAGTTTTTCACTTCAATAGGTAATGAACTTGGGAGTAAATTTAATAATAACAATGATAATTATGTATGCACTTGTAATACTGTATGTTCTCATCAAAATCATAGTGTAAACAAATTTAGTTTTAGAGCAATATCTAATGAATTTGTTCTCAAACAAATAAGTAAAATGCAAAATTGTAAATCGTCAGGATTAGATCCATTCAATGTAAGGTTATTAAAGTTGGCTGCGCCTTTCATCTCAAAATGCCTTGTTCATATTTGCAACCTGTCTTTGAATGGGTCTACTTTTCCTGATGCATGGAAGAAGGCTAAAGTAACTCCAATATTTAAATCGGGTGATAAAACTAATGTTAGTAACAATAGACCTATCTCTGTATTACCAATTGTATCAAAGATCATTGAAAGAGCTGTCCATGATCAATTATATGAATATATGAGTAATGTAGGACTGTTATCAAATGCTCAATCAGGATTTCGTCCGAATCATTCCACAACAACAACCCTTCTAGATGTGCAAGATTACATTTTAAAGAATATGGATACAGGTTATGCTACAGGTGTTTTATTTATAGACTTAAAGAAAGCATTTGATACTGTAAATCATGATATTCTGATTAGGAAACTTAAACAATATGGGGTATATGGGGATGAATTATTATGGTTTAAATCATACTTAAACAACAGAGAACAAACTGTTAATGTTAACTCAACTCTTTCTGACTTTAGGCCAATTGATATTGGTATTCCTCAGGGCTCAATTTTAGGTCCTTTACTGTTTTTGTTAACTGTTTACCTAATGCTGTGTCTGAATGTAAAACTGTAATGTATGCTGATGATACCTCTTTAATGTGTAAAGCTAAAAATGAATCTGATCTTAAAATTCAAATGGAGTCATGTCTAAGTAGGGTAGCTGAATGGTTCAAAGTAAACAAACTCACTTTAAATGTTGAAAAGACTAAGTTTATGATCTTTGGTACAAACAAAATGCTTGAAAAGTTCAACAATGTACATTTATTATATAACAACAATGATATTGAAAGAGTAGATGAGTTTAAATATCTAGGTGTAAAATTTGATAGCAAGATGTCTTGGTCAGCTCACGTTGATAATGTTAGTAAAACTATTTCCAAAAGAACTGGCATAATAAAACGTATAAAATTTTTCCTTCCACACAAAACCACTGTAATGTTATCCAATGCTCTTGTTATTCCCCACTTTGATTATGGCAGCATGGTCTGGTCAAATTTTAGTGTAGAGTACCATAATAGGCTTCAGGTACTTCATATAAATAATTTAGCTAGAATAATTCTCTCAGCAGATATAAGGACACCAACTAATGATTTAATGAATACTTTGCAGTGGGTTAAACTTGATCAAAGATGGCATAATACTCTATTAATGACTGTTTTCAAATGTTTAAAGAATGAATATCCATCATACTTATCTTCTCAATTTGATTTTGTTCATGATAACCATAATCATATAACTAGAAATCATACTTCTAATACATTGATTGTTCCAAAATTTAAATCAAATTCAGGTCAACGTACTTTTCACGTCAGGGCAGCCTATGCATGGAATTCTTTGCCACCGACAGTAAGAGCGCAGATGGAAAATATGACTTTAGGCCAATTTCAGTCAAAATTAAAGAAATTTAGGCCTGTCTTTATTTACATTTTGTTCATTTGCTTGCTTATTTTTTGTATAAATATAATTATTGTATTTCTGTATTTTGAATCATGGTACTTATAATTTTCTTGTATTTGATGATACCATTATACTTATTTGTAATACTAGTATATTATGTATGCTATTTTTTTCAATATTGTGTATCGTAATATATTTTGTTGCTATAACATGTATACAATGAGGGCCTGCTTGAAAAGCAGTGCTTGTCACTGAAGCAGTATTACCCTCAATAAAGAAAGAATAAATAATAAATAATAATAATAATAATTTATACCCAATATGCTGAAATAATTATTAGTAATAACTGTCCTGAATGGTTTCTGTCTATTTTGGGTAAAGTGAAAGAAACCCGACTGGCTATTTTGGCAGTTTAACATGGAGTTCTATGGAAGACTTAAAGTCATAATATGACTTTATGTCAAAAATACTCTTTTGACCTACAAACACAATGCATTTGGCTGATTCAATATAGTTGTAAGCTTTCTAACATGTGTATACATTATTAATATACCAAAAAAATCAGGTTTGAAAACAATTAACTATATTTATATTATAGATCGTACATAATGGCTTTAATATAAAATAATGGTGACTAATTAATCCTGTATATTTCGTTACAGTGAGGTTATCATGGACAAAGATTTGCAGTGGTTGAAATGGGCAGAACATCGATTCCAAGAGATCGCGGGTGGAAAGGATTCAGAAGTAGATCTTCAAAAATTCAGGAAGGGCCTGCAGCTAAAGAATGTAAGTGTAATGATTTTTAATTAAAACAAACATTCTGAAAAATATAAATAAATGAGTTTCAAAGGCCGGGACTTGAAATCTTATCATAGACAAGATTTTGGTTGTAATTTATTGAATTTTCAGTTTATTTGTGATTTTTTAGAGTTTTTTTAATCGTCCTGATCTTTTCTTGTTCCGATTTTTTTTTGTGGGAGTGCGTAGTTGTGTATCTCGTTGTTTCATATTCTGTGTATGCTGCTAAAGACTTATTGCGTATAAAATTTTATTGTTAGTTTGTAAAGAGCAATACGGCTTATTATTATTATTATTATTATTATTATTATTATTATTATTATTATTATACCCTTATCCCAAACCCATGCTCACATATTTTGTCATGATTTCTTTGCCAGGCTTTCTTCTGTACTCGATTTTTCAATCTATTTGACAAGGATAACAGTGGTTCTTTAACTTTAGATGAACTCATGAAAGCGTTGTTTCTTCTCACAAAAGGATCCATAGATGAAAAACTGCGATTTATATTCAATGTGTATGATGTTGATGGTAAGTGAAATTTAATTTCAATGCGCGTGAAAGCCGTGGCCCAGTCGACACAATAAAGTCATCTTCATAGTCTAGTCACCAGGTGGCTTTGCCATGCACCTGAATGCTGTATTTTTCGATCCTTTTTTTCGTAATCCTTAAAATCCCCAGTACACAAATTTTGTTGTTCCCAAAACAAAATATTTTCCCATTGGTGGGGGAAAGGTCATTGAACTTTACATGGGGTCAAATTTCAAACTTCGTCAAATTGTGTCGAAAACATTACTATGTACCCTCTGGTCATTAGGATTCAGAAAATATATAGTGTTACCTTCTAGGATGGACTGTTCTTGAGTTATTACTAAGAAGGTTAAAGGTCAACCGTTGTTCAAAATTTAAACTTCTTTAAGTTAATTTTTTAAATGATCATCGGCTTTTCCTCCCAGCTACATACACTTTAAGTACATAAATCTTACTTCGATGTCTGCAATCGAGAGAGAGGTAAGGAACAAGTAGCGTAATGCCACTTTTATTATATTATAGGTAGCGGTGAAATTGACCAAGATGAGCTTAAAACTATCGTACGACAAGGCATGGAAGAGAGCTCTATCCATCTAAGTGAAGACAAGCTGGATCATCTTACTACTATCCTCTTTGAATCAGCTGATACCAATGGAGATGGTGATATCTCATTTGACGAATTCAAGGCAGCTCTAGAAGGGTACCCGGATGTGATGAAGAATCTAACTATAAGGTGATTATTTATACTCTATTATGCAAACAATAACGTTTGCGCTCAAATTCTCAAAGAGTTGCACAAAATGTTGTCGGGTTATACAATGTTTGTGTAACACTTGTTATAAGTTGCCAATAAGTTGCAATTTACAAAAAACCCTCTTATTTACAGGTAAGCATTCACTAAGCATTCATATAAACATTCACTAAACAGTCATGTAAGCACTCACTAAGCATTCAGGTAAGCATTCACTAAACATTCACTAAGCAATCATGTAAGCATGTACTAAGCATTCATGTAAACATTCACGAAACATTCATGTAAGCATTCATGTAAGCATTCACAAAACATTCAGGTAAGCATTCAGGTAAGTATTCACTAAAAACTTAAAATTTTCATTAGTAACTAATTTAAACAACATTACTATTACAATTACAATAAACCGTTCAATACCACTGGAAATATATTAACACGAAAATGTGACTAAATTAGTACAAAAATCTTTGCTTTTTTCGTGTCTATAAGGCCCTTTTCTTTCCTTTGACGGGCCAATTAAGGCATTATTTTTTTTACTTTTCACGGGCCCCAAAGACCTCGGGCCTGGGGTAAGGCACCACTTCCCCTGGCTTACCCCATACTTGTCGGTGGTATTGCGCATATCATGTGTTAAACCGTAGTTCGTTTACTTGAGATACTCCCAGCATGAAAGTTAACTTTCCTAATGCAGTTTAATACTTTTCTCTTGGCATTTCAACCAACAGTGCTGTGGCATGGCTAAAAACACCATCCTCCAAGACGAAACCCATGACGCCAGAGGAGATCTGGAAAGCTCGATGCAATGCCGCCTATCTCTACGCTCTTAATAATCCAAAGTGGATATTCTTTATGGCTTCCTATATAATTCTCAATTTGTACTTGTTTATCGGTGCAGGGTATAAATATTACGCAATGGGAGCTAACATCTTTGTTATTATTGGTAGGTAAAAGCTACATGTATATGAATACATGAATTCAAAACCCACCCAAGTCCATGGGAAGTGATTTTGAGAAAAAAACCAGTGTATCATTTTAATTCCTTCAGTTAGATTGACCTGGTCCATATGGTAAGTTTTACGTGCAAATGAGTGGGTTCAACTGTATTAGGTATGGCGATTAGCATTTCAGAGACTTCGTGGGGGTTCATTTTAAATGCTGGACTTGGGTGGTTTTTTGAATCATATACAAAGACAAAAATGTTGGAATGAGATTTCCACTAGCAAGATAATACAAAATTAAGCACACAGGTATGCATAATGTTGATAAGCATACTGCCATGTAATATAAACCACACACTTTCTTTGATTAAACCCATTTTTTTTTGGTCAAAAGTCACTCTCCAGCAATGAATGTGTTACAAGTGGACTTTTATACATACTGGATTTCAATCAATGTGTTACAAGACTCAAATCCTGGACTTGGGTGGTTCTTTCATACACGCTATTTTTCACATGCTCAATAGACACAGAGGATGAATTTGAGTTGTTCTTTCATACATATGACAGGCCTATGTATAGCAACAATCTACCATGCTTAACTCAATTTGGCCAAAGTATGGGCTTGGGTGGGTTTTGTATTCATATATTCATATGTATGACGCATAATTGAATATCATTGGATAGTTCAAAAACAAAACAAACAAACACGACCCACTAGTGTCGGTCTTGTATAATGCACTGCATGCTAGCCATAGGCTTCAGTAATAAAAAGGCCAGATTTTGAGATATTTTTACAAAATATCAAGAGCTTTCTGAAGAACCACTGAACCAATATTAGGCTTGTTTGTACTTATTTTAATGCAATTTTCATGCTGATTCAAAATACGGTCATCATTATTTACAATTCTGAAAATTTTTAATTAATAAAAAAAAATTAAAACTTGTCTTCAGTTGACACCCACCTGTAAGGGTTATGCAGTCAAGTTAACGCAATCGGTGAGGCGCGTGCTGGATTCTGGTGCGAGAGTATGTGACGGTGCGAGCTCGAGCACCCGCATTGTCTTAGTTTCATTCTCGATCTTGTAGAAAAATGTAATTATATAGCTTTAAATTACCCTTGATGAGGAACTTACTGCTACTTGCCCCAGTGTAGTCGAGGAGCTGATTCTGGCTGCGATGGTTATTCTATTAGGTTGCTGCGCACGAGCCTCTATAGATCCGTTGCCCTGAATATGGTTTATATGGTCTATTCTGGGAAAGAGCGATCAGCGACTTTCGGTAAAGCGCAATAATTAAATGTAATATATAAATCCGTGGCCTTTTTTTTTTATATCTGCGTTATGTTATATCAGTTTTTTTCGCATACTGCCGAATATACAATATTAACCGGTACAGATTGTAGAGGGCGATGTTGCTGATCTCAATGGCGTAGCCAGGTGGTGCCGAAGGGCAAACTTCCCCCACAGAAATATTCAGGGATGAAAATGGGGACGGCAAAGAGTAAAGTGTCATCAAAATGACTAAAATGGGACGAAAAATTGACAAATGGGGATAAAAAATTGGCTTTGCGGCTCACACAAAACGGCTGGCGACGTTTCTGGTTGATTTGATAGTTGTTTTGCCGACGAATATAAATCAATACAACAAATACTGCACAAGGGAACTTGCTGTGATCCAGCCAACCATTTTTCTATTTTCATTTTGTATAGCCAGAGGATGCGGGATGTGTCTGAATTTCAATAGCGCTTTTGTCGTCGCCTTAATGCTGAGAAAGACGCTAAGTATTCTGCGGAACACTAAAGCTGATTACGTGATTCCGTTTGATAAATCCGTCGACGTACACAAGCTTGCTGGGTACTGTATCGTGGTCTACTCCCTGGTGCACTCTATTGCACATTGTTGTAATGGAAGTAAGGATACAAACTTCGCAACTTGTCCAATTACCCATGATGCATCTTGAATTTTACCTCTAAATATATACATGTACGTCAGACATATAAAAATGGCGGACAAGATATGTCACTAATTTGACCCCTTACGGGCAAAAATACAATTTATTTAGCAAATGTAAACATTAGCCTTTTCAAGGCTTGACGGACACAATAGGATGGCACTGCACGAAGTGAGTAAAGTCTTTCGAATTTGCCGTGTTTTACCCACTTTGAAGACTGCTCTCCTTTTGTGTACGCCATACTTCGAAAAGGCTAATGGAATCATCAGCGGAAATACTTTGCTAAAATATAAAGTAACACATCAGCTATTTCGGCACACAAATGATTTTGACAAATTAACAGGGTACAATCTCATACACAAGACATACTAAAATCAAGATGCAGATATTGGACAATGTGCAAAAGCTTAATACTTATATATCGTTATTGCTGCTGCTGATGATATTGTTGTTGTTGTTGTTGTTGTTGTTGTTGTTGTTGTTGGTGGTGGTGGTGGTGGTGGCGGTTGTGGTGGTGGATGAAGATGAGAAGCTATCCAATCCACTTTCACGAAATTCTTACCAAAAAATAACTAAATTGAGTAACGTTTGAAGTAGTAACTAAAGACTTCATGATAAAGTAAACACAAGCTTGATTATATCACAAAAGTACTATTAACTTTATAAAAAGCTTTGGGCACGATCTTGAAGATGGTTAGTCCTATGTTCATATACACTGGGCTATTCCATTTGAAATCCACACTACCCCTGTGGAATATTTTGGAAATAACTTCTACAGGGGAGTAGGAATTTCAAATGGAATTATCACATTAATCAACTGTATTTGAAACTTGCCCTCCCTATGTTGAAGATGCATGTTGAATCAGGTTGGCCTAGTATGTTCATTCCATTTGAAATTCATACTCCCCTATGGAGTATATTTCCAAAATCTTCCACAGGGTTAGTGTGGATTTTAAATGGAATAGCTCATTACCGCCATTATGAGATCATAAATCTTAGTACATTATGTAGGGCCTTTTGCACTTGAGGGGGAGTTTGAACCAAGATAATTTGCTCAGGCTAGGTGGTACAACGTGGTTTTTACCTATAGGCCTATACATTGCTGTACAATATTATGTCATATCAAATAGCTACTTTCCTTAATCATGTCAACACGATATGTATTGTTGCACTTTAACTGCACTCTTGTTTTTTCTAATTTCAGTGAACGCCCCAGATGTAGTAGACGAAACTACATCGTATAAAGCGTGGCAGCTACGTATGCCTGGTATTGCGACGATCACTGGTTTCGTTTTAGATCTGTACTTAGCGGTTCTATTCCTCGGTTCGCTGGAGTGGGTGAGAAGATCTGGTCATTTTCAGGTAAGCATTTACTACGCATTCACTAAACATTCACTAAGCATTCAGGTAAGCACTCACTAAGCATTCAGACAAGCATTCGGGCAAACATTCAATAAGCATTCAGGTAAGCATTCACTAAGCATTCAGGTAAGCACTCACTAAGCATTCATGTAAGCATTCACTAAGCATTCAGGTAAGCACTCACTAAGCATTCATGTGAGCATTCACTAAGCATTCACTAAGTATTCAGGTAAGCATTCACTTAGCATTCATGTAAGCATTCACTAAGCATAAAGGTCAGCGTTCACTAAGCATAAAGGTCAGCATTCACTAAGCATTCAGGTAAGCATCCACTAAGCATTCAGGTAAGCATTCACTAAGTATTCAGGTAAGCATTCACTAAGCATAAAGGTCAGCATTCACTAAGCATCCAGGTAAGCATTCACTAAGCATTCAGGTAAGCACTCACTAAGCATTCATGTGAGCATTCACTAAGCATTCAGGTAAGCATTCACTAAGCATTCAGGTAAGCACTCACTAAGCATTCATGTGAGCATTCACAAAGCATTCAGGTGAGCATTCACTAGGCATTCATGTGAGCACTCACTAAGCATTCATGTGAGCATTCACTAAGCATTCAGGTAAGCACTCACTAAGCATTCATGTGAGCATTCACTAAGCATTCAGGTAAGCACTCACTAAGCATTCATGTGAGCATTCACTAAGCATTCATGTAAGCATTCACTAAGCATTCAGGTAAGCATACACTAAGCATCCAGGTAAGCATTCACTAAGCATAAAGGTCAGCATTCACTAAGCATTCAGGTAAGCATTCACTAAGCATTCAGGTAAGCACTCACTAAGCATTCATGTGAGCATTCACTAAGCATTCAGGTAAGCATTCACTAAGCATCCAGGTAAGCATTCACTAAGTATCCAGGTAAGCATTCACTAAGCATTCAGGTAAACATTCACTAAGCATTCATGTGAGCATTCACTAAGCATTCATGTGAGCATTCACTAAGCATTCATGTGAGCATTCACTAAGCATTCACTAAGCATTCAGGTAAGCATTCACTAAGCATTCAGGAAAGCATTCACCTAGCATTCATGTGAGCATTCACTAAGCATTCAGGTAAGCATTCACTAAGTATTCAGGTAAGCATTCACTAAGCATAAAGGTCAGCATTCACTAAGCATTCAGGTAAATATTTACTAAGTATTCAGGTAAACGTTACAGGTTAGCTTTTCAGACAAGCATTAAGGTCAGCATTCATTTCAGGAATGAGAAGAGCCTATGACGGAGGTCACTTCCTAATGTAATTCACCTGAATCATACTGTCTCCGGCTATTGACAACATGTTTATGTGGTCGGCAATCACCTGAGTAGTAGCTAGGAAACCTCAATGGAGAACATTGAAGCGAAGATGGACACTTTTTAAGGCAGAGGAATGTAACGTAATGATCACATGTCCTTTATTCCATCATTTCAGATCTTTTATATGAGCCATCTTGTATGTTACATGTGGTATCTGTTCCTGCTACTTATACATGGCCCTAGATTCTGGAAATTCTTTTTGGTTCCCGGTGGCTTATACTTATTTGAGAAGATCTCCGACAGTGAGTGGGTGATGTCCAAGCGATTTGGTGATATGCTCGTAAAGAGAGTTGTGCTACTGCCATCAAAGGTAATTAAACTTAAACTTAAATTTTTTTACCACCAGGAAATAATGATGTTAATTGGGATGGACCTCAAATTTGTATCAATGTTATTCTTCTAAATTGCGTCGATCATTGATTTTGCGCCTTCCTTTTAATATGAAATAGGCCTATTATTGATATTGTCATAATTATGTCCTGACGCTTATTGCACTACAGTATATATATTAAAAATTGTTTTATTGTTATGTCATCTATTACATATTACACCACAGGTGACCCATCTAGTGATCAACCGCCCTCTGAAATTTGACATCCAAGCAGGGGATTACGTATTCCTCAACATTCCAAAGATTGCACCGTATGAGTGGCATCCGTTTACCATCAGCAGTCCGCCTGAAAATACAGGTTAGGTCGTATTCAATCTACCATTTCACGTTTTCCCGTATATGTTATCGTTTAGAGACGGCTTCGAAACTCAACCGCCTGTTGTCTGCCGGTTCCGTTCGGTTGGAACCGATTTCAATAATTGTTCTAAACAACGGAACTGGGTTCAACCGGCGGTCGAGTTTGGAAGCCGCCCCTTAAGTGAAAGTGTATTAAATATGAACAAATAAAAGAGAACCCGAGTTTGATGTATCTAATTAGTCATTCTTTGGGTATTCTTGTTATAAGTAAATCACTCCATATACCACGTGTGTATCAGTAACAAAAGAGCACGAAATTATTTGTTACTATCATTTTAATACAGACGATTTTTCCATCCATGTGAGAACTGTTGGAAATTGGACAGGCAGACTATATGAGTATTTTGACCAATTACTGGAGGAGAGGAAAAAGTTAGCATTAACAGATTCGTCCACTGATGGGGCAGTTTCCAAGGTAACGAATGGCGAGATAGGGAAGAGAGAACCAGGAAGAGTTTTGCTGTTCGATCTGGATTCCAAAGACCCAATACAGGTGACTACAGTAAATAATCATTTGAATGGACATAGCATGACGAATGCCTGCGTACAATGCATGATGAACGCGTGCGTACTCGCCGGTGGAAGTGAATCCAATTCATTCTGATTGGCTGTTATTAACCCTTGAACTACTGAGTCATATTTTGTAACACGAACTCTGAAGGGGGCGTTGCAACCTCCACCCTAATTTCCAATTATAAACGTCATATTCCGTTATATTTGGGTCTCCTCTATCCAGTGATATAATACAAAAATAAACATCATGCAGTTATTGTTAACTATATATATATATGCACACAACACAGGGGCACTCACATAGGTAATTGACCCGTACTAGTAGCGCTGTGCTGTGGGTATATGAGATGAACTAGTTAGCGTCATATATCAAAAAGTATAAAGGCTCTGATTTTAGTACTTGCTCTATGTTTTAATTACTTATTCTTTTCAAAATATCTGAATTTTTAATCCGGCACAAGCTTTAATAACGGGGGAGCATGCATTTGTATGAGAAAGGAAATCTACCATCTTATCCAAACTCCCGTGTTAATCCAATGCACATTTTGCTTCACCGGGCCGTCATGACTTGGTCGCGTTTGGAAGAGGAGTGCCACCAAACCGTAATGTGTACAAATTTAGTACTTTCTGTCAATCAGGTATGGTTTATTTTCTACACGTTAATCTTTAAATTATTAGCATAGTCCTTATAATAACGGTGGAGCGCCTTGATGAGTAAATGATAGCAAACCAGTGAAAAATCACCAAAACTCAGTCAGTGGAGCTCCACCCGTACATGTCAATAGCGTCATTATCGATTGGATTAGTCGACCGTAGCGGACAATTCGATCGCTCATTGGATTAATATTATCACGTGGTAAGAAATGTGCATTGGACAATCGATTACTATAATGATTTAGTACTGCATATTTCGGTTTAATCTTCACTAAGCGGGTTTATGGCTGAAAAGGTCACGGTGAATTTGCCGTGGACAAAACTGCACTATGATACAAGCATTCCCCACATAATATATTGTCGCTACTCGCTATGACGTTATAATGTGAGGGCGCCCATGCAAATTTAGGAAATTCTGGCTATGTACAAAAGTATAGACAAAATTGATTTCTGGCTAACAATTCTACAAAAATGGGATTTTTACTGAATTTTTCCCTAAATATAACAGGAAATGACTATTTCAACCTAACTAATAACAAGTAAAAACAGTAAAAACAGTAGCTCGTGGAATAATTTACAAGAGCGAAATGAAAATCATTGATTTTACTGTAGGAACCAATGGTGGGCCTCACCCTTTTATCACTAAAATGAGCGCAAAGGATAGATCTACGATTAGCTTAGGTCGTTTGGGCGTAAACCCACCCCTCCCTTCGTAGTTCTAGGGTTAATATTTCCGATAATGTTGTTTGATTGGTTTGATCTACTTTTGATCAGTGTTTCCACCCGCTTACATTTTGTATTTGTCGGATCGAGCACAGCTGTTGGCATCTGTGTTCATTCAAATGAAGTAGGATGTTAAGATTAAACTCTTACCTGTAATGCATCCCCGAAAACCCGCAATATTTTTGACGTGAACCATTGATCCACTGACAATCGGTATGCAGAAGACAGAACATTGTAGAATCCAAGCTTTTTTGATTGATAAGATATTTGTAATATGTGTGATTCCAAATATAAAACTTGTCTGTGTCTCAATAAATCTTCATTATCTCCAGGTAAAAGTCCAAGGACCATATGGAACACCCAGCACCAGCATCTTCCAGGCTCAGCATGCTGTGCTCATAGGAGCAGGAATAGGCGTTACCCCGTTTGCGTCTATCGTACAATCCATAGTAGCGAGGTACAAATCCTGCCAGCATACCTGCCCAAAATGTGAATATAATTGGAGCGGTGATATACCGGAGACTGTTATGAGTGTAAGGAAGGTAGGTATTTGTTAGTGCATGGCTGAAGACTTGACATGGGAATGCTGTCATTCGGTCCTTTGGAGTACAGCTTTCAATGTTAATAACGCGGTTATAACTATGAAAATACGATATTGCCACATTATGCGATGCTGTAGCTTATGGAATGCTTATTTTGCCATCATAAGCACTGTAAGAATACGCGCATGATCCCAGCAAGCACAAGAAGTTTTATAGAAAACATTCGAATTTCGGGTTACATAAAGGGTATGCAAAACGTTTTAATAACATTCTAAAATCATTTTTGAATACTTGATGCAAAACATTCTAAACAGAATGTCATTTAAGTGTGACAAAATATTTAGCAAAAAATGTTTGCCAAACATATTTTACGATAACGTTTTAAATAAACGTTTTAAGAACATTTTGTGATTACTGGGATATCACCATAGGTGACCCCTTCAAACCTGATCTTAATTGTTTCATGCATAGAGCATTGCCGTTTAGTACGTAATGTGAAATCGACAGGATATTGGATAAATGTTCAACTTATTTGCCGAATTCTTTTTTTTAAACAATGCATGCTGCAATACTGCACTGTTGCCCAGTCTGTATATATCCATAGATCAGGATACCAGTATCAATGAATGTTGTGTCATGTGCTGTAAACTCAACACTGGTCATCCTTAAGGACAGGGAACGAATTCCTTTGCAACTTTTTCTCAAAATATCAAGGGCTATCTTAAGAATCACTGAATCACACAAGCAGTCAAGTTAGCTCAATCGATAAGGTGTTCGATTATGGTGCGAGAGGTTGCGGGTTCGAACCCTGGTGGTGCCTAGTATGCTCTCGTGGAAAAATTTAGTTAGCTTGAAATTCCCCTGGACAAGGAACTCACTGCTAATTTGTCTCGTTGTAACCCGTACGAAACTCGGGGAGCTGATCCTGGTTGCGATGGTTATTTGTGGTATGTCTTGGGTGTGCGCTCTTGAAGCAGCAAAGTCCCTGTATTGTTGTTTAATGGTTTATGGAATGATGTGGGGCCATAGTGGTCAGCGACAACCTGTAAAGTGTGCTGAGGCTTGTGGATCAACGTCTAGGCGTTGTGCCTGTGCGTATAGCGCACTATAAATCACTGCGCTTTTTTCTTTTTTTTTTGAACCTATACTGAGATTATTTGTACTCATTTTTCATGCTGATGCCAAATATGGTCATGAAAATGTGTAATTCTAAAACTGTTGTATTTTTAAAGAAAATTTAGAACTTGTCGTTTGCAGTCGACACCTGTATGCAGACCGGAGAGGGTTAAAACCTGTCAAGAAGAATAATGCTTAAAGCTGAATTTACGAGTGACGAGTGATTGCTGAATGACGCTGATTGCTGAATGATCGCTGAATGACGAGTGATTAATTTGTAGCTAATATGGTAGCGCGTGTTTGTTGCGTTGGAATAAACGCGCTACCTCATAAGTCAAATATCAACAGCTCGTCGCTAGCGATGGGGTATAAATTCAGCTTAAAACTTCAAGGGACATGTAGCGTAATATTCTCACATTTTTCGTTATAACAGGTTGACTTCGTGTGGATTAACCGCAGCCCGAATGCTTTCGAATGGTTTGTGACCATGCTGTCAAATCTCGAAGATGATCAAGACGATAATGCCGAGCGATTTCTGGACATTCATCTCTATATGACAGCAATGAGTGCTACAGGAGATGTGAAAAGCTTTGGCCTTCAGATGGCGTTGGATGCCGTTCACGAACGCGAACAACGAGACGCTCTTACCGGATTGAAGACTAAACTGAAACCAGGAAAACCAGATTGGAGCAAGGTAAATGCAGACCATGCATAAACTGAAGATACATTCATATCATTTATATCATTTTTATTGATCATTATTTTAAACATTTGTCTTTTATACTAAGAGGGTGGCGCTCAAATAAGCGCCCAAAATACTAATCTTAATGTTCATGCCTTGGGCTTATATTTGAGCGTTGAAGAAATACACCTTACCCAGGGAGCTCCAGGGGTAGCATAGCGATCAAATTGCAAGGATATATAGGTTGTTAAGGCAACAGAATTTTTTTTTTCGATTTTTGATTCGATCGTAGATGTTGCTTCGAACTATTAACTAATTTATCAGAATTAATGCTAACTTTATATTGGTCAATATCAATACAGGCAAAGATTCATATGTTATCACAACAATTAACAATAGTCAGTTAATGGATTTCAGAAATAATAAGCATCGATGGTCGATCGAAAGATCGGACTAATTTGTGTATATCGCCTATTAAGTCCCATTAATATTTGTTTTTGTTGTTTCTGAAATATTGATCTATATTGCAATATGAAATTAGTAATTTCCTTTCATAGTTAGTAAAACCACATGCTTGTACGATTTGTTAGCCAAGTTGAAACCTGTTTTGTTGTTCATGGTAGGATGTCCCTATTTTACGAGGGCACTAAAATTACGTTAGGATGTCATAATGACGTCGTATGAAGAATGTTGGTATTTGTTTTAGTTTCACTGAATAAATAGAGAAGACAATCCATTGGTATCAAATAGCTGTTCTATTTGGTACCAAATGGATATTGGTCTCCTATAGGGAGGTTGGTATAGAATTTCACAGGGAGGGCGAGTGGGTTGGTACACCCCCAATTATAAACGGAGACTGCATTTAAAGCCTTAATGTACGATCTTTTTAAATTTTTAGATTTTTCTTTTTTTCTTCTAAAATGATAATATGCAATCATTATGAAAGTTCCCAATACATTTGGACGCGAAAAACATTGGGAATTTGCAAAGAAACAACATCATAAACTTCACCTTTATCCGACTCGAAACATCTCGCACTATTTGGATTAGGACAGCGAGTGCGGCCTCAGAGTTAGTCTCCTACGCGGCCAGTTTGGTTACGCTCCCTCCACATGTGGAGGGAGCGTAACCAAGCTAGTTTTGTAGGAGACTACGGTTTGCGATCGTGGCCGACATAAAGTCATAATCTAAAAAATTATGACTTTATGTCGGACCAACAGAAAATCGTCCCGTTTTACTACAAATAGGACGAATTTGACAGTTTGCTCATAGATTTAAGTTAGAACATGTGTAAGTATTACAAATATGCCAAAAAATCGGTTTTGAAAAAAATAAAGGTAAATTCTGAAAAAAGATCGTACATTATGTCTTTAACTGCATTAAAAATTTTAATCATCGCGCGATGAATCGTTAACAAATCGTGTCTGAGTTTCTTTGACAGGTGACATCAGACGCAAACTAGTATTTTTAATTCAGTCCCCGATTATAGTGAGGCTTCTAACCGAAATTACGTCAGTATTATAGTAAGACACGATTATAACTACTCAAAACCATGTTGTGTTTTTCCGATAATATAATATTATTATCCTGCATTTTATTTTCGTTTCATAGTTGTTCACCAAGATCAAAGGCGAGAAGAAAGGACGCGTGGATGTCTTCTTTTGCGGTCCTCCAGTCTTGGGTCGCATCGTCAGGGGCCATTGCGATCGCTTTCAATTTGGATTCCATAGCGAAGTGTTTTAATATTCATATAATATTTTAAACTTAATAATATTTGTTCTAAGGATCAGTTAATTTCGCTTCTTAAAAGTTCACGAATATTGTATCGTTAACCTATGCGTATAGGACATGCATAGTAAAGTGTGAATAATAAATTTACATTTTAGAATAATATTAGCAGGGGCGTGGCCAGCTTTCTTGGTCAAGGAGAAGTGGCAAAATAATACAATTTCAGGGTCAAAGACGAAAATAAAATCCCGGTTGCATCATTTTGACCCGGTATTATTAGTGGGATATATATATACGTTTTTGGGTGGGTGCGGCGTGCCGCACCCACCCTATATTCTCTGACTATTGACCTACTTTTTCACATGCCGCAGTGTTGAGAAAATATTCGTGCCGGTTATATCCCAAACACCCACAGAGGTGATAGTTTACGGCGAGTTTTGTAATTATTACTTGATTTTGATATGTAAGTAATACGATAAAGTCGTCATAGGCAGTAATGTGTTTGTATTAAAAGAAATAACAAAAATAATTATTTAAGTAATAGAAATACTATTTGGAAATTGCAGCAAGATTTGCAGATGTTTTTATTTGAACAGTACCAGTTCACCAGTTTTGCTAGTTTTCCTAATCTTTGGGCTAAATTAATAGCATTGTGAAGGTCATATATATCATTTTATACTGTACTCACAGCTTCGGCATGTACTTAAATACAGCTTGAATGTGCATAGTGTTCAGTGTGTACATAGGCTATTTACTTTTCAAATCTTGTGACAAATAGTGCTTTATGATGCTTGTATAAGGTATTATAGACAAATTATTAGAATGCATGTGCTCCAGTAGAAATGGCCCAGGTTGAATAAAATAAATAAACATATGAATGAATATTTTATTCCCTGGATTATTTTTGTTGGGACAAAATAATGATATAGTTTGACGCTTTGAAATACAGTTATGTTAATCATAATAAAGTTACAAAGTTAAAAAATAATATCGAAATATTGTAAAATCAAACTTTTCCTCTCTTAAGTTGTATCAAAACAACATATTGAGGAAATTGATATGACAGATTTTTAAACTTTGATATGGAAAGATACCCCAGCCCTGTTGTCTCACCAGAGAAGATGAGCAGAAGTCTTTCTATCTGATGATAAAAAAAACCCTCTAGGAATGATTACGAAAATGTTTTAAATAACTATTATCTACAAAAGTTTTATAACAATGTTTTATATAAAATGTTAACATAAAACGTCTTCTGTTATGATGTGAAGGGTTAATATAAAAACAGGGAAAATCTGTTCCAACTGACCAGCAGAGAACAAAGGATAAGCAATAGATAAGATTAAAATCAGGAAAATATGACACAACCTCCAATGGGGGAATAACAAACGTATAAAGTTAAAAACTCTTTTAACTTTGTTTATACGTTTTGTGTTATTCCCCCATTGGAAATCGATGTTGTGTCATATTTTCCCTGTTTTTAATTGTGAAGACTTACTCATTCTTTCATTTCTCTTGACAATTTTTCATTTGCCCACCCTATTCCTTTTAAAGGAATTTTTATTAAGAGCTTTATCAGGGCAATGTGCTCAAACATTTGGTATTTTACACTATTTTGGCCCATGATCGGGGTTGGTTTTGGTGAAAAACGGGGTCCTTGCCCCTTCCCCTTTCCTTTGCCTTTCCGATTTTCTCTATTTTTTTGGTCGGGGGTATTTTCCTCTTTCATTTTTTTCGGGGTGGGGTGGGGGCGCATGAAATGTCCACGCCGAATTTTGGGTTTTTTTGTGAGAGAAACTTGGCTACATGGAAATAAAAGAATCAAATATTTCAAAGAAGCAAAATTGCATTTTACATTTTGCTGTAATGCTCCTGGTGACATTTAACAATAGAACTACTGAGCCATAATTAGTAACACGAACGTCGATTTGCAATTAAATTCGCAATTTGCAATTAAAAACGTCATAATACCGTTATATTTGGTACTAATGTATAGCTATGGGTCTCCTCTATCCTATCCAGTGATACCAAAAGAAGTACAAACATTCCCCACATAATGTCGCTATGACGTCATAATGTGAGGGCGCCCGTGCAATTTTGGAAAATTCTGGCTATTTACAAAAGTATAGGCAAAATTGATTTTCGGCTAAAAATTCTACAAAAATGCGATTTTCACCTACGCCCTAACTAACAAGTAAAAAGTCAGTAGCTCTTGAAATAATTTCACAAGAGCGAAATGAAACTCATTGGGGCCTCACCAACCCCCTCCATCTGTGGTCATCTTTGATGGCCGATCCTACCCCCGCGTAAGGTGCTGGGGTAAAAATCACCAAAAAATCACCAAAATGAGCGCAAAGGATGTATCTACGATTAGCTTAGGTCGTTTGGGCGTAAACGCGCTCGTTTTTATGACGGATAAAAAAATCTTAGGGGACCAACCCCCCCCCCTCTTCGTAGTTCTAGGGTTAAAGGGCATTTTCAACTCATAGCATCTAAACAGAACATATTTCAGGTCTGGTTAACAGTTCTTTGTATCTGATCCAGAATGTTCAATACTTGTGTACGTTTCAAGGACACTCGTTGCCTTTATCAACACTTGATGGGGTAGTGACTGCTATGTGACAACCGACGCTAGAAGTAGTTTCAGCGTTGATCTTGAGGTTGCCAGTTGGTTTTCTTCCAAGGGTTATAGAAATAAGAAAGAGGAGGGGCATCACCATGAACAGAAGGACAGTACCAACTATCTCACATATTTGATGCGTTTCTGAAACAGGGATCTAAAAAATCCCTTGGAGGAAAACCAATTGGCAACTCCAAGATCAACGCTGGAACTACTTCTAGAGTCGGTTGTCAGTAGCAGTCACTACCCATCAACCCAGCTAACACACTACGTATTCACGACATTCGCGGACGTAACACTTAGGTTTTCATCAACGTTGTAAATACGTAAATCTGTGAACTCGTATTCGTGTTGTGACTACGTTATTTTCGACGTTGACTTTTGGACGTTAATATAACGTCATTATGACGTTGTAATGACGTTGTTTCGACGTTGATGCAATGTGTTTGACCAGACCTGGTGACAACGTTTGAATAATACGTTCAGAAAACGTTACAAAAATACGTATCTGAAACGACATGGAATAGTTTGGATGTTGACACCATGGAATGTAAATTCTTCCATTACAAGGAGATGGTTGTCCAGCCAAAATTTCTCTATCGTGTCGTCTGACGATATTGCCTTTAGGCGTGAAACTCAGAGTAAAGACTTCTATTCCTGAAGTTGTTAACTTGAATTTTCATAAGCTCTCCCTTTTTGGGATTGAGCATCATTGTTGCCGGATGTTAATGTAATATCATAATCAAGTTGTCTCGACGTATAAAGCACGTGGTTAAAACGTGGTTAAAAAGTCATGAACTGACCCCGATACAACGTCATCTACGGACGTCGTTAGTACGCAAATTTATGACGTTGTTTCGACGTATAAAGCACGTAATTACAACGCCGTATAAATGTCACGGTCTGGCCTCGATACAACGTAATCTACGGACGTCAAAATTACGTTAATTTGTGAACTCGTATTCGCGTTGTGATAACGTTATTATCGGACGTAGCTGTAACGTCGTAGTGACGTTGTTTCGACGTTCACAACTTGACGTCGAAACAACGTCAAAATGACGTTACATTAACGTCCGTGAATAACGTTGTCATTACACGAATACGAGTTCACAGATTTACGTACTTACAACGTCCATATGTTACGTTTATTCCACTTTATATAACTTTTAGACGACGTTTTAACAACGTAAAATTGTTAGCTGGGAAGTGTTGATAAAGACAACAGGTGTCCTTGAAACGTACACAAGTAAATAATCGTGAATATTCTGGATCAGATACAAAGAACTTTGTTAACCAGTTTACTATACTGATCCTGATGAATCTGTTCAATCATATTTGAGGTCTAATATCTCACCACTGCACCGGGAATATGAGAAACAAATGAGGTTTCTCCTGATGCCATAGAAAAAGTGGGGATAAGATTGCATGTCGATCTGATCAAACATCTTTGTCAAGCATCTTTAACCTCAAGTTTAACGTCCTCTTATTGAAACACGACATTATGCGTTCTATTGACCAAATACGATTTCAATTGCTTCTACAGTTGTGGAATTGCTTTCAAATGATCTCCTAAGTAACCTTTTGACCTCAACTTGCCTGCATTTTAAAAGTTGCCCTCAAATATGTGACTCTGAAGGCTAAATGTCTCATTTAAGACAAACGACCCCTAAACCTAACCCCTAACCCTGACCCCAATCCTATCCCTAACCTCTAACCCCTAACCATAATGGTGATGTTTTTGCCTTAAATGAGACATCTACCCTTTGAAGACCACTATTAGGCAGCTATGATTCAAATTTGGTTGCATTGTATTTGAACTGTTTACGAAAGACCATTTTTTTATCCTCGGCGTAATTTCAAAGTTACACTCATAGAAATTGTTCGTTGGCATTACTCAGTAAGTTGATGTAAGTCGTTGCGTCAACTTTCCGAGTAATGCCAACGCGTACAATTTTGAGTAATGCTGACTCGATATCATTATGTTGGTCGCATTCATTTGCACTTACTTTATTGAGTTGTTACAACTCAGAAAATGAAACTAGCCTAGCATAATTTTCTAGAGGTGTGCTATAGTATACAAAATTTTGCACTGATTACAAAAATAAATATTTGAATACTGCTAATTGTGTAGAAAATGATCCAATTACGTGAATTAAGTAACAAAGTACCAAATTGGAATAACTCAAAACAATAAGTACCAGTAACTTAAGTTAATATGAACGAGTTACATCAACTTACATGTTGAGTTACAATAACTCAACTAATTGGTTCTTTGAACCTTGTTTATTTTTCTAAGTTCCCTGAACTTGAATTCAGAAGTTGGCATTACTTAAAAAGTTGACGCAACGACTTACATCAACTTTTTAAGTAATGCCAACAAAGTTGATTAGTTGACGGAACTTTTGAGCTTTTTCAGCATTTTCGGATAACTAAAATGAATTTTGTTTTGGCAACATTTACACTATTTTTGAGTTATCCAAACTTACTCCTTTTGAATTGCGCCAACAAGGCGAACAAGTCATTCTATGAGTGTAACCTGAGTTAACCTTAAATATCTTTGACATCAACATGTGACTTTGAACACCACAATTACACAACAGTCCGCATAGTCATGATAGTGCAGCCATGATGACCAGTTTGGTGCGGTTTTTCATTTGAAATGTTCAGACCATTATTTCATGTTCATTGTATTTTACAAGTTTACCGGAAATGACCTTTGACCTTTGAAATGAGCTTTGAGCTATTTATTTTCTGCAACTGAAGTTGAACTGTATGTAAGACCATTATGTGAGACAATTGTGCTATTTCAACCTATAAAAGTTGACCTCAATGCCAAGGGACATTTTGATATCAGCATGCGTATATGTGATCTTGAACACCGCCAATACTTAGGCGGGGGTCTCGAGTTGGGATGGGATCCCAAAAACATACCCCCAAAATATACCAAATGTAACGAAAAAGAGACCCAAAGTGATACTAATTTCTTGTACTTTGAAATTTTTGTCTTCAAAATTCAGGCAAATTGGTCAAATTCTAAATATAAAATTCAAGATTCCAGAAAACTGAGCGCCCAAATCTAACAATAAGAACCTGGAACTGCATCCCAAATCTGCCGCACAACCCGTGCCCACCTTTCCAGGAATTGACTGACACCCGAATCATGCTGCCTATCTTCGGGCGACCTAAAGAAACCTCTCAAAATCCCTGGACTACTGTAATATGGGTGCAATTTTCCCGACTGGATGGACATACTAGGGTTGCCCGACTTCAGCTTTTTAAAAAGCAGTCGACTTGTTGGCAAAATTTGTAAGAGAATATTGACGACTATTTGGAGGTCAAAATTTGAGCTAGAAATCGAATAGGTCTATAATGATTCATGTAAGGTATGTTTAAGAAGAATGACTCGGGCAATATACTGTACAGAGACAAAAGGTATTGAAACGGATTGCTTTTTTCTTGTTATGGTACTTAAAATATTAAATACAAACAGTACGAAAAGGTTTTAACGTCTTACCGTAACCATCTTCTTTGTCAATGTAATATATACCACTTTTACATTGGGCGTAATCGATTGCACTAAAGTCATAATCGACTTAATTCGTAACATAAGTGTAAACAGCTACAGTCGTAATTAATTATAATTCAAAAGTCGTAATTCCAATGATGACTTGTGTAATCATTCATTTGAAGTGAATTCGAATAAGTCATCATAAATTACGACTTTTCGCTAATGTAAACGAAGACGTTGAACTCGTGTTTACCTGTCGTAAAGAAACGAAGTCGATTTTCATGAATGCGAATTTGGAATCGAATTCAGCCGATGTAGTGTAAACATCCACTAAACGAATTAATCTGCGGTCGTAATTCAAAGTACAGCTTAAATGATCTAGAATGAGCGTTTATGGCGTTTCGACAGTATTTTTGTGGGACATGAGAGCACCTCAGACGTATCGAATTGCATTCTGAATACGAAGCATGTCTTTCTGATATCAAATAATTTTCATTTTTGAAATTCACGATATAATACAAATTTTATGACAAATTATTAAAATTTGATATTTTTCAAATTTTTGATACAGGGTGTCCCAAAAAAAAGAGGTCCCTCATTGCGCCCTCTTTTTCGCCTATTTGTGGAAAGTTGATCAAATATATTTTGATATGTAAAGAAACCTTTAATTGTTAGCTTTAATAAACCAAAACAATTATTTCAATCGGCTCAAAACTGTTGAAGATATGCCCTTTTAAAGACAAGTACCCGTTTTTCACCCTGTCCACGGATAGCAAACAGAGTGGTTGGGATTGGTCATGCTGTGGAGTGGGCTGCAAGATCACCAGACCTCACACCACTTGATTTCTTCATTTGTGGCAAAATCCAAGATCTTTGCAAACGTATTACTGCTATATTCGCAAGTATCCGGCGCACAAGGTTGGTACGCAACGCGCTTGATGCAATGAGGACTAGGGCTGAAACCTGTATTCGTCAAAGAGCCAACCAGATAGAGTGTAGAGCAACGCAGTAAACTAACTTCAAAAGAACCAAAGACAAACTAAACAACCCTTTTCAGGGCTACCTTTTATTCCAAAAGGGAAATGACTGATGTCGTCAATAAAAAGAAAGGAAGAAACAATAAAGTAAGAAAGTAAGAAACATAATAAAACAAAAAGGCATAAAATAACCGAGAAAAACATAAGTAATTGCAAGTATAGCAAAAGAAGTCCCATCCCATATCAATTTCGCCCAAATCAATGGCACTTAACAAAATCCATAACCTATAAGCCCACCGGCAAAGCCCATTCCCTAAAATGAAGTTGTTATTTTATAAAGTTACCATCGAGGAATGTTTTATATTCATGCATGGTATATGCACTTTTCAATCTTTGAAGTAGCCAAACCTCCTCCGTGGACAGAGAGAAAAACGGATACATTTCTTTAAAAGGGCGTATCTTCAAAGGTTATGAGCCGATTGAAATAATTCGTCGGTCGCAACACATAGTGGCGTAGAGTGATTTTCCAAATTTTCCGTTTCACATAGTGGCGTATAGCTTTAGAGCTAACTATTATCCTATAACAGTTATTCCTTGTTAACTATTAAAGACACGGTTTAATAGTTTGAACCTTAAACTTCAATTTCAAATGGAATCGGACCACTGAGAGATAACAGTGGAGAAGTATAGAACCCATTACTAGTAGCATATCCTTCAAAAACGGTTTGCTCGGAAACGTATTTTGTCCTTCACGTACGCCACTATGTGTTGCGACCGACGAATTGTTTCGGTTTATTAAAGCTAACGGGTAAAGGCTTCTTTACACATCCACATATACTTGATCAAATTGTCTAAAATAGGAGAAAAAGAGGGCGCAATGAGGGGCCTCTTTTTATTGGGACACCCTGTATATAACAGTCCTCGAAATAAATTTTATAAATCTAATGATATATTCTTAAAGTGTATGTAGCTGGGAGGAAAATCTGACGATCAATTGAAAATTTTGACCTTTTATATTTGTATGAATAACAAGAGATCAGTTTTCCAAACAATGTATCGTAGTTATCTTATTTAATGTCTTGAGCACATAATAGATAATCGTCATTAGTCGACTATCACCAAGTCATAGTCAAAAGTCGCGACTATCACTAGTAATAGTAGCAACTACTACTATTGGCGACTTAGTCGTGCAACCCTAGTACGAACGACCAATGGTATGGTTGATATTTGCACACTGGTACATATTTAACATATAAAATACTGCTGTGTGCTATTGATTAATTAGATTAATATGAAGGAGAGAAATTCTTTGGGGTGTATAACCTCTATTTAAAACAGTTCGAGAAAAATTAGAGTTATTGCTCTTAATTTTAAAATGTTCTACGCTAATTTAAATGACATAAAAATACATCTCTCGTGCTGTTTGTAACATTTTTCACCTTGATGCGGCATTGACGTCACCGCGTTGAGGCAGCTGTTTCGCTCGCGCATCTAAGGGTGTGGGTGTATACGCCATCGATTTGAGCGAACGCTAACGATCTGAGGCTGCGCCTAATGAAATGCGCATTGGCATCACAGTTAAATTCAGAATGGCGTAGTTGGTTTTAGCATGGAAGTATATATAAGGTAGCTACCACATCGTAGTATTTTATGTGCAATATATTGTTCAATATTAAATATTTTGAAGAAAAAGAAACGTACTTGTTTGCCTTTTGTTTCTAAAGCTTTGTAAAAGTAAATGCAGCACATTGTTAATATTTGCAAAAACCATTCCGTTAGGCTGAAAGAAGGGTTGTCAAAGAGGTTCGTGGGCGTAGCCTTGGAAATTAAAATGCCAGTGCTTCTGTTTTCTGTTCAATGTGACTTTTTGTTTCAGTTGACATCAGGGAAATAGCCTCTCAAAAATTGTTGCTAACATCAGTTTTACATTTTCCTCTCGCATCAGTTTAACGTAACTTAACTTAACTTAACTTAACTTAACTTAACTTAACTTAACTTAACTTAACTTAACTTAACTTAACTTAACTTAACTTAACTTTTTAATTAACTTTTATATTGCGCCTTTTCCCGTGGCTACAAAGTGCAACAAAAACATAAAAAACAAAACCAACAAGACATGTCTTTAAAAAAGACAATGCCTCAAGAGATTCCAGCGAGCACCATTTGTTATTAGCTTATAAGAGATACTTGAAATGCTAGCTTTAAGCCATCTTGCAATGGTAATAATTCTGATGTATTTAATGCAGGAATACCTGCATGCCGGGTGGTAGTCCGAATAATCAGTCCCAAAACAAAATATTCATTTACTGACATGATCGATGGACCAGGGTTCAATTTACTTTGAAACATTTGCGTAGCAATTTTTAGTGAAAACCTCATTTGGGGCGATGTTCTTATAATATTAGCATATGTTTACATTGTAAAAAATTGCTATACAAGCTGAAATTTGTGTAGCATGTTGTCCAAAATGGGGGAGTATTTTGCTCCATGACACAAGTTATATCGAACCCTGCGATGGCCCCTGCATTTTTCAATACATTGATGCTGTAGCCTTCGTACTGAGTGAAGAAGGCTACACACAAGGAAACTAGGCTATAATCACGTATCATGTGCCCCGGATGCGTATAGATAATAGAGGCCCTCCTTCAACTCCCAACTTGTGACCACAGAAATAGCTTAATAACTGTGTAGGAAATACAAAAAAATTGAAATTTGGACACCAGAAACTTCAGGTTGAAAGTCAAAAAGTGTCAATTTGGTACACCTTTATAAAGATTTTTTCAAATAAAATCTCTTTTCTGTAAAATTGATTGCTGTGCTGAAAAATGTTGCATAATGGGTACTTGCTTTTTTGTACAGTAATTCATTGTAAGGTACCGTCAATGATGGTCACAGAATTTGGAAAAATACATTTGCCCATAACTTTGCTAATTTGTTTCCTACAGACATGGTTGACCCCTCATTTTTTAAGTTAAATAATCACCTTTCTAAACAAAACAATTCTTCACGTCTTCAAAGTCTTCACGTACCAGAGGTAAAGTTTGACATATCCCGACTCTGGGATATTTGGTTAAAAAGATAGAGGGTTAAGTGCACAAAGTACAAAAAAGTAACTATATCTCATTAACAATGATCCTGCAGATATGCGACCACTGACTTTTTGTTCCTTATGACCAGAGGAAAAGTTTGACATATCGCACAACTCTGTGTGGTATATTTGGTTAACAAGATAGAGGGTTAAATGCACAAAGTAGAAAAAAGTGACTATATCTCATTAAACAATGATCCTACAGATATGCGAACACTGACTTTTTTGTTCCTTATGACCAGAAGAAACGTATGACATATCGCACGACTCTGTGGTATATTTGGTTTAAAAGATAGAGGGTTAAATGCACAAAGTAGAAAAAAGTGACTATATCTCATCAACCAATGATCCTACAGATATGCGACCACTGACTTTTTTGTTCCTTATGACCAGAGGCAAAGTTTGACATATCGCACGACTCTGTGGTATATTTGGCTAAAAAGATAGAGGGTTAACTGCATGAGTGTGATGTTCTTATTACACGAGCTTGGCGATTGAGGACCGCATATACAAAAGTTAATGGGGGTATTCCGCTTTGCGCCGTGTTCCACTTTGCCCCGGTCTCCCCTAAATATTCGTCTCAGGCTGAACTATTTAGGCGCCGTTCACAAAAAGATTCGACATTTTTGTAAGACGGGGGGTGCAGGCCCTCTAAATATCCCTAAAATCCTTCACAGATACCTTATTTCAGATTAACTTCTTTAAAACAATAAAAACTTTACACATTCAAAGCTTTATATTCTTTTCAAAGTCCAGAATCAAGTCAAACATTTTTATAATCACTCTTCAAGGCAAACATTTTACAACAACCCCGTATAAAGAATTTATGACCGTCCCTGCCATTTTCTTTTCTAATGCATAATTCATTAGCCCGACATGCAGACACATTCAGCATTTTGTACCGTAAGAAACTTCGTGGCAACATGGAAAACGTAACCCAAACCTGAGCGCTAGTATTAGAGTACTTGACAGAATGAGTTGTCATTGCAATCCGGCTATTATTCCGCCCAATAGTCGTGTTTTAGGTTCCAATTCCAATACATACTGCTTTCGGCAGAAAACAAAACAAAACAAACAAAACAAAACAAAGACAACAATATAATGGAAAAAAGATATATGTCTTGAGCATAGTTTTGACCCGGGAGTTTTGAATGATTCAAGAGTAGCGGCATTTCTGATATGAACCGGTAAGGTATTCCACAAACGTGGAGCTGCCACTGAAAAGGCTCTATCCCAAGCACCCTTCTTAGAACGAGACACCAAGTAGGAAATACTATCTGCCGAGCGGGTCTTCATTACCCATGCCCTCTGGGATGATCACAGTCGGGCATTTAGTTGTGTACTGCGGAGAGAGCCCATTCAGAAAGCAGCGTCTGGTATATAATCCTTTCACTGACAGGGAGCCAATGAATTTGGCTCAAGAGAGGGGTAACATGCTTTGTTTGAGACATAAACGTGCACACTTATTTTGCAACTTCTGCAAACGATTTAGATCATTCTTAGATATACAGTAACATAATTAATTACAATAATCAAGACGTGCTACAATAACAGCTCTAACGGTATTATGGCAAGTTTCGTTATCAATGTATGGGCGAATTCTGTAGATATTTCTTTATATTAGCCAGTTAATATAATACTTCGAAAACAACCCCAAGGTTCCGAACAGACATAGACATAGAAATATGTCAACACGTACCATCCAGAAGAAGACTGGTGTTTTCCAATCTCTTCTGATGATGCAGAGAAGAAGCGATGAAAAAATCCGTCTTGTCTTGGTTCAACCTGAGTTTGTTCTCAATCATTCAATGCTGAATGTCAGCAACACACTTAGAAAGTTTAAAAAGAGCACATTGTACATCACCAGGAATGCAGGGATCAGAGGTGAGCTATATCTGAATATCATCACTAGCATAATTGTGATATGTTACATCATGATACTCTCATATTCTACCAACAACATTGGTATAGTATTAAACAAACCCCAAAGGTCCTGTAACTGAACCTTGTGGAAGGCCATATTTCATGTAAAGGTCTCCTGAATATACCCCAGAAACAAAAACTTGACATGATTGATTTTCAAGATATGAACTACACCAACAATGGGCAGAATCAGTTGCACCAAAATCACCTTGAAGCCATTGCAGCATAATCCTATGGTCAACCGTATCAAACGCTGCTGATAGATCAATCATCAGCAGCATAACAGCTTTTTAATCATCAAGGGCGCGCGAGAAGTCATTATGGGCGCATGATAAAGCAGATTCTGTACCATGCTGACTCTGTACCATGCTGACTGCAAAGGCTCAGATAGACTATGGCTATTGGTGTGTTCAATTAATTGAGAGGAAGCACACTTGTCCAAAACCTTCGAAGTAATGTATATAAATTTACCACTATGTGCTGCTGAACCAGCCAGTTAGGCATAGGGTCAAGATCAAAGGACACTTCTTAATGATCTCAAGTAACTCTTCATCACTCTTAAATTCAGGGAACAAACATGTAACTGGGTCTGACTTCATACATGACTTGGAGCTTATATTACAATTGGACACTATGCCATCCACCTCGATCGTTATGTATGTTTGTATCCCGGTTTGTGTATGAAGGCAACTGGATCAACCCAATCTTAAGCTGAATTTATACTGCATGTATATACATTGCTGAGCGATAGCGATTGGTTTTTAGCCTATTGAATGTTTACAATATGCCCGGGCAATATGCGGGTGATAGAGCCCTGATATTTATTAGCAAGATCTTCTGGACAGTCAGTATCAGTGAGAGCTTTATTGGTGTTATTAAGAAGCATTCGTATACATTTTATTCTGCTCCGTATAAGCTTTTAATAATTCTAACATCGTAAAACACACCTCTTTATGTAAGACAAATCCTGGAATCTCAAGATATGACTGACACTCATCATATCTTCACTCAAGAATCGGTCTTACATAACCACTAGTGGTTGTTTGATGTGATCATTTATTAATTTTGCTAACATAACATTATATCATGTATATAATGCTATAAAATTCTAGACCTGGGCGATACCAACAGTTATCATACTAATATACATACTGCAGTTACTGTTCATTTCCCTATACACAATACACAGTACTCTCACCATTGACGCGTGACGTCTACAAACAGTGAATGTTATAGGGCATTGCCTAGTTAACGTCACTGTGTGAAAAATAACTGGCCAATATTTAAAGTACTCACTGAAATTCTAGAAAATATAGTTTTGTAACATGTCCTACATTTTTAGCTAATTTCGGTGTTTGGAAATTTCGTACTTTGGTGTTTTAGGAAGGAAGGGCACGGCACGGCCTGCAAAATTTTCTGTGTAAATCGAATGCATCTTTTACTGACTATCACTCACTTGTGTACTGCTCTCTTGTACCGCTCTCTTGCGAAAGGCATTAAAGCTAAACCACTTGACGGATATTTTTTGTACTTGATGTCAATCAAGAATAATGAATGCATTACATGTAGGCTAAAAACTGAGTAGGTTGGGCATCTGCAAATGGTCGTACCTCCCTGATATGTGAATGACAGATAACACACAAAAAAATGAAGAAATCATTTCCAAACCGTGTTAAGTCTACAACCATGACAACCATTATGTTTCTCATTTTCAAGAATGCTTGTTAACAATATTCAGACTATTGTCTCATTTGTGAAACAAAGGCCAACACAGCTTTATAATCGTTCACCCAACTGAAATTATAATACCAGCTCATTGCAATATCGCACAGGTAAAACAGAAACATGTGTAGTGTGGATTTAACCAGAGAAGATCTGATTTAACATAGTTGAGTTGTTTTCAATGAGTGTTAGCTTGTTTTAATAGCTTTTAATGGGGTTCAAGTCCTGCAAAGGTCGTGGTGAATTCTACTATAGACATAACTGCATCATGACACATATTTTGCATATAGCTCTGTTTAACATAATTATATTTTCGTTTCTATATCAAATTAATAATCTTTTTCTGCTTTTTTGTGGCAATTTTTATTCCATAAACTGTACATTTGTGTGCAAATTGAGGGCGCTATTTACATATAATTTTAAATTCAAATTAGCCAATGAGTAATATTACCAACATTTCATGATAAAAGATGTTTTGAAAATGTCCTTACCATTTTGTTAGTCCGATGTTTTAATACCATTATACAAGTGTCTACCCCTTGTAAAGATGCAAACAAGATTTAAGGTGGTACTACACCCCTGGCCAATTTTGTGCCTATTTTTGCATTTTTCTCAAAGATTATAGAGCATTGGTGACGAATAAGATATGTATATTATAGGGGCAAGGACTACAACTACTGCACTGAAAATTCAGCAACTCAAGGCAAGTAATTATTGATTTATTGATCAAATATTGGGTTTCCCTCATTTTTGACTGCAACTCAAAAGACTTGAAGACAACTATTGTCTGTGTTGAAATACAATTTCCAGTGCATTAGTTGTAGTCCTTGCCCCTATAACATACATATCTTACTTGTCACCAATGCGCTATAATTTTTGAGAAAAATGCAAAAATAGGCACAAATTGGGCAAGGGTGTAGTACCCCTTAAGATAAATAGCGCCATCATTGTTCACCTTTTCTTAAAAATGAATACAATTTGCGTGGCATCAAACAAGTATAGATTGGGTCTATTTTGGAAAAATCGCGTCCCAATTTAGGTCCTTTCTGTGAGATTTGGCTATTCCAGTTGAAATCCATACACCCCAATGGAAAACATGGCCTGTAATCTCCCACACAGGGGGTGTAGATATAACATGGAGTCAACATCATTTTTGATAAGAACCTATCCATTTTTGACAAGAACTTATTCATGTTTTTAAATGACAAGACGATCTTATCAAATTTGATGAGTTTCATGTCATTTTGATGAGAAAATCCGATTCATTTTGAAGCGAAATTTGTTAATTTTGAAGAGAAATCTGTTATATCCCACTCCGAATTATGTCCTACTTGTCAAATTTGAATTAGATTCTATCCATTTGTGGGAGTTACTTTTTAGAGTGCAAATGTCTTCAATAGGGGGTGTATGAAGGCAACTGGATCAACCCAATCTTAAGCTGAATTTATACTACATGTATATACATTGCTGAGCGATAGCGATTGGGTTTCCTATTGAATGTTTACAATATATGCCCGGTGATAGAGCCCTGATCCGGGGCCCTGATATGGTGGAACAAAGACCCAGACAAAATTGATAAGAATCTTACAGCATTTCTCTGCAAAGTTGTAATAAATGTTAGCATTTACTACTGGACCTACATGTACCGGTACTAGGCCTACTTGTTTGATATGTCAATTCCCATTTTGGCATTCTTATTGTAGGCCTCCTTGCTTGCTAATATTTTTCCAGCTTTTAGTAGGCCCTGATATCACTACCTATTTTAACATAATTATTTCATGTCAATCTGTAACGGTATATTACTGTTTGCTTTGGTTTTAGTGATTTTTGGCTTGCACTTTCATCCGCGGGCCTATCCCCATGCACTGAATTTATTTTTTTAATCATGTATGGACCATTTGCATTCTTACTTTCTCTCTGTTCTTCTACTACACCTCCCCCATTCTTTTAAGTATAAATATACTTCACTTTATGATATTTGAGACATTCCTCGACTGGTGTTTTATCCAGCAATTTTTGGCTTATTTTTCCACGAAAAAGTAACACGTGTTAGGGTTATTTTCACGTCAGGTTATATTGATGTTACCAAACTGACCAATGCCATGTCAGATTGACGTTAGAATCATACTGCAGTTCCTGTTCATTTTCCTATACACAATACACAGTGCTCTCACCATTGACGCGTGACCGACAGTGATATAAAATTGGATCGGTTGAGCCCATATTTATTGGTCGAGCTATGAGTTTTAAAATATTGGACGAGACGTAGTCGAGTCCAATGTTTTACAACTCATAGCTAAACCAATAAATATTGGGCGTAAAGCATCCAATCTTATCATTATTATGTTTTGGATCCAATATTATCACAACTTGGATCCATCAAAACATAATAATGTATAATATAGGTATAGGGCTTCTATAGTTAACGTCACTGTGTGCAAAATAACCGGCCAATATTGTTTGTACTCTCTGAAATTCTAGAAAATATAGTTTTGTAACATGTCCTAAATTTTTAGCTAATTTAGATGTTTGGAAATATTCGCACGTTGGTGTTTTATTAAGGAAGGGCACGTATGGCCTGCAACCTGTGTAAATCGAATGCAACTTTTAGTGACTATCACTCACTTGTCGGGACCGCTCTCTTCCGAAGGGCATTAAAGCTAAACCACTTGACGGATTATTTGTACTTGCTGTCAATCAAGAATAATGTATATTACATGTAGGCTAAAAAGTGGGTAGGTGTGGCATCTGCAAATGTTCGTACCTCCCTGATATATGTAAGTGACAAATAACAGCAAAAACAACTCCCACATCTGTCCATAACTTTGGTCAGTGGAGCGAGCCAGGGGATTTCAAGTGGATGATTATTGATTGGCAAGTGCCATATTTGGGCACGTCACAAGTGCAGTCCACCATTCAATGTGGGGGATGGGCGCGGGCTGGCCGACTTTAATGATTGATTTTACTTGAGTAACACCTACCTGTTAACCAGGTTTAAGTACTGCAAAGGTCGAATCATGTTTGCTGTGCAGTATAACTGCACTATGTGTAAGGCCCTAATGTTGGTTAGGTTGACGTTGTGAAAATGACAAATAGGCCTACAAAATAATGCTAAATAGGGGGCCTATACGTTGAATTATTGTTGGTCACATTAACGTTTCCAAACTATTAACCAAACTTTGTGTTTTAAGTTAGATTTTGGTTGGTATACTTACTGTAAGAAAACAAGCGTAATATTATATATCAAGTACAAACCTCAATAAAACCAAAATACAAGGTCATTGATGAGTTGTGCCCATTGGGATCCTCCAATGTTAAAAAGACATTCATGCTAGAAGTATAAATCATAGGCTTCGCTTCAATCGCTCAAAATTTTTGGCCCACCAGTCCCCCCCCCTCCACCCAAAAGTAGACACATTAATTATTGTTGGAACAAAGGGCGCTGAGCGCGCAAAAACTTAGGCGAAATGTAAAGAAAGCTGAAGCGGGCAAAATAATTGCATTTTAGATTGCGCATGCACACATTTAAAAATTATTTTATGAGCCCCTTTATATTTTTGGTGTAACAAAGTGATCCCCAGTTTGGTGTAAAAATTCTATACCCCCTCCCTCAGTACATTCATGACCCCCTCCCCCCATTCCGAAGAAAATGACACCCCTCTTTACTCTTTTTTATACACGTGTTTACACGTTCTTTTTTAAGGGAATTTTATCAGACAAAATTATTTTTTCACATTCATGTATTGGGCGTCTTTTCTACTACAATTATTGATTTTGGGTGTAACTGGGTGAAATTTTTAGCAACCCGTTCTATTTACGTTTCGACCGGGGGTCACTGCACAGTCGGCAGAAATCTGACTTGTTTTAGCATCAGTTTTTCTACTTTTCGTGCGAAATTTGGTCTTAATTTTACAGTAAAATGGGTGTTAAAACAACCGAAGATGCAGAGAAGGAAAACAAGGGTGTTCAGTGAGTGCATGTAATGTATTTGTGAGGTCAAACTTGGTTTTACACGTCGCGGAGTTTTTGTAAGCTTACCTAAAAAAAAAATGTATTGATATTCATATTGTGATCATCACATGCACATCACATTCAGCCGGTCATGGCCGAGCCTGAACCTCGGCTTGCTATGATCACTAAAAACCAAGGTGTGTAAATAATTTTAAGGTTAGGATGTTTGTAATGAATCTTCAATTGGACAGAAGATTGGGATTTATCAACGTGAACATGATCAATGCCAACTTTTGTTCATCAATTCATTCATTGCACCACAATTGTGCAATTTTGAATATAAATCAGATTTCATGATTTAGAACTATAGTTTTCAGCACAGTTCTTCTGCGGTCTGCCAATTTGGTGCAGTTTACAGCAATTACAAAAGTGAGGTTCTGATCAGTTCCAATAATTTGAACTCACACTCCCGTGTGTGAGCCCGGGCGTGTGAGTTCCAACAGCACTCAAAATCTTTCAGTGTTGTTATCCCATTTTGAGTACCGTAACTTTTTGCTGTCTCAGTGTTTGCACTTCAGACCAGGGTTTGAATTCGTTTAAAAATTTTGCGTACTCAGTTTTTGGCTAATTCATCATAATCGGGGTACTTCCATATACTATTAAAGCACTATAAAAAGTGCTATACAAATGCAAAATTGGGTAGCAGTTACTTCAAAATGTGGAGCAAACTGCTATGCGATACAGCCAAATTCGAACCCTGCTTCAGACATTCAAATGCAGAATGAAATAGTTCACTCATTCAGATTTTTCACTTATATGGCCAATGCTTGGCTTGGTCCTGATCATAAGGCCCAAAAAAATTGTTTGCTTGCCCTCTGCCGACCGACCCAAAATTGGCCAAAGTCAGTGTCGACCTTTTTAAAAATATTTGTTGTTGTTTATTTTTGGTTTATAATTTTAATGGTACCGGTACAGTATTTTATTACTTTTTCTGTGTGTAAATTTCATTTCAAAGCTAAATTTGGCCAACAACATTTTTCTTTCAAAGAAGAAAATCATTACAAACTCATTATAACATTTAGGCCTATAATTGTCCATTCCTGCATAAATGCTTCCAATAAACTTATGCAGTCATTCTAATTGCATCCATTTCTATGGTGTATCTTGCATGTTGAAGGTCTGAAGGAAGTGTTGATGTATCTTTCCACATGACCAATATTCATTGCCTACAGGCCTATACAGTAGTGAGTAATTAAAAAAAAATACAATTTTTTTTTTCCAACCAACCGACCCACCCCAAAAATCCCACTGGAGGGCATATACATATGAGAGATTGGACTCTATGTACTTTTGTGATGTTATGTGATCTGGTGCTCTGCTATTGTAAATATTTTTGTCAGGTTTTATCACATGTGTTTTGTTAAATTTGGTAAAATGCAATAAAAAACTACATAGTTTTGTTTGTAACATGCCCTAAAAGTGCATGTTTATCAAATTATTACTATTATTGTTATTGTTATTTTCTGTTCTTTTCTACAGACTTGAAAATAATCCAGATGCAGAAAATAAAGCCAAGAATGTGACAGAAATGAAAAACATTTCTACTCGCCCGATATATTGGCAGCCAAAAGTTGCCGTCAAGTCACCAAGCAAACGCAAAAAACTGGGTGTGAGGAAGACTAGACGCCATGAGAATAGTAAGTATCACTATATGGACCACAATGGCCTCATCCCAATGCCATAGTTCAATAACCTCAATTAAACAATCATAGAGCAAAATTTGACCTCAAGTTGCGAGTATGTGTTTGTGTACCCAAATTGTCAAAGGTCATTCAATGAATGTGCAACTGTATTGGGGTTAAAGAAATGTGCCCTGATAGATGAGCATGTTGTGGATCCTAGTGTATCCATAAGTACTGGTATTGTATATGGTCATTTTCACGGTAAAGGGTGTAACTTTGGATTTTTAACATTTTAATCCGTAGTGTTCTAATAAAGCCACAGAATTCCATGATTTTTGGCCACATAAGTCATCTAGTTAGCAGCTACCTTGGGTAGCATAATCAGCTTTGGGAGTTACTGCGTTCAGTTTTAGCAGGCTTAAATGTACTTAATATTGCCATTTTGAAAAACTATAAAAACAGTAACATTTTTGTAAAACCCTGTGTTTTCTTCAGTTAGTTCATGGATAATTTTTCTTATCCTGAAAGTACAGTCATATGTTCAGTAAACACTGCCACATTAGATTTAATTGTGAACAGCCCTGTATTTTTGAGAACCGGACTTGATATTTGTTGTTTCGGAGGCTTCATTTTCCGTTAACAATTGTTAACAAACTTTGTGGGTGTAGCTTTGGTTCATAATTCTTGGTTATTTCTTCACTTCTTCTTGATTCATAACAGTTGTTATCTTAACTTGAAATGGGTAACAAAAATTAGTCGATTTGCAAGCTTTTAAAATTTTTATAAAATCTTGACTTCAAAGAGCCGTTTTTCCGTTAACTTTTTTGAAGCCTCCGAAACAAACTGTTCAGCAAGCTTGTGCAAATATAAATAAAAGAGCTCATCCAATCTATTTATCAAAATGTAGCAACATAGATCCTCAAGTCACATGTTTTTAAATCGTGGAGATATATATCACCGTTTGAAAATGGGACCCAATACAAACTTTCCGTTAACAATTGAAGCCTCCGAAACAAACGAAGCCTCCGAAACAACAATAAGATTAATTATCATCTATGCATATCTAAATTGGTGTGTTTCATACTGATATCTGCATTGTAATTATTACTTGATATGTGCAGAATGTCATAAATTAAAAAAAAAATTGACATTATGGTTAATATTTGAAAAATATACTGATACCCAAAAAAGCCTGTTTCGGAGGCAAAACATGCAAAAAACACCATACTTAACAAATGGGTGAAAAAATTAACATGTGATAAATCTACAATATCTGCCGCATAGAATCATTGATTCAATACACACAAGAAAATAACAGCTTAGATGATCCCAACACTGTTGTTTTCAAAAAAACTACTTCTGCAATGTTTAACAATTGTTAACATGAAGCCTCCGAAACCAAAAAAATGACTTGCTGTGATAATTTAATTTTTGTCACAACTGAAATTCAATACTTAGAAGCAAAGCATGAAAATTGGTAATTGTGATATTTTTTACCTATTTTTTTATGTCAACTTGTAGTAATTAGCCAAATATTTTACTTTTATGATCACCTGTGTTGTTAACTGAAGCCTCCGAAACACAAATCGCTTGAATTGCCATTTCTAAAAATAACTCCAATTTCTGTGAAACTTGGCTGGGAGGTTCCTTTCATCAAGTAGTATTTGTACATGAAGTTAGACATTCAAATTATTTTAGGAACCCAATTAAAACTTTAAAAATATGTTTAAGGTTTGGAAATTTCCATTGTAAATGGCACTTGATGTTAAAAATTTTCAAAACTGCAATTACAAAAACATAGCAAAACATGGTATAAAATTTAACTTATATCTGTTGACTTACTTTGGAATGGAATTTCACATGTATTCCAGCTTTCATGTCAAAATTTTCTGAGGTTATGTAAAATACATTTTTTCTTAGATTTTAACCAAAATGTTATGGAAATGTCAATTTTTTTATTAGAAATCAAAAGGTTTAAGCCTTGAAACATTATTTTGCTGGAATTTAAGTTGCTTCGATGCATGATTTCAGTAAACAGAAACATATTTAAGTGGTTTGAAATTTTGACCCTAAAAATCAAAAGTTACACCCTTTACTGTGAAAATGACCATATATGTATGCATAGTCAAGTTAGCTCAATCGATAAGGCATTCAACTATGGTGCGAGAGGTTGCGGGTTTGAACCCTGGCTGTGGTTAGTATGCTCTGGTGTTAAAAATTGGGTTAGCTTTTTAGTGAATATCCAAAGTATAACTACTTTTCTTTCCTCCTCACATTTTAAAAAATATTTTATATAGCATGCTTTCTGCTCAGTCTGGTGGAGAATGAAGAATATGGGGAGCTTGAAGTGAGCCTGACTGATCTGGTAACATCACAGAGTGCTTTTGAGCAGCTTTTTGAAAACAAGGAAAGCATGGAGGTAAGCCTGTACATAAACTGTAACTTATTATGCCTGTATCATGCTAATAGCAATCACAAGGAGCGTAGAGGTTAATAACTGTGCATCGGCTATTTGGAGGGCATTGTGAAAAATCTAAACATTTTGCTTTTGGATCTGAGGAATATTCCGAGGTCCAAAGCAATCTTTCACAATGCCTGACATATTACCGATCCAAAGTTATTTAATTCTTTCATAACCGTTACTTTGATCTCGTCACTTTACATAACACAACATTTTCCTCAAAAGTTTATAATAAATAAACAGTTTTTACATCTTCCCTTTCCAAAAATCGAACAGGCTAAAACAAGATGACTGTTACAAAAGTGTGAATCACAATCTGTCCAAATATGGTATAATTAAAGACAGAGATAAAGAGAATTTATCGCGTCTGACGTCATCTGTCAATCAAACTCAAGCACGGTTTGTTTACAAGTGTCGTGATGATGACTTGCTGAATGCGGCGGCATAACCGGGCGCCTTATTGTTAATTTTGCACCTTCAAACATGCAAACCATCTCAAAAGTTAGGTCTTTAAATAGGAAACTTTCTTTCGCGAAGGCACCATGTCAAGAATGCCTAGAAAAGCTGCTTTTTGTCTTGTAAAAGTACGTAATTTTTCGCCATTTGCTGCTATTCCTTTTCTCCGATCAGCACCAGATAGATCGGTCTTCCTTTTACGTACTAACCTGTGTAAACCAATCAAGGATGATTGACAGTGACATCAGACGCGATAAATTCTTTTTATCTCTGTCTTTAATTATAGCGCACAATCCAAATACGGCAGCCAGCGTGTGTGTAGTTTGTTCGATGCACACAGAGGTTACTAATATATACTTGCGAACAATTATGCATTTTGCGGTCAATTGTGAGATATTAATAACCTCAATTTGCATTCGCATTTTTACAATAATTAAATATGATTAGATCACACGCATTGACCATACTGAGGTTATGAATTGTTTTATAATGCATTTCCATCACTTAATGAAAAAATCGATTTGCTGATGTTCTCAATCAGAAGTTGCTAGTATATCAAATTACATCGTTATTTAGACAATAATAACTGTGCACCATCTATTTTGAGGTCATTGTGTGAAATCGGAGGGTTTTGTTTTGGGCTGAGGTATTTTTCCGAGGGAGCGGTAGGTCGAGGAAAATACCGAGGCCCAAAAACAAACCCGACTAATTTCACACAATGACCTCAAAATAGATGGTTAAAAGTTATTATTGTCATTCATTACCATCGTATGTAATATTTTGAACAAATCAAAATGGCATTTTATGTTATTTTATGCCATAAAACGCTGTTAAATATAACCAGTTTTAATCATTGTTGCAACCTACCCTACAAAAAAATCAACCAGGCGAATATAACATTCGCGCCGACAACAAGAGCTACCAATCACAGAAGCGCGACAACATCGCGTAGGCGTGTGCGTTGCCATAACGCTTAGCGATACACGCACGCGCGCTCAGAAGTCGTTGTAACGCGCTGTATTCCAGGAGTCATTGTGAGTTATTATTGACCTCGCAATTAGTGCGTGGTCAGGCAATCAATTTCTTTTGATTGGATTACAGGCTTCAGCGTATATTAATGAGGTTATGAATATTACATCTTACACCCTTACTTTAGACTATAAGAATAATAAACTGTAAGTGTAATCCTTTTGTTTCTCAGGTGTGGAATGAATTTGTTAACCGTTCTGGTGAAGAACAAGAACGCTATCTCAGGGATTTGTCTTTAAATGGCGTCAGTGAACATAATGAAAAAGACAAAAACAATGAGAAAGAAGCAGGAGACACTAATGGAAATGACAAAAAGGAAAATGTAGACATGAGAACAGGTGAGTTTTGCTGTTACATGTTTGTCTTAACCCCATGAGAACTACCTGCCGAACAATTTCACCACACAAAAGATTTTGGGGAGAATTATTTGCAAAGTTCCATTCTGATTGGTGATTTAAGTGAAGATATCATGTAATTGACCAATCAGGGCAATGTTAAATCGGCAGGTAGTGCTCAGGGTGTTAACATTCAGCAGTAATGTCACAATAAAAATGTATGGGGTCAGTGTGTAAAATCAGCTAAGCCACAACTAGTTTGTCGGACTGGCTGCTCCTAAAAGTAACCTGTCCGGCCTGAAAGTAACCTGTTCATATATTTTATGTGTAAATTTGGTTTTGATGTATCGGTGTTTGTGCGCTGTCGTAGTTACCAATGGACAAAATTTCCAAGGTTGGTAAAATACTACCCAAATTACTTATTAGGACCTGTGCCCTCGAAGGGCGCAAAAGTGTGCAATTTCAATGCTGAAATGGGCCGAAATAAGGATAATTGTGGCCTAAAATGGCCAAAAAGAAGATAAACATCCAAAATTTGGTTAATATTGTCCTGGTATTTGTGCGACCGGTATGCCACTTCTAATTAATAGTGGCAACATTTCAGGGCATCTGTTACCAGGTGTGCAACACTCGCTCATTTGCATGGCAATTTGACCCCTCCATTGTTTGTTCATTTGTGTATGGAGAGCCATTATACTAGAAATACCTTTTAAAAGCATTAAATTAGTATCACCTGGCGGCCCCTTGCACTGGAAAACCAGAATTTGTTATTTCAAAAGAAACCAAAACACAAACAAACCCAGATCTGCAGATGTACATATCAATGGGTTGCAAAATAATTGGTCTCAAAATTGGTCTCGAATTAAAAGAAACATACGGGATATAATGAACCATTGACCTGACGGCAGAATTTAGTTGTATTATTCCATGTTTTTACCGTATATGAAAATCCCATTTCTTGTTTAAATTATAATGACTTATATTTTGCATCTTCAATGTGCAGTCCATATGCACAAACGAATACTAGCCTGTTCGATATTGAGCTTTTTGTGCAACTCATATAACATGTCGCTAAAGAAGGTCATATGTGCTGACCTTCTTCTATTGTATTTGTTCATCTGTGTATGGAGAGAAGAATGCTATTGAGTATTGAAACTCCATCTGTATTAGGGCGTAGTTCAGTGAACTCACCTGATTGCTATTCCGAGTGCTTTGATAACACAGATAATATGTACTAATGGGTCGAGGTGATTGCATTGAAAAACTAATAAATTATTCATAACAGTTACGTAATCAGTCGATGGACACTCTTCACTTGCAAACCATCAAAATTCGTAATCTTATTGCGTTGGAAAAGAAACCACGTGAATAGAGTGCCCTCTCAAGGATGTCTTCTCTCTGCTGTTACTGTTGGATGGGCTAATCCCTGGGGGGGGGGGGAAATCAGTACAAATGACCAAACGGGGCGGTCCGCAAACATGGGTGGCATTTTCAGCCTTCTGGTATATCAATGACCCCTTTTCAAAGCCTATTTTGGTATATGAATGGGTCCTTTTTCAAAATTGTCTCAATTTTTTCGGAAAACAGCCCAATTTTTCCTTAATGTAGCCAAAATTTTCAAAATTTTCCCAAAATTTTGGGAAAATTTGTAAAAACTAAGACAATTTTGGGTAAATTCGGCCGAAAATTTTGACTTTTGGTATATCAATGGGTCCAAATTTCTTGAAAAATTGGTATATTTATGGGTCTACTTCCAAAATCTCAATGCACGTCCCTACCAAAACCAAACTTGAGTACCCCGAAGTCTAATCCAATTGATATATGTATACCCCTATGAAAGACATGACCTTAATCTCCCCGCAGGAAGTGTGAATTTCAATGAGGATAACAGAATTTGAAATCTACACTCTCTTAAATGTCTTTCTTATGGATTTCAATAGCCTGATTAATGCTTTTACGAGGGGCATAACTTATGTATTTAGTTGTTGGGGGACATTCTGTACCGGCAATTATTTTGGATTATTTGTTTGCTTTTTTTTTTACAGAGCACCCAGCTCACACGCCAGAAGACTGTTTTCTCAGGATCAATCCAAAGAATAGAACTATGCTGCAAAGACGACACTTACCTAAGGTAAGATGCAACCAGATGTCATAAGAAGATTATTAACCTCACCTTAAGCTGTTATATTTAAACCAAAGATTACCGACTCAAATTGCACTATACGTAATTAATGCTATGGCAAATCTGCCATCTGGTTTTCGCTCATGGAGGGCTGCAGATAATTTGTCAGCAAGAGCTCAAAATCAAACCGTAATTTGCGTCTTTAAGCTTGTACGTTTCAAAGGTTTTGCATGCAGTGCTTAGTGTGTATTTTAGGCACAATTTAGGCACGCCTAATGGAAACAACAAGGCGCTTTGAATTACAGTTTGCCAGGTGCATATTAAGTTGCCTCTATTTATAATAGCGACATGCAAGAATGGTGGAGTGGATAGTCTTTGATTCTATCTCATTGATTTAAACAGGCAATCATTGCGTTGTCAAACCACAAATAGGACTTGCCATTCTGTTAAAACGGCTTATCTTCCATGGACCAGTGTGTAGGCCCTCAGATCACCCGAGATCCTTGTTGTATCAGTGCGTTATGTATATATTTAAGTCCTCTAAAACAACGCAATATTATGCACAGACACTCTCCACTCCCCACACAAGCGATATTGTATTACCGCCCTTTACTAGGAAATGTATCGATGAACAGTTAAGATATACTTTGTGCAAGCATCAGATGAACAATATTGACAACAGCCAAAAATGATGGTTCAAAGTGGCATCTCCTGCTACATGTATCATATTCGTTCCATTAACTGCCCACAGCGCTTCTTTGTTAGATACATGTGTAGTTGGTTCCTGCACATAATGATGGAGGATCATGTGTAGTAAAATCGCTGGGTTGGCTTATAGAGGCAGGGGCAGTAAATGGAAGGAGTACAGTAGATACAGTAAGAAAAGATTCATTTTATTTCGACCCACTTGCAGTGATTTTCAGAGAGGGTCGAGGCTCAACATTGTAACAAAAACTAGCTATGTTTGTAAGGCTTCAATCTACATGTATTGATGTTTTTGTCCATTCCCTCAAGCATGTCCTTCTTCTTTCTATATTTGTTTCAGGGTTCTTTGGAAACTCATGAAGAAGAACTAGTGTCTTGGTTCAAAGATGATCCAACATCTGTGTTTGTGTCTCTCATACCTAGTAGCTATGACCGTTTACTGCTACACTCGGTTTGTCAGTACCTGGACCTTCAGTCAACAAGTAAGAGTTTATCTGAGCTATGTATCTGCTATGTATTATCTGCTATGTATTAAAGGGGCATTTCTTGATCCCCACTTTTCTCAAAAAAAGTTGAGATTTTTATACTGCTGGACACCTCTTGCTACATAATGTTTATGTATAATAAGTTTCTTACAGATTTTTGTTTAGCATAAGTGTTATCAAATTTGTATTAACATTCTGGTTAACAGAACAAAATCAAACACAGCCTATGAGCATTGCAATACATGTATCATGCATATAAGCATGCAAACACAAAATCGGAATCAACTGAAATTTTGGTAATAAGCCTTCTTGGTGGACAGCTACTCAAAAATTTCATAATAAGAGGATGCCGGATTTGCAAAATACAAAAGAAATTATTGTCTTTGTTTGGCTGTATCAGAAAATCAATATATCCGACTTTCGACTGATTTTGCTTGATCCCTTCAAAGTGGGCTTTTCTGGCTGTACATGTATAAGAGACCTTAAGTACCGTGTATTGATATATTTATTTCTGGGACAATATAATTGCTAATTTTAAAGTTACAATTTCTTTTTCCCTTGCAGGTTATGATTGTGACGGCCAGCGACAGACTCGAGTTGAGAACAACCACGATTCCTTTGACCCTCCGCCCATGTTGCTGTCCAGGTACCTGGACACCTTGTCTGACAGCTGACAGACCATGTTTAATAAAGAGTAGGGATATTTTATTATTTAATTAGTTCAGATAAAGCTATGCTAATGCTCTCTGTGATGTTGAGTGTGTGTCGAAAGGCTTGATATAAGGTTGCCATGAAGTGTTTTTTCAGGGTTAAAACTGGTTAAGTTATCAATGAATTTATTTTATATTGCTATTTGAGCCCTGTATGATCTTTAGCTGGCAAGTCATTTAGGATTTTTCTCTGAAAATTTTCTTCAGCAGAAAATTAATAACTAGCTATTATATTTAGAAATCTTTTTACCTGTAGTGATTTTTGTCAAGCAAATTTTAATGTGCGCAGCTTCAAGAGTTCGGTCAAAGGTTATCGTACACAAGTGCACAGTTATACCGCAAAGCTGTATGTATCAAAATATAGTGTCAACAAGCTGTCACTGATTAGGTAAAATTTTAAAGCACTGAATTGAGTAGACGCGAATCACATGACCAAGTGATTTGAGGGTTTCAAAAGATAAAGATGTAATTGACCTATCACTATTTATGTCTGGCTTACATGCTTCTATGCCTAAATCCTGTTGTCTACATTGTTCATGTATTTGTGTTGTGCTTGTACTGACAACTAAAAAACTTACCGCTTGTATCGTGGTGGATTCTTTCGCCACTTTAGTTTGTGCTAAAGCACGACTGCCTATCGGTGTATGTGTACTGTGCCGTTGTACCAGCACACTGTTGTGACAAGGAAGTTCTTAAAAAATATGTGTTCAATAGATAACAAATGCGGTCAATTTGTGCAGTCTCATATCACCAGAATCTGGTGGAAAAGTCCGACACTTTTTTTAACACATAAGCTTCTCACTTGTCAACCCTGAAAATTGACAAATGGGGGCAGCAGTCAACATACATCATCAGAGCTAGAATTCTATTTTGCTAAGTCTTGTGTGTGGCTTATGCTTGTTATTAATGTAGGACTTACAAAGTTGTACATCATGAACATACTGTAAAGATTCGCCTAATGGCACACATGGTCTCGTTTGCCTTTGCGTGAATTTCACATACAAGAGGGCACTTTTATTCCGTGCCTTAAATTTCAGTTATGTCAAGGGACATATGCACCATTAGGCAAATTTTTATGTTATAGTTTTAATGTTTTTAAACAGTACAAAATAAATAGTGTGTGGTGAGATTCAGTCAAGTTTCAAAGCAAAAACCTTAAAACTTTAATATAAGAACAAAAACAAAGGTAAAACACAAAGTAGTAAGTATTTGTAAAAATCTTCCTCAGTAAGGGTGGTGTAGTGTGTTTTATAAATTATGATTTATGTTCCCAGTGAAATCAAACATGAGTATAAAGTCCTTTCACAATTTTGTGTGTCTCGGACTGCGCACGCATCAACATCCGGGTCTTTTTGAGAGATGACAACCGAACCTCCTCCATTGATGATGCATGTGATGAAGCGTGCCCGAAAGGGATTCCCCAATGATATTACTTTTCTGTTTCACTCTAGCAGTTGTTTCTAGCTCATCAATATTTCCTTGTCTTATGCAAGTGTTTAGAAGACATTAAGTACCATGCAAAAATATGAAAAACTCATGTAGGAAGTGTTTCTTACAACATGCAAAGTTCACCCGCATTGAAATACTGTGGCAAGTCCGCAATGTTTATCTCCCAAGCAAGGAATTCCGTACATGCACAACCAAATTTGCGAAAGGGATTATTAATACCATGACTTGCCTTTACTCTTAAAGGCCCATTCAGTGATTTGCTCATCCCAACAGTCGTAAAAATCATCAAAATTCAGGTTTTTGGCACCTTTGTCATTGTCATAGATGTGCTAACATAGCCTGCTAGTGGTTCAGCCGAAAATAAGGCAATTTACATGAATCTGTCTGTAATTTATATGCTGGCTACATGTATTTGAATGGGGCTTCAACTTCATCAATACTGGTGTTTTTCTTCGTTTTTTGCCAAATTTTTCATTTCAAAATTACCAAATAACAATTTGAATGACTTATCCTTCACTTCTAAGCAATTTATAAACAATTTTTTTACACTTTTTTGTGCTGGGATCATGGGTCTTTAAAACTTCAACAAATATTCTCCCATTTGAAAGATAATTTTTATAGCAAGCCAAATTTATCAAAAGTTACTTTCCATAGTTGACCTTCACCAAGAATCAATAGTTTAAAGGTAACATCAGTTTCTGAAAATGAGCCTTATAATTGTAAAGGTATTCATTTTTGATACAAAAATCATAAAAAATTATTTGCTGCCTTATATGTTGATACAACACTAAGTAATACAAATCTACCGAAATTATATACATGTATGTAGCTCTATATTTTTATGTGCTAAGGTATCTTTTTTTCAAACATGTACATACAAAATTTGCATGTGGATAGATCCGGTTGAAATCCATACACCCCCAAATATAAGACATGACCTTAATCTTCCACACACAACTAGGGAGTGTGAAATAAGGTCATGTCTTCCAAAGGTGTGTGGATTTCAACCGGTATAGCCCATTGTATATAAACACATGACAAGAAATAAGTCCCACTCTCAACATTTCATCATAACATTGTAAGGTAAAACTTTTTACCAATAAAACAAACTTAGAAATGGGGTTGAGTGAAGTTCAAAATCCCCACCAAGTGAACATTTACTCTATTTAATTAATGATAATTCAGCCATGCAAATCCCATTCTTTGTTCAGAGCTCAGCACAGTGAGTTGTAAGGTGGCCAGTAACATTCCTTGTTGGATACACACCTTAATGAACTGTAGATTTAATTGGATCGTGTGACTTTTAATTTTCAGATGGTACTCCATCTTTCATTTATAGCGAACGATAGACTGCACACTGTATCATTAAAGTGATACACTAAACAAGGACAGGTGCAGGTTTAAACTTCTTAAAGTCTATGATTTGGTGATCAACTCTTATGACCTGATGACAGAGTTCACAGTCTCACTCTCACTGATAAAAGATGGAGTATCATCTGGAAATTCTAAGGTAGTAATAAATATGTTTGGATTAAAATTTAAACTTCAATTAATTCACCTGCTTGCAAAAGGTTAGCTAACACTGTGATGAATAGGGGGTACTGCAAGCTACGTTAAGCTGCGGATTACTATTGAATTTCCTGCCAATCATCATGTGTTGCCTTCAATTGTTGCTGACGAATCCGCTAGCGACAGCAGACGGCTGGAATTATCAGTCGCGTCCGTTGGCAAATTTTCAGCATGTGGCGGCAAAAAATTACTTCTGATTCCGTTCAGATTTCATTGGAGACCGCAACCCTCATTTCTTTGAGGTCGTCACAATTTCGTTGGTAGTTGTTGTCAACAACCATTGACGAAAAAACAACGGCAAGTGACGTTACATCTCATACCCTGATGACACGGCCGCTGTTCCTTCCCGCCAGCCAATCCGCTGCCAGTCATCTGACCACTTTGCTTATTGTTGGGCTCTGTCGCGAAATCGTCACTCGCCGCCCAGACAACATCCGATTTTGGTCACTAGACTCCGTTTCCTGCCGTAGCCATTTGTCCCTTGCCGTCGTGTTGTCGCTGAAGGTCGTTCCCATCCGTCAGCTTTTCCCCTTTTGACGTCGCTTTACCGCCAAAATTGTGTGATTTTCACATCCGTCGCCTTTCGCGGGTTATTTGCCGCTACTATATATATGTCAGTCATCCTTAACATGAAAGTTGTTAAAGTACTTTTCTTTATGGTGACCCTTTTAATATTCGTACTGTATGTCCATGTTAATTGTTATCGTAACATTCATCTCCTATGTATGGTGAAAGTAATGCAGTAATAGCAATGAATGTAAAGCAGAGTTAGTCGTAATTGTCTGTATTCCTTGTGGTAGTACAGTCTACTAATGGAAGCCCTATAGAAAATAATTGGTTTAGAAAAGTGGTGCTGAAAATGGGCTATTCCAGTTGAAATTCACACTACCCCTGTGGAAGATTTTAGAAATATCTTCCACTATCCTCCACATGGGGAGTATGTTTTTCAAATGTAATTAGTCAGAATTAACCATTTTGAAACCCATACTCCCCCTGTATTATGGCTTTGCATTTTTATCTTCTACAACTGGAGTGGGTATTTCAAATGGAAGTTACCCAATTGACTATTCTATTTGAAACTTATAGTGGAAGACTTTAGCTTAGTCTTCCAAAGGAATAGTGTGGTTTTTGGCTGCTATTTCTAATTATGACATTATATATATATGTCTTTATTTATGAAACAAGGGGTGAAAATACTGGTACCAATAGTTCTTTTGCCATCTGTATTTGCCATAGGTGCCGTGATTGAACAAAAACTAATATTCCCCCTGTTGTCATTTCGCACAAAAGACACCTGCAGTAATATGATATCATGTTATTTGTGTAACATGTGTATGTTTATAACTCATTGTCTGGGGACTGGGGAGTTGTTTACTAAATATATATTTTCAGTGGGGATAAATGAAATGGGCAAAGGTTATATACCTATAATTATAGACCCAAGAGACTCAATTTGTTCAACAATGGGAAAATATATAGTTTAAAGTTTAATATTTATGTAGATCATTATTTTGTAGCCTTAGAAATTGCAATTACAAATAAAATTTGTAGAATTTATTCTATATATAGAATGTAATTTATGTACCATTAATAAATTACTGTTAGAAATATAATAGACGTATGTCAATAAAACTAACAATACTGAACTTGATTAACAACTTATATTAAAGTGTCAGGTGTGTTGGTTTTTACTGTCAAAGTCGTTAGGAACTTGTCGGCTGCAGTCAACACCCACATTATATGAAAGGAGAGAGTTAAACTACAGATGGTTTACTCTGCATGCTAGCCATAGGCTTCAACATACTTAAGGTCCAAGTTTTGAGATATTTTCTCAAATTCTCAAGGGCTTTCTCAAGAACCACTGAACCAATGCTAGGCTTGTTTGTACTCATTTTAATGCTGATTCTAAATATGATCTGTTCATTCTGAAATGTTTGAATTTTTTTAAAAGTTTTTTAAAAACTTGTCGTCTGAGTAGATACTAGCGTGGAGAGAGTTAATCATTGCATTCTGGTACATTGGCAGGGTCGTCACAACACAAACAATCGTGGTTATAGACTGATTCTCCCTTGCAGCTACCGGTGTACGTGCCATGATCAATACAATATGATGTACACACTGTCACAATTCCCCTGGGGGAAAAGTCCCAAAAATGTTGGTTTTGTAAAGGTTTTGCTAGAGAGAAGAGAAGAATATGATTAAAGATTAGAAATTTATATTTATATCAGCAGGCCTGTACGCAAGGCGGGTGGTGCAGGAGTTGCGTCCGCCCCAATAACTCCCGGCAATAACCCCACCCTCCGAATGTCCACTGAAAAAGGCACTTTTCAGGGTTAAAATACTGATAAAATGTCCAAGAAGGTCCGAATTAGAAAGCAATATTATGAAATTATTTTAAAAAAAAGATCGTAAGCATGCCTGACGGGGGCAGGGGTGCCCCGGCCCCATCTTAAAGAAAAAAGAATAAAATAATATTCCCTTTTCTTAAATTTTGTATTGTTTTAATACGCACACATTCGGTAAACATCATTTTGGTAAAAAATAGTGTAAATTGTAAATTTTCGGGAAAATTCGAAACGAACCCAATATGTTTCAACTTTCACTTTAATAGTATTATTACGAAAAAATAATACCGGTACTCACTGGTCAATTATTTTTCGTTGTCCCCCGCCCTTGCAGAAAGTTCTAGCACACCCGTGATTCAAAGGGACGTTATATAATTTACCCGAGACAGACAAAATGACGGCCAGTAAGACCAGCGTGGTAAAATTATACATTCTCACTGGATAGTTTGCTGTTCCCTGTGATTAAGTCCTAAAAAATAGTATATGATTAAAGTTACCTTAGCAATAATTTGGATACCCATATAAAAATATCAGTAAGCAAATTCTATGCAGATACAAAAGATGATACATTTTGATTGTAGAAATAAATAGATTTTGATTAGACTAATCCTGTTTTTGAGAGCATTATACTTCGAAAAAGACAATTCATATTAACTCTTTCCACGGTTGTTTGATGTGATCATTTATTTATGTTTCTAACAAAACATTACAATTTTCTATTCTAAACCTTTACAATACCAACAGCTATCACACTACTTATAGGTTAATAACTGCGCATCAGTTATTTGGAGGGCATTGTGAAAAATCTAAACATTTTGCCTTTGGAACCGAGGAATATTCCGAGGTCCAAAGCAAAATGTTTATATTTTTCACAATGCCTGATAAATAACTGATGCAAAGTTATTAAACGAATTCATAACCATCATTTTTAACTCATTTCTCAGCTAAATCCCAAGATCTTATTCTCTGAAATTTGTTGAAATAAACAACTGTTATCACAACTTATATTTCGCCCTTCAAAAAATCGAACAGGCTAAAACGGACTTACCAATTACAGCAGTGCGCAACCACGCCCGGCAACCCAGATCATGTGCAAATATGGTAGTTGCGTAATACACATATTATATACACCAGGCACAAAAAGAAACTCGTTAGTTATATTCATCCTTGCTGTTCAATAACTTGATAATTTTGAATTATTCTGAAATATACATTTTTTAATTGGACTTTGCTTTCTCATTTGACAACCTGTTCGTGAAAAGCGAACAAGAATTGACCAAGATATGCGCCTCCAAAGCCTCAAACCCCAAAATCAAAAGTTGCATTTTCAACGATTTTCAATGGGAACGCATCGTTGTATTGCACACAAGCACCACGGGCCAATCAATAAAGCACACAGTGTAACAGGCACAATTGAATCGTTAAAATTGCAAGTTTTCATTTTGGGGTTTGAGAGTTTGGAGGCGCATATCTTGGTCAATTCTTGCTCAATGTTCACAAACAGGGTGTCAAGCGAGAAAGAAACGTCCAATTAACAAAATGTATATTTCAGAATAATCCAAAATTATCAAGTTATTGAACAGCAAGGATGAATATAACTGACGAGTTTCTTTTTTGTGCCTGGTGTAGGCCTATATATTTGTTAGGTATTTTTAACTTAGATTTTCTTTTCTTTATCAACCTTCTTTTCCTACCTTTTTGTGGTATTTATTCTATAAACTGTACGTTTGTGTCCAAATTGAGGGCGCTAAATTTTTAATTCAATTTAGCCCAATAATAAAAAAAATTGTGTTATTGCTTTCCTTTGATGATAAAAAGTAGTTTGAAAATTTCTTTGCAAAATGTCATTTTTATGTCTTAATGCCATTTTAGAAGTATGTACCCCTTGTAAAGACGCAAAGAAGATTTGCCATAAATAGTGCCACCAGTGTTTTCTTTAAAATGAATACAGATTAAAAGTCGTATTTCGTGTGCAGAACACATGGCACGTGGATATTTAATATCTACATGATCTATGAACAAAATCATCACTTAATAATTGATGTACAGCCTGTCTAAAAAAATTGTGCAAGTGAAAATCGCCCTCTTGGCAATTAGGAAATACTGGTTGTGACAAGATGCTAACAATGTCGTCAAGAGCGCAATCTTAGCTCTCAAATGCCGTTTGTTCTGTTCAATTTGATTGTTTTAATCTCGAGATATGTTTAGTTAACAACGAAAGGGTAAAATCACAATTATGTCACTTTTACTAGGGAAGAGGTCTGTACATGTAAATCAATGATAGCATCAAGTTTATCAAGATAAGAATTTATCGATTACACATGTCCCTCCAAATGTTTTTACTGTTTTATCATGATACAAGTATAATAATTCTCTTTTTAGATTAAAAGATATATAAATATTTCACATTCTGATGTAAAATTCATGAAATACATGTCAATGGTTTTATCATTGTAAATACTGTTCTCTTTGTCACTCAAGACCTATTAAAAGACGATATGGCATACTTTGTTGTTATATATGTCACATTGCACATCGTATACGTTTGAAATGTTAAACTAGAGATTTAAAATAGATTGGCGATTTTCATCATATTACAAGTACAAATTATCATATTTCAGAGTGTGCAGCAGCTGAATTCGAAATTGCTTGAACCAACATTTAGTCCATTTTACAGTTTGGTCTTGGTCAGAGCCCCCTTCCTTCTTCGTGACTGCCGCCTATAGCAATGCATCTTGCTGCAAGATCTTACTGCCCTCGTCTTAAGGGGGTACTACACCCCTGTGGTAAATTTGTGACTATTTTTGCATTTTCTCCAAAAATAATAAGACACTGGTAACAAAAGTTATGTATATTATTGGGGCAAGGAATATCCAATTACTACACTGAAATTTCAGTGACTCAAGTCAAGCGGTTCAGTATATATGATAGAAAATGAGGTACATCGTAGCGGACAGTATTCTTATCATAAATAACGAACCGCTTGTCTTGGGTAACTGAAATTCCAGTGTAGTAATTGAATTCCTTGCCCGTATAATATACATAACTTTTGTTACCAGTGTGTTATTAGTTTTTGAGAAAACTGCAAAAATAGACACAAATTTATCGATGGGTGTAGTACACCCTTAATACAATTAAGTACTGAGCAATTGTTACACAATCATTTCTACTCTTACAAATTAATGTTCTTTCATTTTAATTGCACTGTACAGGTATGGATATAACATTCTACTCAATTTTCTAAAAAGTGGCACCAAAGGGGTTTCATGAAATTTGTGTTTAGTGAAACAGATCTCTGGATTACCGAAACTAAAATGAACGAAACAAACTGTATTTGAAAGCTAGGACTGCCCCTTGACGTTGATACATGTAAGCATCATGTCACAACATTATTTTCTAATTGCCAAAGATGGCGCTTTCCACTTTTTAGAGAGGCCTGTGTGAAAATGCCATTATTGGTATTTTTGTGCAATGACCAAAAAAAGAGTAAATTGTGTACGGGAGATGTTTTGAAAAATGATTTATGCCACCGAGAAAATGGTCTAGCGACAGCTCTGGCTTGATCGTGGGTCACGTACATTACTTGGTTCCATGTTGTCACAAACAACATCCTGGTACGCTATATCACTACCAATATGCAATGTTGCTAAAAATAGGAAATGACAAATCAAAAAGTTCCACTCAGTTTGATCGGAACTAAAGGGACGTGACGTCACAGCATAACACGACTTTGGGCACTGACAATGAACTCTGTTGCTTGTTAGCGCAACAAAGTCACTCATACAGACAGTCAATCGGTTAGCTGCCTTTTACTATTCGTAAATTACGTACCGGTATGTGATTAACTAAAAAGCCGGAGGACGCGGGTGGCGAGGCCGAGATGCAGGTTTAGAGTGTGGATTATTTGTTTGTTTGTCTGTTTTTTCCGTGATGTTTAAAAACCCGTTTACTCACGAGATTTTGGCAAGTTCTGTCAACTATAAATTAAAATAAAACAGAAGGCAGCTATTGCACGGTTCGAGAGCTGTCTGCATATGTCTGTGTCTTAATCCAAATCAATTCGATTCAGCCCAAAACTTCTCACTGACTTCTGAAGAGAGTAAAGACCTACCTATTCGCCAGCGAAGTGGTTACGGAACTCCCTGGACGTACCTTTTGGAATTGATAGTACATGACATAGACTATGTGTTGCGATCATTTCGATCGTGGTGCAGAACTCAAATTAAAAAGCGTGACCCAGTTGACATAGTGATAATCGGATAATTTGGAATTACCGGTATATGTATTTATCACTAAAAAAAGCGCGTCAATAAAAAAATTGCAACAGGCGCTAGACCGCATCTAGGCCTACATGTAGCCTGTAGTTAATCCAGATTCTGGCAATGTAGATTAATATTATATTCTGGTTGATAAATGGTCGAGTTGAAGGTCGTGTTGAATAGTCCTTTTGTGGTCTCATCATTGTTATTAATTAACCATCCAACTGCTTGTGGCAAGTGGACTGAGCCAGTTTTGAATAAGATTTTCAATTTTAATTTTAATGTTTAATATTTGAAATATCTTGAAAAAGGAATGATCTAAATGTTAGCATAGGCCTACATAAGGCAATACTATACTGGTTTAGGTGCTTTCGGATTTCCATTTTTGGGGGCCCTGGGCCAGGCCAAAATTTGGGGGCCCCCAAACTCACCGTGTGCATGTGCACTCAGGTGGCCAAGTGTTGGTTTAGGATATCGACAGTGGCGGAGGAGGGGCATTTAATTTGCGCGCGAAGCACGCGAAGATTTCAGACTATATTTTGGCCAAAAACGAAGATGAATTTTGCTATATAACGGGCCAGTGGGCGCGAAGCGTGCATAATTGTTAAATTTTGCCCTAATTTTGCCCAAAACATGGTGTTTTGGGGCTAAAAAGGAAGATGCAAAGGGCAATTTTGTTTGGGGGGGGGGGCGGGCCCATCTGGCCCAATGATAAATCCGGCCCTGGGTGCTTTTCAGTGTGGTAATGGTTGTGGATAACTGTTATAATTTTTGGATTTTCCTCAATAATGTGAAGCAAGAAATTAAGAATTGATGAGTGACACTTGTCACATATTTAAGAAAGTTTTAACAATGTATCGTCTAAACAAGGGAAGAGGCTTGCGCATCATATCATACACTGGAACATGGAAATATTCAAACCCCTGACTCAAACATTACAAACTAGCGCACGAGATCAAATTAATGATGCTTAACCGTTATTCTAAATATATCAATATACACGGGAAAGAATAATTACGCATCGCGCAATTAAACAAGAAATTACAAATGGAAACATGACATGCATCGGCAGATATACCAGAGTAAAAACTCCGGACATACCTACCTGCGCGGTGACCTGAACCCCAGACCTCTCGCTTGTCGGGCGAGCGCTCTACCACTGATCGAGCTACGACTGTCCCTGATAAACAGGACTCAATATGGATATGAGCAGTCAGGGTAAACAATACAAACAACACATTACAAACCATTAAACGAGATTATTGTATCGTCGTGTGTGTATGTTATAGTTTAGCCCTAATTACACATCTCCATATTTGACAGTCTATTGACAGTTCTGTCAAAATGTCTGCAAATTTTTGAACATTTTCTTTTAATACGAACTTCCTTCTTTCACCATTGTTTAAGCAGCCAACTTCCTTCTTTCAGCATCATAAGCAACCGCAGTTAAGGAGTTAAAACCAGCCAAATAATACATTACACGGTTGAGAAAGTACTACATAATAGTCTAGTAAATACAAGTACACGAAATCAATTGGTTACTTATCATTATTTTAGTAGTAATAACTTTAACATGGCGTCTTTGCGGAACTTTACATGCAGGAACTATAATATGGAAGTTGTGTGGTTTTTGATATTCACATATCTATTTTGTGGTATATATGGTAAGTTTAAAGTAATTTGTTTAACAATAGAATTTGATTAAAGTACATACACCAAAAAGGAAAATCCTTTTTGCCGCTGGTCTAAACCGAAGCGCTTAATAGACTGCCTACGCTACCTTTTTTAACTATACTTTCAGACAGTGTCAGTTATGTTTCATATAATGTAGTACCATGTTGGTCAGTATTAGTTGTGTAAGTATTACGCCCAAAGTTATAATGATGTTCCAGAATTACTGATGATAGACAATTGCAGTAAGCATTGCTCCTTTATGTCGAATTGATTTGCCAACAAGCTATTGTAATATTTTTTCGAGCCACTTAATTCGCGTTCCATAGGATTTGATGCAGCTGGTGAGAACGCGCTCTTAAACACGTAGCGGATCTGCGCAATAAGCACACATAAGCCCATAATTACTATTATACGTATCCGGCAGTCATGCTCTTGTCGCAGACAACTTACAGAAGCAATATCAAACGCATGTATTATGAAGTTCATTGCAGACTTGGAGAAAACTGACATAACATATCCATTGCATAGGTAGCAATCCTTGCAGAGATGAAACCTTCAAAAACGACAATACTTGCACCTTTCTTCTTGGGATTAGTTTACAATCTGTTCCACTCGCATATTGTTTAACCAGACATGCGCATGTCGAATGAAGACCAAAATAAAATCCCGTTTTGGGAAAGTTGCGCACCTAGCCCTTTGGCGTAATCCAAATCTCGTTCACTTGCCGAATTAACAGCACCTTGTTTGCCCAATTCTTCAAAACCCAACGCGTAACTGCACTCACAACACTTCGCCTCGAACTCATTGTTTGTCTTCAGCTTATAGTCAACTGCAATGGGTTTTCCACTCATGCAATCTCTTGTGTTAGATACTGTTCGTATATGTACATTGTCAATGCATTGCCAATACCGATTGAGTAATGCATTCCAGTCTAGTTCTGACACCTGAGGAAATCTCTTACGGGTTTACAACAGTCGGATAATTAAGAAATAATAATTGTAAACAACATTTTGCTATCTGCGAATTTGCCGAGTTGTTTTACGCCAAAAAATAATGATGTCGCCCGTGTTATGAGAGGATAGATGCACGACTAAAACAGTATACCTTTACACTTCAATTCAAATAACAATATTAATCATATTTAGTATACCAAGTTTTAATCTCACTAAATACCACATTTTACAAGAGATACCTAGCGCTTAGAATCGGTCAGCTAATGTTGCTAAGCACCTCCGATTGGTTCAAATAGTGTATTCGAGTATCGCGTCGACTCGCACGCGCTGAACCGTGTTATATCGTGTCATATCACACGGCTAAGAACCAATAAGATTGCAGTGTTTAAGAATGAACAACGATATCCAAATTACTGCCTCGAGGAAGGCATACGGACAGTACGGATCATGGTCAATTGTGCACTACCATCCCTCCCTGCCCCCAGAATCCATGATAACCATTTAGCTGACCATTAATTTGTTTGTTTATTTTTCCTATCATTTTTTTAGCAACAAGACAATTTATGGGAAGTGTGGGTGACGATATGATAACAATGTCTTGTTCACTACCAGATAATACGTATGCTGATGATTATGATCACATAGAGGTATGTACCGATGCCAATGGCGTATTCCCGGGCGTAAACAGAGTTTTTTCAGAGCAGGGTGGGGGAGGAGGGGAGGGGAGGGAGACAAGGCAACATTCGAGGGGCAAAATTTGACGGAAATGGCCAAGACTGGGCTAATGAATACAAAAAAGACAGAAAAATCTTAATTTAAAGGGCGGCCAGCATCCACGGGGGAGGCTACGCCACTGACCACGTGCACTGCCATGCCAGGAAACCATGATTGGTAACTGCCGGTTTAAGCTGGTTTAGGACTATAGTAGTCACCAGTAGTGGGCTTCAGCAACAATGCTCTTCAAGTCATAATTGATCCCCGGGGGGCACTCAACTTTGGAGGTGACGCGTATGTAGGGCTGTTAAGACCCCCCTTTTTCAGCATCGCTGTCACCCAAAGACCCCATATTTTTTTACGAACACATGTTCTGTCACCCGAAGACCCCTTATTTTTTCATTTGATCTGTCACCCAAAGACCCTTATTTGTTCAATTTTAACAGCAACTTTCATTTATCGAGGTTTCTGTTGCGCTGTTTGGGCTCTCACGCAAAGATTCCATTTAAATAAATGTCATGTTCTCACCCAATGACCCCATATTTTTTACATTTTGCTCTCACCGAATGCCAAAATCATGCTCTCACCCAATGACCCCATATTTTTTACATTTTGCTCTCACCGAATGCCCCTTAGTGCGAAAGTGCCAGCCCTATACACCTATATCCATTTAAAATTGAAGTGCCCCCGGGAATTGATCTAAAGATCAATTAAGGCACTTTAAACAAGTCATGGTACTGAAGAGTGCCGAAACTTCGCACAAAACTTCGCACTGAAAAGTTTTGACCACAAGCCACTATGGCTGTCTCTCCTTCACCTCTAGCTCTCCCAACTCCTCTCATAACAAGAGTATCCTGCTCAAACTAAAGACATGGTTCAATTCTTTCACAGATATTGAGGGACGATAAAGATGTCGCAAATTACAGGCCAGCAATGGCGGATCTGATGGTTACAATTGACGAACAAACTGGCAACCTGTTTGACACAGACATCTCATGGCAACCTGGCTTTGATGGTGGTAACGATGCTGCAAATAAATACAGATTAAGCGTTGATCCTATCCAAGTGATAGTTAACCTTGAGGTATGTACATGAATTCATATTAATCTCATATGCATAACGTGCGGGTCATTAAACATTTCTACCTAAACATCTCAAAAGAAGTAACTAACCCCCCCCCTAAATAATGACCATTATTCAAAAACGGGTGATTGTATTACAAATCTGTAAAATGCGTTGGAAGCAGAATTTATTTCTGGACATTTTGACACCTCATTTGTAGCAATTGACTAAATATTGACGTCACAGCGTACATTTAAATCAATGTTACCCAAGATTTGAAAGTTGCAGTAAATTCTATTGATTTTGCATTCAGTATAATGGAAGAAAATCTGTGTAATGATAACTGAGTTTTTGTATTGTAAAAATGTGTATGTAAGTGCAACTTTTAAATCTGGACCTCACTACATTAAATTGACCGGTGTTTTATTGTTTTCTGGGCTATCGTATCAAATGAGGTGTCAAAATGCGCAGAAATAAATTCTGCTTCCAACTCATTTTACAGATTTATTTACTTATTTATTTATTTAATTCTTATTTACCCTGGGGTGACCAATCAATGCACTGGCACTGTTCTCCCTTGGTTCCCATGTGATTTTGTAATACAATAGCCCCGTTTTAAATGATGGCCATTATTTAAGGGGGGTTTGTTACTTTTTTTGAGATGTTTATTATTGATAACTTTAAATTGTAAAAGTAAAAGCTCTTGGTATGATATTACAGGGTGTATCAAAATGAAATAAACAGTTTGAAAAGTGCCACTATATTAGAAAGTACGAAGTATTTAGTCAAAATGGTATTACCGTAAAAACTCGATAGTTAGCATATGTGCTTACTATCGAGCGCTTTTAAAGTTTGGAGTTCATCAAGGTCTGCAGGAAGACCATTCCACTTGGTGCTTCAAGGCTATCACACGATTGTCAAACAATTCTGCAAGGCGTATACTATAGTATGCTGTCAATTGCAGTTAAGAAAATGGCGAAACATTTAATTTTCATGTTATCCAGTCTTTGCCTTAATTCTCCTGGATGTTGGTTGGCTCTGCCATTGGAAGTGGCAGGACTGGATTTTGATAGTTGTGCTTTCAGTTAAACGAAAGGCTATAGAGGTTATCCACTTCACTCATGTGTGACTTCTAACAAAAGACGCTGATTCCCGTAATATTCCTTATTCAAAGGAATTCAATACACGACCTCGGAGTTACCTGCATGACTTTGGCGGGCTATTTTGAAACAGTCATGGTTACATATGCAGGTACTTCTTTTGAAAGTCCTAAACAAGGTATAGCAGTCGCTGATAGGATATGCAGCTTATAGAACACAGATAACCTCTATTGTAGTGGTGAAGTCCAGAGTCTTGGGTGTATTGCATTTCGTCTGATTTGCCTCTACCATGTATGCTGCCAGATCTGATGCAATTGCTCTCAATGTTTGGTCGTGGTGCCATTTGTACGTAGCTTCCGCTTTATAACTTGATAAGAAGCTGCAACCATTGAGGATGTGAAACAGCGAGCGGACAATAACGATGATGGTATAGTGATTAGTATAGGCAGTTTTGGTTTTGTCATACAGCTGCAGATTAACAGGAGAGGGAAGTTGATCATGAATTGCGTTGAGTGTGGAAGAACAACCACTCTGGTTTCCAGAAATATAGAAGTTTCTTCCAGGTGTAGACCTGCATGACATACTTCCAATCCAACCTGTCCCTGTTTTGCACATCTGTAAAAGTATACCAACATGTCCTCCTCGTCTACGTCTACATCTTTCACTAGGCCGGTGAGGAACTTCCCGTGTTCTTGGTAACTCATGTCTTTGATTAGCTTCTGGTTTCTTTTGTAACCCGTTACCGAGACCGGTTCTGTCGGCTTGGCCCCTAGCCATCTCATTCAGAATTAGGTGCGTCCTTGCTTATTTTCTTAATTCAAGTAGTGTCCTCGCACTGTGATGGCTTTCCACTACTTTCTGTCCTTCATTGCTGCCTCTAGTCCAGTGTCATATTTTAGAATGTCTATGTAGGTCAGAGCAGGTCTTCCAGGTTTCCGCTTCCCGTGTTTGGGTATCCAATGAACCATTTTTGATGCGGGTTCCTCACTTCTGGAACAATAACCAGCAAATCGGATTTTTCTTTACCTGATCTTGTGGCTTATTTTTGGAAGATCTCCATATAGGTTTGCATTTGTGACACGTTCCTTCCCATGCACATTCAGAACAGTTCTTGGCTTGCGATTATAACAGCCATCCACTCCCTTTGCAAGTGTTGGGGTGATGGTCCACGCTTCACATCCATAAAGCAGCACCGACTCCACTGTTGCAGCAAAGATTGGTAAGAGTTGATTTCCAGTTCAGAATTTCTGTTCTACTTCTTTCACATGATTCCACCTGGCTTTGATTTTCTTAGTTTTTATGCATTTTTTCTAGAGTCTGGGAACTTTTTTCATCTTTAGAGTGATTGGTAGATGGTACTTGGTTACTTGTAAACATTTGACAGAAGTGGTGAGCTGTTTCTGTTGCATACCATAGTGCTTCTTGCTCATGTACAGAGCTCTGGTTGTGGTAATTTTACATCTGCTTATTCTTACCCATTGCTTTAGGTATTTCCATGTAGGTAATTGGGAAGTTGTAGATGGTGAGCTCCAATGTCATTTTGGGTACGAACGATCGCATTGTCATATGTTCATTGACCTATTCTGAAAAATAGGAAAGGACGAAGCCTATAATTATACAAGGCTAACTGTATGTATATAAGTGTTCATTGTCATACGGGCAGTCGGACTCCTACCAATTTGTTCTTGCTTTTCTTCCACAGATCAGGAATTTGGCACCTACTGACCATGCTAGTTACTGGTGTACCTTTGAAGATCGTGATGGAAATAAGCAAGCACAACAAAGAGACAGGGTGGATCTCTGTATTTCTGGTAAGTTATGCTTCTTTTCAGGTCAAATTACGAGAAATCCTTGGTCAACCCATTCTCTAATTGCCTTTCACATGTATCCATCTCGCAAAAAGCTCACACACACAAAAAAAAAACTACGGACTTCTAAGGTCCACAAATCGAACATGGTGCCTTATCAGGGTTGAAATTTCAAAATGTAAAAATCATGTATTCCACTCATCATAGCCTTCATAGGTATTAGGTAAAACAAATTACATAATAATGTATGCAATTTTGGGTACTTGAAGAACATATCACATAGCTGATTTTAACGGTACGAATAATAAAATGGTCATTAAAAAAATTTGCTGACCATTTTACTGTGTAAAAACATTACTTCTCGCATTGTATTTCAAAAGGATTTGATAATATGTATTGATGAATTTTTGCACAAATTACGTTTGTAAAAATTTCTTTTACTATTTTTGTTTCGCACAGAACACGTTAAAATCTAAATCTTTATAGGAAATGGCCTTTTTCACTTGAAAAATAATTTTTTAGAGATAAAGTACACTGAGAATTGTCGACATATTCATTAACAAAGGTAGACCGTTATTCACCTTATCTTGAACTTGTCAAAAATACTTTCATTTACTAATATTTTAAAATAGTGATTTAGATAAGTTAGTAAAATGTCTTATAACGTAGGTTGGACTTCAAACAGTGAAGACGGGGTGACGGTGATTGCGAATTCTACTGGAATACATGTCACATGGGATCCTATTGATGGTGCAACATATTACCACGTGAGTACAGCGACATACCAACAATCGTACTTGAAAATAACAACATTAGCAAACAACAGAAACAACCAACAACTTGACCATAACAATGGAAATGCACACACCGGGGATTTGACGCCAAAAAGGATCATTTGGGGAATAGTACATAAATAGGGGATCATTCAATCAGACCTGGTACATTTTGGGCCATTGACGCAATACAAAATGTAAAATAATCGTGCAATAAATTTCTTGCAATTTTAGCGTAAAAAGGTGAAAATGTATGTCTCATTCGATCTGTTAGATAATTAACTGTAATAATTAATTTTGAATGTTATCATCTTCATTTATTTATTTATTTACATAGGTGGTACATGGCGCGACAAGCAACAATAAAGAAAAGAGTGTTAAGATAGTAACAGGAAATACCAATTCGGTGTGGTTACCAACTACATCGAACACTATGTACACCATCGAAGTAGTTGCTATATTTCCCAACAATGATCTTACACATCTAGGGGCATTGAATATTACTACGGAAAATGGTAAGAAAAATGGGGAAAAAATACGCTTATAGATAATATATAGTACTATATATCACTTCGTTATCGTTAAAAAGCATCACAATACTTGGGGATTGGGCCTGGGATATACATGCTGTATCAAAATAATAAAAACATGTAAAATCGATTTCATGTGTAATGTAAACTACACTGATTAAAGTAGTATATGATTTGCTGATTTTATTGGAATTTGTCGTTATACGTTGGAAATAATGTTGTTTCAGCAGTGGTTCGGTGTGCGGAGACGAACGAAAACAATAGCTGCGTCCTGCAATCGTGGTGTTTCACGATGAAGCATGTCAAATTATGCCCAGTAGGCGATATTGCGCTTGCATATATCCCAGGCAAAAATTTAGACATGAGTCATGCCCATGAACGTGCCAAGATCTTGGCATGAACATGCCAAGAACATGCCCTATTTTCGCTAGCAACGTGCATGAATTTTCATGAATTTGGGAAATTTTGATGGGTTGTTCATGCTCACCCCTGAATATTCATGCCCTTGCATGCTTTTTGTTTGTCATGCGTGTAGTCAGAGCCTTGATATGTTCAGGGCATGTTCATGGGTAACTCATGGGCATGAATCGCGGTCAATGTCAAATTCTCTCTACTTTCATGCCCATAAATTCCTTATTCATGGGTAATTCATGGCATGATTCATGGTCAATGTCAAATTTTCTCTACTTCCATGCCCATTAATTTTACTCAAGGGCGTCAATTACAATTTTAATGGGTTCAAAATTAACGACCCATGAATCCTTGAAAGAGGATTTTCATGCCATATACAAAACAAAAGAATCAGAATGTCTTGCCATGTTCATGGCATAAACATGCCATGTTTATGGCATGATTTGCATAGCAACCAGTGGCGAATTTTGGGAATACCCATGAATTATTTTTGCCTAGAGCATTCCGAGGGAAACTGAATACCCCCAATTTTTCTCCATGCCTGTATCAAGATGGCGGTCGAGTCCCGGTTCTCCTTCCCTAATTCTGTGGTTGCATTAGATGACCTTATGATTGTGCAGTCCAGCTGTCCAGAAAGTGACCTTTCAGGTTCCTTTGCATCGATTGTCAATTGACGCATGATATTGTTTAAACGGCTGATGTCTCAAACGTGAACAAAACAGGACTAATTTGTTTAATGCTGTGCGTGATAGCCATAGGCTTCAACATATGCATTAGAACTTTTGAGATATATTTTCTCAAAATATCAAGAGCTATCTCAAGAACCACCAAACCAATACTAGGCTTGTTTGTACTCGTTTTAATTATTGATTTTTTTTTAAAAACTTGTCGTTTGCAGTCCCGCGTGGAGAGTGTTAAATTGAGGAGTCTTAGCTTGTTGCATAATTATGCTGATTTTTATACACGCAGTGTGTAAGAGATGCAAAGGTATATTATGTGGACCCAGTTTACCGGGCCAGTTTAATATTGCAATGCGGGTTGATCTTTTCAGTACCGAAACTTTTCGCCCTATTTTTGCAGATGTATTTGTTAGAGAGGTAACTTCAAATAGTGCCTCCATATGGTGGGGAGCTGTCGACAACGCGGATGAATACCACGTAAGTATTATGGTATTACAATACAATGATTGTTTCCTTTAAAGCAATAATGTGTGATTTGCATAAAGAATAGATTCTTATTTAAATGTTTGTTTTCACTGATCACATTATCCCCGAGGTATAACGAAGAATTGCGATTTCATTCCAACGCCTACAATGCGTGTACTACGCTCGCCGATCGTATTACATGTAACTGTACGGAGCATCACGCTCGACGTGTGTGTATACAAGCTGACATCCACGATACATGTTAGCAAGCATTTGATCGTTGAACTCTGGATAAACCCGGTCGACCCGGTTTTAATACAAAAAGTTAAAAGTTACTGTTTATTAAGGCACTTCAGGCTTAATCTTTTACGTGGTATTTTAGTATACCACTGGGCATTATAATTATGCAAAAAGTAGAAATCCGAGTAAAATTGAGGGCGTCGCTGTGAAACAAATCACACATCATGGCTTTAAGGGTACACGATGTTTTGTTGGTCGAAGCAGCCAAAAAAAAAAATCGATTTTCTTTATCAAAATCAATAACGGTATATTATTCAACACTTTGATATTTTGCAAAAGTTCATCCAACAAAATATTATTAATACAATTTATATTGTTGTTAATGATTTATGTACGTTTTACAAAAGTGTTGCTGTTTTAGCACTCTTTACAACATAACTCAAGAACCGCAGGGCCTACAAAGGTGTATCTGTGATATTTGAATACTTCTACACACTCGCTATGAAATGATCAATGCAAATTTTGCCAAAGCTCACTACCATTCGCAAGATGCTGTGAACTACCGAATCGCAACAGTTGACCTTAAGTCACTAAGGACTCACTATCAATAGGCTACACTTGACTTTTGCAAGATCCGTGCTTTGCATGGGCTTGATTTATTTATATAAACATCAAAGAGAAATTACGATGTAGGTGATGCATCTATTGATCTAAGGCAAGAGCTTGAGACAAGATGCATCCCCTTTACAATTGCCATTCTCCAGCCCTTAACCACTGCGCTTGATTAGTAACGTATAGGTGCTGGCCCATTCCATGTCAACTCCAGGGATGTGCACCGCAGCACCTCTTCAATTTTTTTCTTTTTCCGTGTGGTGGTAGATATTGATGAGAAAGTAAAATCCTGAAAATTTGAGCTTCATACTCCATTTCGTTTTCCCGTGGCATCAATTTGAAATTTAGGGGGTCAGCGTAAAAAATGTGTCGCAACGCGAAAGACGACGTTTGGAGGTCCATAAATGTATAAAAGGAACCCTTTAAAACTTTGAAAAGTATGTATCCTGGGGTACTTTTTGGTGTAGAATTCAAATCTGCTATCAGAAAACTTGTAACTCCTTTACTTTAAAAGATATAGGGCCCTCAAAATGCAACTTCGTCCAACCAGGACCAACTTGATAGCAGATTTGAATTCTACACCAATAAGTACCCCAGGATACATACTTTTCACAGTTTTAAAGGGTTCCCTTTATACATTTATGGACCTCCAAACATCGTCTTTCGCGTTGCGACACATTTTTTACGCTGACCCCCCTAAATTTCAAATTAATGCCACGGGAAAACGAAATGGAGTATGAAGCTCAAATTTTCAGGATTTTACTTTCTCATCAATATCTACCACCACACAGAAAAAGAAAAAATTGAAGAGGTGCTGCGGTGCACATCCCTGGAGTTGACATGGAATGGGCCTGCTGACGTGCTGTTATTGTCTGTATACTCGCTGGGACCCTTCCAAATGCCGAACGAGAGACTTGTTCTAACTGATATTTCTTTTCAACCAAATGCTTTGTAGATTCTTTATCATCCATCAAAGGATAAAGAAAAAAGGATCGTACCGGTTCGAACAACACAGAAGGAGATCAAAGATCTTCGACCAGACACAGAGTACATCATTGAAGTTGTTGCTATTTTAGAGGATACCGAAAAATTTCAAACGATAGGAGAGGTCACTATAAGAACCAAACCACCTGGTATGTTAAATGTTATTCATTTGGGTAGTGAAACGCCATTTATACCGCTACGTTTGATAATTTTGAGTAAGGGGCTAGGGGAGTCAGTTTAGTTTTAAAGGTCTGTGGTTTGCACCTTGCAATGAATCAACCTACTTCTAATTATTTTTCAGGTGTTCTAAACATTCCCATTATAGCAGGCAGTGCTGCAGGTGGTTTGGTGCTACTTATCATTGTGGCAATTATTCTCTATTGCTGTTGTTGTCGGTAAGTGGGTAAGAAACAACCAATTACGTTACCTATTACAATTATAGGTTAATAAATGGGTATCACTTGTTGGGAGTGAAATTGTACAAAATAATGTGCGCGTACTGAGATGTTGATGCCTAATGCACGAGCCCCGGAGAAGTGAGTGCATTAGACGCATCAACATCTCAATGCACGTTTCGCATTTTTCTAACATTTGCTCGGACTGAATCTCAAATAAGTATTTATTATGTTGATGCGTCTATTGCACTCCGCTGTTCAGGGGGTAGGGCAACTTCTTAGGGCAGGGGGAAGCTGCCTCTTGCCCCTGGCTAAGTCATTGCTTTTGGCGATTCGGGCCAGTAGCGTAGCTTGTGGGGACAGAGTACACTCTGACATAAAATGAGAAAAGTGCCCCCTTCATATAAAAGAAAAGAAAAAATCGGGAAGAAAAAGGAAAAGAAAAAAGCAAAGGAGCCCGTTTTCCGCACCAAAAGTTGTTTAATTCATTTTTTTTTAAATTTACAAATATCTAAATTAAAAGAAAAATATATAAAGATTAACAAACTAACCTACTGTTCTTGTCCAAGCAACTTGTTAATAGGTACATATGCTTATTGTATAATTTTTACGGTATACCAAATGTTTACGCGTTACGCTCGTATTTTCGCTTGTTTTTGGAAGCTCAAATATTTTACACTCCCACTTATAATACCGGTTCAAAATGATGCAACTGGGATTTTTTCCTTTGCCCCAATTTTGTTAAAAATTTTGACTCCCCCTCCCCTCCCCCACACACACACCATGAAAGCTGGCTCCACCCCTGATTCAGGCCAACTACTCTCCCACCATAAGACGGGTTGACTGTTGACACCGCTGTTTGTAACAAAGAATTATTTCACGATTATGAAGATTATCATTCATCCAGGTATAAATAACTGTGAAATTATTATAATCTGATCTACTGGACTTACGTTTTTTGATCTCGGATGCATCATCAAGCCAACTGATGTTAAAGCGGCAAAAGTTCGTTGACCTGTGAAGAGAATGTTACGTCACAGGTCGACGATGAGCCAAACCTCTGAGGGATCTTCTTTATCGCTGAACAATGGGCCCCTGCCAAGTTGTGTCGTAGCCCGCCTCCCTTATTGAGTGAAGCACAGCACTAATCATTCATTTGATAACAAGGACGTCGAGATATTAGATCGCGAAAGCAGATGGTTTGAGAGGGGAGTCAAGGAAGCGATTTATGTCAAACGGGAGGAGCCTTCACTCAATAAGGGAGGCGGGCTACGACACAACTTGGCAGGGGCCGATTGTTCAGCGATAAAGAAGATCCTTCAGAGGTTTGGCTCATCTTCGACCTGTGACGTAACATCCTCTTCACAGGTCAACGAACTTTTGCCGATTTAACATCAGTTTTACTGATTCAGTTGGTCTGATGATGCATCCGAGATATGATGCGAAATATTGCCACTCATCAAAAAACGTAAGTCCAGTAGATCAGATTATAATAATTTCACAAAGAATTATTTTGTTGTTGTTTATAGCAATCGGTCGCCTTCTCCTCCCAGCAACGATACGAAGAGACAATCAGAACTGTACGATGACATTGACGACACTCACCATAGAAATAGCCCCAAGATTACCCCTACTTATTTAGAAATGGATGAAGGAATTAATGGCAACAAAGACGCACAGGATAGAGCTCCTCGTCCCCTCCCTCGGCCTGATGGGAATAATTTACGTCTACCCGCAGGTGACGCAAATTACGTTCTTCCGAATCCTGCAAACGAGCGTGACGTTATGTCGAGTGATCCCGGTTATGTTAGTATGCGACGATCAAAGCCGGCTCCTGTACAAGTATATGACATCAAATAGGAATTATCATCAAAAGGTGAAGTGTATTAAGGGCCTAATTGCAAAATTGGATTCAGAGGTATAGCGCCTTATTTTAATCAGCTTGAACTTCAAGCTACTTCAGGCCCGGACTTCAGGCCTGTTTCAATATCAACTTGGCGTGCCAGGGGATTCCTTGTGCTGTCGAATGATATTTTGATTTCACAATCACAAAATTGAGTAATTTGTCTTCGAGTATCGAATGTAAATCAGGCCTTTAGTACGATAATTATGACCAATGATACCGGTCACCATACCAGGAAGTATAGGACACGCAACAAGTGACGTACGAGGCTGACGAAACTACAAGGCTGACAGCCTGTTCAAAACAGTGAACAGTTACAAATTTAACTAGTGGCAAATGGTGGTCATAGACCACAAACCTAGCTGGGGCGTGTTGGTGTTGTGGAGGTATTTGACCCCTGCAAAATGTTCCAAAAATGTTCCCCTGGTCATGAGGTTTGTTGTCACCGAGTTTGAGTCCCGTATTCCTTACAGATGTCCAAAAATACATTTATAAGATTTGACCTCTGCATGACCTTTGACCTGACCCCTGCAAAATGTTCCCCTGATCATGAGATTTGTTGTCACAGAGTTTGGGCCACATACCCCTTACAGATATCCAGAAAATGAAATTATTAGATTTGACCCCAGATAACCTTTGACCTGACCCCTGCAAAGTGTTCCAAAATGTCCCCCTGATCATTAAGTTTGTTGTCACCAAGTCTGAGCCCCGTACCCCTTACAGATGTCCAGGAAATTCATTTCTAAAATTTGACCTCTGCATGACCTTTGACCTAACCCGTGCAAATTGTTCCCCTGGTCATGAGATTTGTTGTAACCGAGTTTGAGCCCCATACCCTTACAGATGTCCAGATAGTGCAATTGTAAGATTTTGCCCCTTTAATGACCTTTGACCCCAATTCTGTAAGCAAGTTCTAGGCGTGGGGTATAGCCGATGCATATATGCAAATGACATCATTGTACTATATAATATGTGGCAGGAGAAGCATTTTGAAGGTATTTGGTTAAATACGGGAAGTGCCCCCTTAATGGGTATTTACCCCAATTCTGTTTAGACCCTATGGGCACTGGGTATAGCCGATACATATGTGCAAGTTACGTAACTGTAGGGTGTAACATGTAGGAGGAGAAGCATTTTGAAATTTATTGCCAGAAAGAAGAAAGAACTAGATCTGGTTACAGATCTGGACCTAGCCGGGGCCGGAAATGCCAGTCTTAACTTAAAGCTTGACATTTGACCGGCTATTATGGACATCTCACACCATTAATGGTGCATCACTGTAGCATGTAGGGGCTTTATCCATCTTCCATAGGCTGAGATACAGCTACTTTTTCGTAATTTTAAACATTTTTTGCAAATTTGACGTTTTGACCTCCTTAATGACCTTTGACCCCAATATAAAAAAACCTCATATACACCGAGAAAATGCATTGTTACAGTTTAAATTAAAAAAATCTACTATGCTTAGTTATGGAGATAAAAATTCTTGAAGTTATTTAGCTTAAAACCGGAAATGACGTCTAAATGACCTTTAACCAAAAAAATAAAAATACCGTGCATACATCGGGTATCACTAATACATATATGAAATTAATGTCACTCTGGTCTGGTTATGTTTTGAGATATAATAAAAAAAATGAACATATTTGATGATTTTTGGTTTTTGACCGGAAGCGACCCTTAATGACCTTTTGACCCCAAAACTGTAGACACCCCAAAGACCCTGGTTGGTAGCAATGCATGTGTGCTAATGACAACACTCTGCTGTGTAATTTGTAAAGACAGTGATTTTTGAATATATTTAGCTTTCAGACCGGAAATGACCCCTTAATGACCTTTGACCCAAATTCTGTGAATAATTTATAGGCACTGGATATAGCCGATGCATATGTGCAAGTGACGTCATTATATGATGTAACATGTAGGAGAAGAAGCATTTTGAAGATATTTGGTTTTATACCGGAAATGACCCTTAATGACCTTTGACCCCAAATTTGTGAATATCCTATAGACACTGGATATAGCCGATGCATATGTGCAAGTGACGTCATTGTAGGATGTAACATGTAAGAGAAGAAGCATTTTGAAATTTGTTGCCAGAAGAAAGAAGCAGAAGAAGAAAGAAGAAAGATCCGATAGCATCACAAGACCTAGCCGGTGTCCCGGCTAGGTAAGAAAGATCGGATAGCATTACAGTACCTAGCTGGGGGTGTAAACCCCCCCAGCTAGGTAAAAACAACATACTGTACTTACAGTAGTGGTTCTTTGCCAAACCCCGCCGATTTTAGAAGAAAAAATTGTGTTTTAGCAACACATAATACATACAGAATTGTTTGGGAAGATTTCATGATTATGTGTCAAAGCCATAATGTAACATTTGCTGAGGAGGACGCCCACAATATTTATCAAAATTATGTTTTTACACGATTGTAATATAAACTGATACTTTATAATGAACAGTGCATTTTATTTTTGATAGCATTTGACGTCAAGATTGTAAACAGTTGACAACTTCAATAGATGCAGAGGAAAACATACCAGTTCATATAGTGATAAAATGGCCCCATGGAATATATTTTGGGGTGTGATAGGGCCACTCACTTGTGATTGTGGTCATGGGTGTGTGCGGCGGTCAAGAGTCCCTTTTTACCCGAGTGAAATCATAGGCGGTCCCACACCTCTACCAAATTCAAGTTGACCCACCGGCTCATTGGTCTCTAGTAGTGTAAAACAAATAGGGCTATACATTTTGTAAAATATTTTTTTGACTTTAAAAGTATTAGGGGGAACTTATAAAGTTGTGGACCCTATATGAAACTGTTTTAATGATCAAAATGTATGACTAAGGTTATTGACGGCTTTAAAATTATTTGTCATGTTTGCATATTTTGTATTCAGAAATATTCAGAAAATTTCAACTTAGCACTCTAAATATTTATTACTTATTTGTAGATAGAATGTATTACTAGACCAACATTTTGATTGTCAAACCAATAAGTAAAGTGCGTATCACTTGTTGGGAGTGAAATTGTACAAAATAATGCACACGTACTGGGATGCTGATATATATCTGGGTGTTTGCATTACTTTATAATATTTTGCATTTCCCCATGTCACCCATTTGTAAGTTTTTGTATCCCATGTTTCTGAGTTAAATAAAAGCACAGATGACCATAGCATTGTTGTTCGGTGGAATCACTTAAATTTATTGTTCACCAAATTAGCTGGTTCTCTTGTTCTTATGACAGTAGTCCAGATTGGCCCAGAGGGTATAGACCATCCCTTTACATAATTATGTAAGGGATGGTCTATACCATTTTCACCCTGATGTGGTAATGACGTCAAAGTGCATTTTATTGGGCTCAGCGCGGGTAAAAACTGAATTTGTAAGCATTTGTTTTCGGTTCCATGACTCTAAACTTGGCCGGATGGTATTGGCGGGTATAGGATGTTGTCTGTTTCTGAACATAATCCGGTGTGGGAATTTGCCGCAAGCAAATCCGCTGCCAGCCGTCTGACCTCGTTGCTTGTTGTCAGGCTCCGTCGAGACATCGTCACTCGCCGCCCAGACAACGTCCGGTTTTGGTCGCTAGTCTCCGTTTCCTGCCACAGCCTTTCATCCCTTGCCGTCGTGTTGTCGCTGAAGGTCGTTCCCACTCGTCAGCGAATCTTGTTTTTCCTCTTTTTGCCGTCGCTTTGCCGTCAACATTTTGTGATTTTCACGTTCGTCACCTTTCGTTGGTTATCTGCCGTCATAGTGTGACCGGGCCTTTAGCGCACATAACATCATTCAACCGCGGCAAAATGTTCGCGAAAAATAGGGGTGTTTTCCGAAGGGTGACAGAGCTGGGCAGAGCTGGTGTTCTGCAATGAATAAGGGGCTGTGCAATAATTATGAGCCCGAGGGTGTTGCATGGCAAATTGAGGGGGGGGGCGAGGAGCAATTTTTGGCAAGCCGAGACGGGGTCAAGCGATTTTTGCCACACATTCATTGGGCGCCTTTTAAAAAAAGCTTATGAAAACAGTACGGAAACGGTTAAACATGCAAATATTCCTACTCGCTGTGCTTGCAACATAGCTTATATATCTAGACCATAATGTTTGTAAATTGGGATCCCCAAAATTTTTGGCATGCGTAATGGGGGGGGGCAAAGAATTTTGGCAGGCCGAGAGGGGGGGGAAATTTACCCCGGGCTCATAATTATTGCACAGCCCCTAACTTCGATCCCTTCCTAGGTCGTGCGGTTCTTGTGTTAAGGTCAATAATTCAAAACGAACATTTGGAGATAATCATGAAGGCTATGATGAAATGCGTTTTATAAACCCATGAACCACAGCCTAGCCCATATCAAAATATGAGACCTTTTCGAATAACTTCCCGATAGTCACCGGGTAGACACCGGCAAATTTCACATGCAGATTAGTCGATAGGTAGCGGGTGACTACCCGATACATTGTTGGGAAACCATAGTGGATACCTTTCAGGTAATAGGTACCGGGTGACTTTTGTGGGAAACTAGCGGGTAACCACCCGGTGACTTTTTTTGGGAACTTGCGGATAACTACCCGATAACTTTTCGGGGACCTAGCGGATAACTTTTGGTGACGATATACCTGGTGACCTCTTTGGAGACTTCCTGTTGACCTTTTGGGGAATGCAGAAATACAAATTCATGAGTATCAGGCAATTTAACTTATTATTTGAATTGTAGTTTTTGGAGAAAAACATCTCACTCATGGTAGTTGAGCTAGTGCTATCTTGCTAAAAGAAACTTGAAAGTGTATGTTATTGTGCCAAAATATTCTTCTGATTTAATTTGGTTCACACCTTTATAAGGTGCATACATTTCAATTAATGTACAACCAAATTGTTATGATATCAGCATTATATACATGTGTATATTGCAGTACCTAAATGTGATCACATCACTGACACAGCCTATAATTTTTATATCAAATATTATAATTTATTTACAACAAATAGCTTAACACAAAGCTAATTATATCAGTTAATTGACACATTATAGCTGATGATTAATAATTTAATTAACATTAATTTACTGTCAAAATGATTTACTAGAAAAGATATAAACTAAAACATTCAAATGTGTCATATATATTAGGTACATGTATAAACACTGTATCAGTATACAAATCATATCATACAAATTTCCTACCTGCATTGTCATATGAAATCAAGCATTCAATGCTTTATAATTCTTACAGCATGTTCCAGATTAATTAGTAAACATCTTGTAATGTCCTACATGTAAATCCATACATTTTGGATCACAAATAACTTGAATATTCTGCACAAATATATTCCAACTGCCAACAGCTACATTGTAGCTATTCCATTTTGAATCCATTCAGTGACCTTTGACCATATCCACCCACAATGCATTCTGAAGATGCTTTATGCTATTTCAAGGTCAAATTAAAAGCGGATAACCACCGGGTAACTCCTGCAAAGAATCTAAGTTTCTGGGAACCTTCTGGATAACTCATTTGAAATATTTGAGTTTTTGGGAGACTTCCGGATGTCTACCGGAAAACTTTTGGATAACTTAATTATGTATCCGCAAGGTATCCGCTAGCGGGCACTTTCGGATAACTCTGGAAAAGGTACCCAAAAGGTTTCTGATGACCACCGAATGGTCATCGGGTGGTCACCGGGAAACTTTTCTTTTTACTATACGCTGGCGAAGTTACGTAATAATCGGATTAACTACCATAGCAATAGGTGAAAACAATTTTTGAATATACCGCGCTGCACTGATACGTTCACGCGGTACCTCTTTATTGAACCATATCATGCTGATTACTTGCACCTGTAAGATTAGTATCTTTGAAAAGACCAGTATTGTATTCAATCTATGATTGAAGACATACACAGGTGATGAGTGTAACCTGCTTGTAGTGCAGCGCGATATGTTCAAAATTGTTTTCACCTATTGCTATGGAAATTAATCCGATTAATTACGTAACTTCGCCAGCGTATGGGAGAGCACACAGTGGAAATGGTAAAACGTGGAACAAAAGACAGGGTAACCGTGGTAACAGTGTTATTCCGTAAACAAGGCCATAGCATAAATTTAGGGGAATCCCCGGACGGTACATGGCCTGATTTTAATGCACTTTGTATCTGAAAAGAATCTGTGATCCGATAGGCAATTAAGGTTTGAAATAAGTGGATTGGAAATTATTTACTATTCTAATCATTCATTTAGTTCTTTATTTTTTAAGGATGGTCTTAACCCTGGAATTATGGAAATTTTCGGGCCGCATAACTGCTAAACTTCACCAAAAATATTTGAAATTTGGGCGAAAATCAGCTTTTTTTATGATTTTTGGAAAATTAAGCATTATTTGACAATTTCTGTGCGTATTTCTCAAAGTTGGCCAAAAAAAAAAAAAAGTTTATTTGACCTCACAGATGAATTTATCAAGTCTTTGACATTCTAAATATGTATGATATAATACTTTAAACCAACAATTTAGCAGTTATGAGACCCAAAAGTTTTCACCTACAAGCATAACTTTGCTACTCTTATGATAGCCCTACATCAAATTAATGAGTAAAATACTTTATCATTCTAACAGGCCGATACTTTTATTATGACGCGGTAATCAGAAAACAACAACAACAACCAAACAACAACAGGAAAAAAACCCAAAACAAAACAACAACAACAAAGATCCATTCGTCTTGTTCGGGTCACATTATTCTGTGCCAGGGCATAGACATGTACTGCGACGTTACTTTATCTGATATATATGCATGCAATTTTGCTAAAAATACAACAATGACAAATCAAAACAGTCCACTTCGGAACAAAAGGGATATGACGTCATATATTGGTAACTGAATAAACGACCTGTTTGGCCTTGACAATGAAAACTATTGAATTTGGGAATCACTGAAACTTTTCGTTTATATATAAATTGTGCAACAATGTCGACAGCTGCCTGATTTCAAAATCACGAACCTTTATACGGAGTATACCTGAAATACCGGTCCCGGGACCCGGATGCTTTATTTATTTGAGCAACCAATAGGCCGCTGCAACTATATGGGCCGCTGCAACCATAATGGGCCGCAATCCGGGGACGCAATACACCTAACATTTATGGTTAGGTTTAAGGTTAGGGTTAGAGTTGGGGTTAGTCTAGGGTTTAAATTTAGGGTTGACTCAATGCGGCCCATCCCAGCAAACACAAAACGTTTTCCACATCATTCGCAAAAGGTTATAAAAGGTTGTCAGAAAATGTTTAAATGTCGGGTTATATAAAGGGTACATTAATGGTATCAAACGTTTTCATAACATTAAATAACATTTGTTGGTAATTTACTGCACAGCAAACACAAATGTTTTACAGAAAACATTTAAATGTCGGGTTATATAAGGGTATAAAAACGTTTTAATAACATTCCAAAAACATTTTTGAAAACTTGGTATAAATCATTCTAAACAGAATGTTATTTTGGGGTTGAAAAAATATTTTGCAAAAAATGTTTGCCCAAAATATTTACAATAACGTTTTTAAAATGTGTTCACGACCTTTATATAACCCGACATTTAAATGTTATTAAAACGTTTTGTAAAAAAAACATTTTAAGAACATTTCTGTGTTTGCTGGGTGCAAATATTTTAACATAATGTTATTTAATTGTTGACAAAATATAAAAATTTGGCCAAAAATTTTTGCAAAAATAGTTTACAATGACATTTCGAAAACATTTTAAAAATATTGTTGTAGTGTGTTTTCATACAAAACGTTTTAAAACGATTTCATGACCTTTATATAACCCGACATTTTAATGTTATTAAAACGTTTTTATCTAAACCAAACCCCAAAATATAACTTATTTAAAACGTTTTAAAAACGTTTTTGTGTTTGCTGGGATAATGGTTGCAGCCCGGGGGTTGCAGAAAATAATTACGCGTCTTGGACTGGTCACCGGGTGCAATGCTTAAAACATAATAAAAAGACACCTGCATTGGGGCAACTTCCGCCATCTAGAAATTAAAATGCAACAGCCGGCAGCCATTGCATGTGCATTGTAGAATACTCTGGATTGTAAAATTTCGCTAAGGATAGCCCTATGACTCATTATCCCGACTAATTAGCCATCCCAATGCTGATACCAAGTTTGCTAACTATACTGAAAGCCATTGTTAGTCTTTTGTTTTTATTATTATTCATTTATATAAAAATAACGGATACAAATTAGTAGACCCTATTATAAAATAGGCCTACGAGTTTACGATAAGCCTCACCAAACCGCATTTTTCCGGATCCCAGATGTTCCTGAATTGAGATTATTTTTTCAGAATAGTGCAGTGACGTTTATCATTTTCATTTTGAACTTTGGGAATGAATCTTAGCAATAAACGAGGGATAATAAGTAGTGAATATGATTGAAATTTTGACGGGTCACTAAATTCAAAACATTCTCGTCACCAACATTTCTTGTTTCAAATCTCCGTATTCTTAAAACAGCAGACCCAAAAGAAACAACCGCAGTCACGAAATTAAAACCAGCCAAATGTTTCACAGGTGAGGAAGTACATTAAAAAATTACACCAATTTAGTATCAGTGAGTTGGCTAGTAGAATAAACTTGAACATGGCGTCCGGTAGTACTTTACTGAACTTTTTCTGCGGGAACTATATTAACAGAGAAGTTGTATGCGTTTTGGTATTCACATATTTAGTTTGCGGTATATATGGTAAGTTTTTAGAAAGCATAATTTAAAAAAATTATCACATTATGATTTTCTTCAAAAGAATAAGCAAAAGGCCATTTGCATCATGTCTTAACCGAGTAGCGTTCCGACTTCATTCATGTTATAGCAACTTATAGGATTATATCAATTATAGAGACCTTTTCTGTAGTTAGCCAAGTTTCCAAAAGTGCGAGTTATTATAGTGGGGATATTAATTTCATAATTTTTGGAGCAATTTATAAATGATGGTAATGATGGTCATGATGATGATGGTAATAGTGATGATGATGATGATGATAATGATGGTGATGATGATGATAATGATGGTGATAGTGATGATAATGATGCATTGATGATGATGATGATAATGATGCTGATAGTGATGATGATGATGATGGTGGTGATAGTGATGATGATGATGATGGTGGTGATAGTGATGATGATGATGGTGATAGTGATGATGATGATGGTGATAATAATGATGGTCATGATGATGATAATGATGATGATGGTAATGATGACTGATGATGATGGTGGTGGTGGTGATGATGATGATGATGTGATAATAATGATGGTGATGATGATGATGATAATGATAATAATGATGGTCATGATGATGATGATGATGCTGCTGCTGCTGCTGCTGCTGCTGCTGCTGCTGCTGATGATGATGATGATGATGATGGTGGTGGTGATGATGGTGATGGTGGCGATGTTGAATAAAGATTATGAGCCCAGATTAAAGTAAGAAATAAAAAAATATGTTGATGATGAAAATGCTGATAATGACGATGAATAAATATGTCGTTGTTGATGATGCTGAGGATTAATGATATAATGATGCTGATAATAATGGTCATGGCAAATAGCATGTCTAGTTTGTTTTCTTCAATACATAGCTGTATATCCGGTGACGACAAAGAAAGCAACGACAAAGGCAGCAACGACAGCGACAGTGCCAACATGTAAGTGTACATACATCTGTTAATTTTGTCTCTTGTTTTTAAAGGCCATAGAGGTTCGTGCTTTCTTGTGGATGTGTGCGTAGGGGGAGGGGGCAATGTTTTCAAAGTGTTTACTGAAATATTGCTAAGTAACAGCTCAAATTATAAATACAGATTTTAAATGTAAGGAAGCTGAAGATTATTTTTACATCACACGTAGTTTCCTTTGAAATACAATTTCTTTTTTAGCTTTTCCGGTTCAGTATAGACTATGCCATAGTCGAATTTTGATTAAAAAATATGTTATTATTATTTAATCATGATGAACGCATTCCGTTCAGATTGTACACAGTATAATGGAAGGAAATCTGTGTAATGATATCTGAGTGTTTTTGTATTGTTGTAAGTGCAACTTTCAAATCTGGACCTTGCTACATTAAATTGACCGGTTTTTTATAGTTTTCTGGGCTATCGTATCAAACAAGGTGTCAAAATGCGCAGAAACAATTTCTGCTTCCAACGCATTTTACAGATTTGTAATACAATAGCCTCTCTTTGAATAATGACCATTATTTAAAGGGGGTTAGTTACTTTTTTTGAGATGTTTATGTATATTGTATAGAATAAAATTTGTTTATTTTTCAGATGGTGCGATCGAGGTGACAGCAAATTCCACTGCAGTACACGTCTCATGGCAACTTATCCAGGGTGCAATAGAATATCACGTGAGTAAAACAAACAACCAAAACAAACACCCAAACACACTCCCTCAAAAAAGTAAATAAACAACTACCCTAACAAACAAAGCTATAACAACTGAAAGGATGCCATATGCCATATGCCACGGGCCTCGGACCCGAAATAGGAGATCTTTTTTGGGAGGGGGACGAAATAGAGAGATGTTGAAACCAATTAGAGGAGGGTATAACCTCACTTCCAGAGACTTCAATCATGTAAGCCAAGGGTTTGCATGAAATACGCCTCAAGCAGGCCATATAGTCAGAAGGGTTATTATTACGAAAATGGGTTAGGGTTTTTAAAAGACACCGATTAAGGTTAGTAGAGTTAGCATTACAGGATCAGGGTCAGAGTTTGGATTAGAGTCAGGGTATAATATTTAGGTTTAGGGCTAGGGTTAGGGTTAGGATTAGGGCCTAGGTTATAGGTTAGGGTCAGGGTGAAGTTTTGGATTGGAGTAAGTATTAGATAAATGACACATTTAAAGTGCCTGTTGGATCTCTCGAGTCACGCGTATGGTCCCAGCTTTGGATCAAACTTACACTACCATGACTACGTCAGATGCATATCAAAAAGTCAGACTAGTACGTGTTATGTCGGGGAAAAAGCAAGAAAACAATAGCTAACAAGAAAAAAGAAGAAAAAAAAACAAAAACAAAAAAAACAAATGAAAATAAACAAACAAACACACAAACAAACAAACAACAAACAACAACAACTTTTAACAAAACGCAATAATATCGTACAATCAGGTTGAGTTTGCCGTGTTTCTATTTAGCTTTCGCCTGGTCCGGTAGAGTACAATTCGTAATTCATGCATGTTTTATATAATTATCATGTTCTTGGATTTCTTCCCTTGTATAGGTTGTTTATGGCCCGAGTAGTAACAACGAAGAAAAGATTGTTGAAATAGTAAAAGGAAATACCAATTCGGCGTGGTTATCGTCTACACCGAACACTATGTATACTATAGAAGTTGTAGCTAGATTACCCCAGAATGTTCTTAAACATGTAGGGGCAATGGATATTACAACCGACAATGGTAAGAAACACGCACCTTCTTGTCGATGTCGCAGGTACTTTCTGGAAAGCAGGACAAAAACACTATTATTAAGGCTACAGACTCCTTAAAAGCTCTTAAAGAAATCGGTTTTTTTTCACCGACGGTTAAGCTGAAAAAGCGGCAATTTAACTCGAGTTAACCACACTTCAAAAACTGCCGAGATCAGATCTGACGAAAAAACTAACACACATGCAGAACACATTATTATTAAGGTGTTCAAAATGTAACAGATAAAGTACACGTGCTTACCGTGTTCCAAGTGTGTTTTTGATGTGTTCTTAGTGTGTTCATGTGTTCTGATAGTGTCCCACAAGAACACATCAATGTTCATACGTTCTTGACGTTTTGTCAATACATATCGAATTACATTCTGAATACGAAGAATGTCTTTCTGATATCAAATAATTTTCAGTTTTTGAAATTCACGATATAATACAATTTTTTTGACAAATTATTACAATTTGATATTTTTCACATTTTTGATATATAACAGTCCTCGAAGTAAATTGTATAAATCTAATGATATATTCTTAAAGTGTATGTAGCTGTTAGGAAAAGCCGACGATCAATTGAAATTTTTCACCTTTCATATTGAAGATATGGATTTTCCCCAAAAGACCTATTTTTTTTGGTGTTTTGGGAAAAAATCCATATCTTCAATACAAAAGGTCAAAATTTTCAATTGATCGTCGGCTTTTCATCTCACCTACATACACTTTAAGTATAAATCATCTGATTTATAAAGTTTACTTCGAGTACTGTTAAATATCAAAAATATCAATTTTTAATCATTTGCCATAAAATGTGTATTACATTGAGAATTTAAAAAAAATCAAAATTATTTGACATCAGAAGGATATTCTTCGTATTCAGAATGCAATTCGATATGTCTGATGTGCTCTAATGTCCCACAATAAATACTGTCCAAACGTCCATACCCCATCCCTTAAGGAGTCTTGTAGTCAAATGTTGATATATTTTGAGTGATATAGGCCTAGGCAGTGGTAAGAGAAATAAAGATGGTGATATCCTCATCAGCTGGAAAGAAATAAAGATAATATTCTAATAATCCAATTTGGCATTATTGGTAATTTCCTCAGTTCCAAAATATTTTATCCTATTTTTACAGATATATTTGTGACTGAGGTAACGTCAACGAGCGTTTCCATCTGGTGGGGCGTTGTCGACAGCGCGGATGAGTATCACGTAAGTATTCTTCAAGTTCCCCTTAGGCCCCGTATCCATAGGCTGTTCCTTGTGAGCGTGTGCCTTGTTCCGTGTTCACTTTTTCCCATGTGACCTGCCACACAGACAACGAACCTTTGTTTTGCTTAGTGGCCGCTACGTTCGTTGTCTGTGTGGCAGGTCACATGGGAACAAGTGAACACGCCACAAGGGAACCTGCTGTTACCTCTGGTAGGTGTTTCTAATGGCTTCAGCTGGGTTTGAGGGATGCCGATCAGCCCGTTCGTGATTCCCGGTCGTGATTCTGCGGATCATGGTGATTTTAGACACAGCACGTCGATGTTGTAGGGATACTGTAGTCATTCATGATGAAGCGAGCTGCTTGACGTTGGATGGATTCTTTGGTGATGTTGCGCTGAGTTTGCGGATCCCAAACACAGCTGGCATACTCTGCTATTAGTCTGACTTCGTGTACTCTTTATAAATATTCTGGAATGATGCCCCCAATTATTGTGCACAGCCCGGCTCACTGTCCGCGGCTTTATACGACGAAGAGCCATGTATCATTCAGATCGGAACTGGCTGCATGCGATGTCTTTATTTCACAATAACCACTGTATATGTTGACAATTCAAACGCGTTAATGGAGAAAGCGTAAATAACTGTAATAAAAAACAACGAAGATATTAAAGTTGTCCCTTTTGTTTCCTAACTTTTACACGGTGGTGGTACTCGCAGTGACTTACCTAAAGGTCGTCGCACCACACCTCTACTTTAAACGCCCCAGTAGTACTCCGGAAGTCATCACATCCAAGATCGAGATATACTTTGTTCTAAATATTTAACTGGTTTTCTTTTAAACCAATTCATTTCAGGTTCTTTATCACCCATCAAAGGATAGTGTCAAAAGTACAGCTTTAATTGTTCGAACAACACAGAAATTGATCACTGATCTTCAACCAAGCACTGAATACATCATAGAAGTTGTTGCTATCTTAGAGGAAACCGAAAGGTTTCAACCGATAGGAGAGGTTACCATAACAACCAAACCCGGTATGTTAAATGTTACTTGGGTTATGAGAATGCGCATGCCAACACTTAACGTTTATCGGGTATAAAGTGAATCGGGGAATCCGCCTTTAGAGGGGGTAGTGAAATCCATGTCAAATCTTAAGTGAATTGGAAGAGGGTTGGACATACTTAAAAGTATTTCGACTTAACTGTCCCAATTACTCCCTTACATTTCCTTATTACCATGTAATACGTTACTTATAAGCTCTTATATAGCTATACATGTTATTATGTCCTATTAACATGATTAAACTTCGAACCAATACTTCTGGACAGCTCTCGTTCCAAAAGGAATTCTTTAGCCTGTTTTTAAGACGACTGGCAGAACTTTGTCATATATATATGACATTGCTGGAAAGTACAATGTAAGTAGCTGTAAGTCTCACCAACATGCATCTGTGGCAAGCATGGTGAGTATATGGCACAACTTCCAAGTAATTATGACAGCACAACTAAGGACCTCAGTCCCAAGCAACTTTCAAGCCACTAACCACGGGAGCGGTAGGAAAGGTGAGAAAGCAGAGGGTGCTAAGAATCTCTGGATTAGGATAGGCTCCCTAAACGAATTGACCTTCGGAATATACAACGAAAGTCTCTTCTGAGTGATGATCGATTGTGCGAACTAGAGAATGAACCGGACAACATAAAATGGGATATCATTGGACTCAGCAAGGCAAGACGAAAAGGCGAAGCTTTATATGATCTTCAAGGTGGGAATACAATATACTACGTCGGAGGCACAGAGAAGTGTGGCGCTAGTGGAGTAAGATTCATCATAAAAAAAGACCTCACAGTTAATGTCTTAAGCTAGCTATAAGAGCACATATCTGATAGAGTGACATAGATGATGATCAAGTTATCAAACCAACAGAAACTGAGAATCATCTAGATCTATATGCTAGCCACAAGCCATAAAGATGACGCAGTTGACGAAGTAAACGAAGGAATAAATGGTCACCAAGACAAAGCAAGCCATACAATCATAATGGGAGATGCCAAGGTGGGAACCCAGAGAGCTGGAGAGCATGTAGTTGGCAGAGTTAATGGCATTGGCGAAAGAAATGACCGAAGAGACAAGCTTCAAGACTTTACTGTCAACAAAGTATTTAGAATCATAAACACATTCTTTCAGAAGAAACTCTCTCGGAAGTGGACATGGCGAAGTCCAAATGGCACAACCAAGAATGTAATTGACTTCATCCTCTCAGACAAGCAACACATTGTTACAGATGTATCCGTTCTCAACAAGTTCAAGACAGGCAGTGACCACAGATTAGTAAGAGCTAAGATACGCATTAACATGAAACTGGAAAGAGCCAAGCTAATGCGCAAGAAGACAGCCAATTAGAACCTAGACAAGCTACATCAACATTCACTAGAGTCCCAGTTAGCCCTACAGAACAAGTATGATGCACTGGAAGATACAACGAAGGAGTGAGATCTTACTGAAATATCCAAAGCCATAGCAGAAACAATCAATAGCTGTGCCAGGGAAGTAGCTAGAAAGGAAGTGAAAAAGAAGGAAGACAACTCTCAGAAACCCCATTCTAAAGCTTTTCAAAAAGAGGAGGGAAATGAAACAGCAAACAAACATTCGGAAAATAGAGCACTCAGAAGTATGTAAAACAATCAGGAAACGAATGAAGGCAGAGCTAAGATTACACAATGTCAAACAGATACAGCAAACCTTCGAAGCAAGCAGAAGCTACAAAAAGACCAAACAAGCATTAGCACCTGGGAGATCACAGATGGTTGCCCTACAGGATGAGGATGGAGAAGTAATAACAGACCGGGATTGAATTGTATCCAGAGATGAACATTTACTCTACAGCAGCAAGATCCCAGTAAGGCCCACATTTCGTCTCAACTAGCGATCCCAATATACCACCCATCAACACAGATGAAGTAAGATCTACTCTTAAGGATATGAGAAAGACGTGCCTGGAATAAAATTAAACAGAGTGGAGAGGCCTTCACCCTGCAGTGGGTCGACAATGGCGGATGATGATGATGATGATGATGATGATGATGATGATGATGATGATGATGATGATGATGATGATGATGATGATGATGATGATGATGATGATGGTGATGATGATGATGATGATGATCAGTGGCGTACGGTGGCCGCCCCTTCCCCGGGGGGCTGAAGAAATCCAATTTTGCCGCCCCTTCCTCAACAGCCCGAAAAGGTCGCCCCAATTTTTTTAACGGTCGTTTGAAAAAGTGAAGAGAAAAAAAAAAGTTTTATAGGCGCAAAAGTAGCACATTTTCCGCCCTTTTTTCTTCTTCTCTCGCCGCCCCTCTTTTTGCCGCCCCTTCTTCTTCCCGCCGCCCCTTCGATTTGGCCGCCCACTGCTTTGACCCCGGGGCTGGCGCCCCAAAGCCCCCCAATGATGATGATGATGATGATGACAAACTGTGTTTAGATCTGTATTACGTAATATGGTTTCCCAGGTCTAGTTTGACGGTGAATCTATTTACTTTATTTTTTCAGATGCCCTAAACATTCCCCTCATAGCAGGCAGCGCTGCAGGTGGATTGGTGCTACTTGTCATTGTGGCAATCATCGTTTATTGCTGGTGTTGTCGGTAAGTGTATCATCACAAAGCATCAACCAATGAAAGCCATAATGTGCGATTTGTTCACTTTTCGCCAATTGCACCCACCACATTACCTCATACTTTTCAAGCATCGATCATCAGTACCTCATTAATAAGGAATTATTTTATTGTTATTTATAGCAATCGCTCATCCTCTCCTCACAGCAATGATAACAGAAGACAACCAGAAAGAGTGTATATTGACATAGACGACTCGTATCAACATAGAAATAATTCCGATATCATACATACTTATTTTGTAGCAGAAGGAAATAATGGAAATAGAGACGTATCAGACAGAGCAGCTCGACCTCTCCCTCGGACTGATGGTGATAACTTACGTCCATCTGCTGCTGATGCATATTACCTGCATCCAAATCCTACAAACCAAAGTAACGCTATGTCGAATGATCCTGGTTATGTTACTATGCGACGACCTAATGATCCTGTACAAATTGACAGTAGATAAAAAAGTGAAAAAGTGAAATACAAAATTGGATTCAGAAGCATTCCATGTCATAATTATTGTGTTATTTAATCAACTTTGAATGAGCTTTAAGTCCGTGTGTACAATGTAGTCAGGGAATTTTGTGTGCTGTTGAAAATATTTTGATATCACAACTGCCAAAGAGTATTTCATAATGGAAAATATTGTCTTCCATTTATCATAATCACTACAAATTTTAAATTTTGTTTGAATTTTTCAAAAATTTCAGAATTGTCAATTTTCATGACCATATTTAGAATCAGCATGACAAATGCATTAAAATGAGTACAAACAAGCCTAATATTGGTTCAGTGATTCTTAAGAAAGCTCTTGATATTTTGAGGAAACATTTAAAATCTATGGCTAGCATGCAGATCATTAAGATTGCAAAAAAGGTTGACAACTTCAACAGTTGCAGGGTGTACCTTGTCTATAATCTTAAAGGAAACATTATTAACAGATTGTGCAACTGTCAGTTACTATCATATGCACTTGCCATGCTTACCATTTTATGTATGCAAGAAGAGAATAATGGACAAATGGACCACTTTTTAATGTCACACTATTCAAAATATCCTATTTCAAGTGGGTTACGTGCACTTTTTGCCTGTAAGCAGATTTGTTTTACATACATACATTTAAGGTATAATTCTGGTATACCCTGCGCACCCTTTGATTTAAAGTTAGAAATTAGGATTAGGGTTAGGGTGGGTTAGATTAGGGTTAGGGTTATAATCAGGGTGGGTTAGGATTAGGGTTAGGGTTATACTTGTGCGCAGGGTATTCCAGAATTATTCCATTTTTAGATATATCTATAACACTGCTAGATTTAGAACAAAGCTCAAGGACAAAAAAAACTAGAAACATCGCGGTTTTCGACGTAAGGCGTCGAATGGGATGCCTCCACCCCCACCAAAAACAATATGCAAAAACAATATGCCTCACGGTGGAGGCATAAAAAAAAAAAAAAAGCAAAAGAACAACGTAAGGAAAATCAAATCCAAAAATGGTTTATATGACATAATACATAATAATTTATTACTGATACGTAACTATACTATTTGCTTCAACAAATTGTTCCCAATGTGTGGTTATAATAACAATATTCATACAACAAAAAGTGATAGGGAAATCTAATCACTTTTGCAAAACGTTATTTCCTATGAACATTTTATGTTATCTCTTGTGTCATTTACATCATGTATCGTTATAACAGGCAACATGTACATGTACTATGTTACTTGGAAATCCTTCATCAAATGTTAGTAAAATGCATCTGAAGTAATTCTGTATCAAGATATAGGCAAATTTCGTGAACAAAAACAATATATGTTAGAATATTAGCATTGTAAAAGTTCACAACTTGATTTTGTAACCAATTGTGACATGATCTGGTTCATGCGGGCTGAAGCTAGAAAGGTGGCAAATTTAAAATTGACATAAATGCAAAAATTGAAATATGGAGTAAAAAAACAAAGAAATACATAAGGAAATATACATCGCAAAACTTCAGAACCTTAGTACAGAGTATGCTAGACCTTTGATGTTTTTAGTACGGTATGTGAAAAGTCTAATGTTTGTATAAGATAATAATTATAGAAACTTTCGTCAAAAATGCCTTCTTTGGCCCCATGGAGCAGATTATGTCACAATTATGCTAGGGATGGATGCAAGGATTTTATGTAATTTGCCATCGTAGTGAATACGTCATACTTTAGTTACTGGTTCACCTCTTAGTTACCCATTGACTTTGTGTTGTGATCATTTTGGTCCTGGTTTCAAACACAGATAGCGCACCAGTTGACCTGGCAATGATCTATTTTGATGACGTCAAACTACGACAGCGAATACATGTATGTGTTAAAGTTGAACATAATAAAAACTCACTAATCAAAATTGGCCTATTCCAGTTGAAATCCATACACCCCCTATGAAAGACATGACCTTAATCTCCACACACAGGGAGTGTATATTTCAAATGGAGTCACTCATTCAGGTAACCCCATTTGAAATCGCACTCCCTTCCACATGAAGAGTATGGATTTCAACTGGAATAGCACATCTCTTTTAGTCTAGTCAGATCAGATGAGGCATGAGAATGATCATCCATGACAAAAACCTGGAAAGTTTGAAAAAGCCTGAAAAGCGTGTGAAAACAGGCTAAAAAGACCAAAAACTGGCTAAAATTAAAAGAAAGTGCGAAAATTTGGACCATAAAAAAAGCAGGAAATCCTGCAAAAGCAGGAAAATTCTCATGCCTGCTAACATCTTTGATCTAAGGTTCTGATCTCAGACCAACCACCTTTAATAATATCAGTGGTGCACCAAGGGGATGGGTTTCTGGGCTTCTGTCACTCAACATTTGTAAAATCATATAAACGACCCTTGTTGTAGTAGCATTCATTTCAGTAATGTGGGTTCAAGAGGTTGAAAAAATCGGCTAGTTTAGCAAAAACTTTGGGCACTTTGAGTTCCTATAGATGGTCATCCCCTTTAACACACCGCTGATTGGATATGATCTAAATGTTTGAAATTATTATATCTTTCAAATGAAATACAACAGTCCAATGATGTACTTTCCACAAGAAATAAGCTATTCCAGTTGAAGTCAGCTCCCCTGTGGAAGACATAACCTTATAATCTCTCACACAAGGGGTGTAGATTTCAAATGGAGTTACCCATTAAGATCTGAAATTCACACTCCCTGTGTGAAAGATTAAGGTCGTGCCTTCCATGGATTTCAACTGAAATATAGGGTCTTCAACTTACAAGTTCCCCCTGATACTTTTTAAAATATGTCGAAAAATATTGAAAAGTTTCACCAGAATCCAGGTCAGCTTTTCCTTAACAAACACATGAATATTATAGGCCTGGTTTGAGAGTTGACTCCTATATACTCAAATGCAACTTTTAAAACTGTTTAAAACATTCTCTTTTTTACATAATGAACCATTGTGACTGAACGCAATTGTGACACTATAATTTGGTTCATATGTGTAAAACCAATAACTTTTTACAAAGTTTTTAGGGGGATTCCATAAGTTGTGGACCTATAGCTCAATTTTATTAGCTCCTACAGAACAAACAAATTATGAATTGCACTTACTTTTTTTTCAAGGTGATTTAGCACAAGAATTAAACAAATATTGATACTAAACTAAAATAATTCAGTAAACTATAATAATACATAATATGTGCATAACGTAAACTATCACATTTTATACTTGTAGCTTATGTCTTCCAAGACATTTACAAATAAGGTATAGACATATAGATCCTATAATTTGCTATGGCTTAAGTTGATGGTCAAGATACATACATGTACAATAAATATAATAGTACAGCATCTCTCCCATCTATGCCGTTCATTCTAATCAGCTGCTTAACATATTTACATGTCAAAAGGCTAAACATTTTACTAGTCTGGTCTGTCCGATCCAGTGGCCTAACCCCGCTAATCATGGACCGTCCGTACATTACAGGTCATCGGTACACGACGGTGTTTGCGCAACAAAAGATAGGGGTCAACGATTCACAATCTTTTGAGTACCAGTTTAGGGGGGAAACCTTTTCACCAGTTAACATTCAATTAAACATATTTGCCAAATAGAATATTGGTATATAAATGTTGAATGTGCATTAAATTTTGTTTGTCTTCCCCCCTTTTTTTTTTTTTAATTCTTGAGTGCTCTGGACCAAAAAAATTGCAGTTTACAATTCCCATTGACAAAAAATATTTCCGTCAGGACATCCTCAAGTTTGTGCCCCTCTGGTTCCAAAAATATAGCTATATAGCCTATGCCACTGGTCTGATCATGATAATCAGTGCTCAAAAAAGTCCATTGATCCATTACATTACCTGTTGTGAATTTGCTAGTCTGAAATGTGTACCTTGGGCCCATACATTTCACACCCAAAGGCCTGAATAGCCTTTGAAGATTTTAGCTTATTTTAGATCGCTGATGATCATGTTCTCTGGATGAGCGATAGTGGGCTATTCTATACAGCCCCTATGGAAGACATGACCTTAATCTTCCACACAGGCAGTGTGAATTTCATGATTAATTATATTTGAAATCTACACACCCCCTGCATTGGAAAAGGTCAAGTCTTCCACAGGGCATATAGATTTTAACTGGAATTAATAGCCCAATGTAGCATTCATACAAATGTCAGAACAGATGATCAAATTAATGTCTACATTATAAACTTGATATTTATTACTTTTTTCAATATTGACAATATACAATGTAGTACCGATTACACTATAAGTACTCATGAAAGCTCTTTGGCAAAAAGAATCTTTAAACTGATACAAGGCAGGATTTCCAATTTGTACTGATGATGCTACCAAAAGCACAATTTGACTGATAGCCTTTCAGTCACGATACCCATGACAGGTCGATAGGTATACTGTAAACTACTCCATCAATTCCATTAGATTAACATATATTCTAGCATAATTGAGTGAGAATGAAAGCTAAATTTATATTCTTAGTCAGTGGGAGTGGTCTAGTTCAGTAGACACATTTTGATTGGACAATCGCAAGATTTCGGTGCCGCTTATCAGGCCGTAGACTACCCCCACGCCATCATGCGCCTTGATAATGCCTTACACGCTTGTAGAGGTGCGCTTGGCGTATGTATTGCGCTGTAATGCGAGACTAGTGCGGAATACGCGACGCGCTAGCAGTACGCCGCAACAGAATACGTGAAGTTGTAAACAAGTTTCGTTCATTTTATAATGAGGGAGTTTTTATGACGGTAACTTAGTTTTTGCTTTAAAAAATTGTTTACAGTTATTAAAATAATATTTAACTGACTAAGAATGAGAATAAACGATAGAATTTTTATTTTGCCTATCTCTACCTATGATAGACGACAGGCAGGTCCAATATTTTTATCGTAGTGGATACCGGCTGTGCCGGCATCCACTGCTCAAAATATTGGACCTGCCTGTCGTCTATCACACGGTAGAGGATAGGCAAAATAAAAATTCCTATCGTTTATTCTGTAAGTACCTACATGTCATAAGGCAGCAGGTTTAGTGTGGCCCTATAGCACTATTGCACCCCAAGTGGTGCCAATGACTCTTTCTATTGAACCCTGCAGATATAATGGAGCATATCTACATGTAGTAAACAGGATTAGTGCAAATATACAGGCTATGATAGAAAAGTCACAGCTACCTACATGTATCGGGCCATCATGAGCACTATTATGCCAATAATGTGGTACCTATAAGTATAGCATTTTGTTCCTTTACATAGCACACTGATAGGTAAGACTGCCTGTCACAATAAAACACATTTACTATACACGTTCCTGTATGAGTTTTAAATGTAAACTATATATTCACATATCAGTTAGGGACATGTAAGTTTTTACAAAAATCTAGAACCAAGCAGAAAACATACTGATCTTAAAACTTAGTCACATACAAATACATACACATCTACCCATCATATTACATATTATGTTGCCATTGTAATCAACTGCTTTGCGTACAAACATGATCAGTGTGTCTCTTACTACAACATGTCTTGTGCTATATAGGTTTAACCTTTTTGACAACCTTGCCCATTGCCCTGTTGGGCCAGCTGTTGTGATTTGTAACCAAATGCAAAATTGCAGGGTTTGAACCAGGTTCTACTTTTAGAGTAGGGCCCAGTTGAGGTGGGTGATTTTGTGTAAATCTGGAGCTGCTTGCGACCAACCAAGATCGAGTTAAAACACACTATAACATATATTCTTGCATGCAAAAGACACGGTGTTTTAAAAGTATCTCCTGAAAAGTAGCTCCCAGTCATGATATACCAAGGGCTAAACTGAGAACTATTTCATGGTAACCGGTGGGCAAACAGGGCATAGAGCCTACTTATATTTCCCTTGTTCGCAGCTGACTGGCAAGGATTTCAACTTCCCTTGGAAATTGTCACACACATTTAAAACGTTGAGTGCAAAATACCAACACACAAACATGGCCGAGTAGATACTTTTTGGTCTCATTAATATATATTCATGGTAGAGTCGGTACTGTTTGATTCAACCTCATTGGAATGGATAGCAATACACAAACATGGCGGAGTCGGTACTCTTTGATTCTACCTCATTGATATATATTCATACTTTTTGTTTGAATACCACTATCTCGTTGAGGTCATAACCTGTCACTCCAAACGCTTTGCCATCTGAATCCATAAACTTTGCACCAGTAAGCTGCACATCTGTCACACTGTCTGAATACTCGAGGCTCACCTGAAAATTGTCAAAATTATACAAAGAAAATAATCAGTACGTATAAAGGACTGACCACTTGCAGCAAACAAAATGTACAATGAATTTATGAATAATACATGTAGCGAAAAGGCAAAATTCAATCGACTTGGACAAATGTAATTATTAGACCAATCAGTTTTACTGGTCATCGTCAAGGATGTTTTACTGGCTATTTGCCTGACCAGTATTGGGCTAATTGGGCCAGTTGAGACCATACATCCCATATGGAAGACATGACCCTTAACTTCCACACAGGGGGTGTAGATATCAAATGGGATCAGCCATTCAGGTAAGGAACAAAATCAAAACTCGACCTGTGGTTGACCGTTGGTTCCGTCTGGTTGCTATTGTTCTAGACAATGGTAACCGAATTGAACCGGCGGGTGATCATGTCTTCCATAGAGGTGCATGGATTTCAAATGAAATACTCTGTCAGTGAACAAATCACTGACAAAACTGTCAGCAAGAAAAAAATAGTAAGTTTCTGCATTCAATTGGTTTTGACAGATTAAAAACTCTTTTAAAATCAAGTGTGTGTTCAATATCACTCCGTGTACAGTGCAGAAAAGTGTGTACTTTGCACATGATTTTCTTCGAATGTGTAGAGTTGATGATAGACCGACATGTCTAGTCTCATTGGGATTTCAAGTTGAAATCCATAAACTGGAAGGGAGAGCGTGGCCTAATGGTTAGTGTACTTGCCTTTAGTGCATGAGGTCCCGGGTTCCATTCCCGGTGGTGGAGATTTGCTGGGATATTGACTTGGGGAAAAATATGTCTGAAATTAATTGGTAACCTCAGTAGATTAAATTCAGACTTCCGCTCTCCCCATGGTTATTTCAGAATTGGGAAAATGAATCATGAAAGTAATCCGTCCTTTGGAGGGGATGTTAAGCTGTCGGTCCCGTGTACAGAGAGCCATACCTGTACATGTATCTCGCAGCCAATTTCGAAAAGAGTAGGGTGTTAACCCCTTACTGTTCCCAACCCGTCCCGGTGTTCAAATGGACCCCAATGGAAATAAGCTTCAATAGAGGCTTTCTTGGGTTATCCAGGGTTGTCAAAAACTCGAACAAAACAAATCAAACATGGAAGTCATGACAAAGGGGGTGTAGATTTCAAATTGAGTCACCCATTTCAGGCAGGATTTTCTTTAAGCTTTTTCGTGAAGGGGTAAAAAACCTCTGTATCTAAAAATATTTTACCCTTTCATGATATTTAACATATATGTAAAGAGCATTTGAGGGGAAAAGTGGGTAGCTGAAGGGGCAAAAAACTCCACTGTTAATGTTAATTAAGCATAAAGAAAACCCTGATTTCAGGTAACCTCATTTTGCATTAATTGATGAGAGCATCATAAAAAACAAACCTTAGCACCATTTTCAGCTTTCTGTATGGACCACACCCTGACACAGGTATCTTCTCCAGAGGTTAAAAGCTGTAAAACATGAAACGATATGAAACCAGGACAAATGAGAGTTAGCAACTGGTATGAAAATATGTAAGGGTTGCACGTTGAACATGACACAGCATTCCAGCTCCGCATTTCAGCTTCCATTTCACATCTTACTGCTAAAGCATTTCCCACCCTGATGTGGCAGTGACGTCAGTGCGCATTTCATTGGGCGCTATTGTTCACTCAAAGCGCTGGCGTACGTGCTAAAAGATGCTGCATAGATGCGTGCACGAAACAGCTGCCTCAGGGAAATGCTTTAGTATTACTTGTTTTTATTGTGCTATTCCAGTTGAAATCTATGTATGTACATCCCTTTCGGAAGATGTGACCTAAATCTCTCACACATGGAATATGAATTTCAAATGGGATCACCATAATGGGCAACTCCATTTGAAATCTACACCCCTTCTGTGGGAGATTAAGGTCATGTCTTCTACAGGGGGTGTGTGGATTGAAACTAGAATAACCCATTACTAGCCACTTCCAATGACTGAAACAATCTGTAGATGAGGAGTTTAGATGATGAAAAAACAAAGCCTAGCTGTTCTACGGGTCTGACCGACCCAGCTTTTGTGTTTTGGGATGTCGTTATTGTTATTTTGCTGCGTGCATACAAAATCAGTCCTGATTATTTTGACTAAAAAAATGTTTGGAAAGAAAAAAAGCAAGGTACACCAACTTGACGTGGGGGAACAACTAAAATACAGACTAGACAGAACAAGGGGGGGGGGTCAAAATAGGGATTAGAAGAAAAAGTGTACTAGAACAAGCGATGAAAATCACTGAGCACATATGTAGACAAAAACCAAACAACCAATGTAGGCCTAAAACAGGCAAAGTTCGGTGCCGAGTGCCAAAGTTAAATGGCCAAAATTGCCAATTCCAGAACCCACTGAGGTGTCAGGAAAACAGAACAAAAGTACACTGGAGTGATGAAAATCACTGTGTACATAGTCGACAAACAAAACCTAACAGACAAAAAATCAACCGACGTTTCGAGCAGATAAACTACTCTTCTTCAGGGACAGACGACAAAATATTAAATTAAACAACGAAAACTACATGCTGTAGTTTAAAACAAAATACAAGACAAAAACTGAAGGCAAGTAAAGGGTAGCAAACAAGACAAGCCCAGAGCAACTATAAGCTATGTCTTTACTGTAAGAGAGCATGTTCACTACTAAGTGCAGAGAAGCAATATGCAAATAGACAACTCCAGAGGACAATAGGGTATTGTCCTAATTGACAGGATGTAAATGTCAAGAGGGGTCGCAATCAATAGAAGAGAAATAGATTGAAAAGAGGATATAGGACTAAATAGGAAAAAAGTGTCACTCAAACATATAATAAGAAACCGCATCATCAGTTCCTATCCTGAGGCGCTTCAGAAGAGAAAATATGAAGCAGATTCAACATGTTTAAGACAACTTAGACAAGACGGATTTAGGGATATAGACGAGAGACAAACACGGGGGTCCTAGGTCCGGAACCATGACGGCTGCAGGGGATCACCAGCAAAATCAGAAAAAGTAGGTAATGGTGAATCCAACGGACGAGGACACAAAACACATCAAGGATCAATAAATGATACACGAGGATACCTTGAATATATGAACAACTGGAAAGAAAAAAAGCAAGGTACACCAACTTGACGTGGGGGAACAACTAAAATACAGACTAGACAGAACAAGGGGGGGGGGTCAAAATAGGGATTAGAAGAAAAAGTGTACTAGAACAAGCGATGAAAATCACTGAGCACATATGTAGACAAAAACCAAACAACCAATGTAGGCCTAAAAACAGGCAAAGTTCGGTGCCGAGTGCCAAAGTTAAATGGCCAAAAATTGCCAATTCCAGAACCCACTGAGGTGTCAGGAAAACAGAACAAAAGTACACTGGAGTGATGAAAATCACTGTGTACATAGTCGACAAACAAAACCTAACAGACAAAAAATCAACCGACGTTTCGAGCAGATAAACTACTCTTCTTCAGGGACAGACGACAAAATATTAAATTATACAACGAAAACTACATGCTGTAGTTTAAAACAAAATACAAGACAAAAACTGAAGGCAAGTAAAGGGTAGCAAACAAGACAAGCCCAGAGCAACTATAAGCTATGTCTTTACTGTAAGAGAGCATGTTCACTACTAAGTGCAGAGAAGCAATATGCAAATAGACAACTCCAGAGGACAATAGGGTATTGTCCTAATTGACAGGATGTAAATGTCAAGAGGGGTCGCAATCAATAGAAGAGAAATAGATTGAAAAGAGGATATAGGACTAAATAGGAAAAAAGTGTCACTCAAACATATAATAAGAAACCGCATCATCAGTTCCTATCCTGAGGCGCTTCAGAAGAGAAAATATGAAGCAGATTCAACATGTTTAAGACAACTTAGACAAGACGGATTTAGGGATATAGACGAGAGACAAACACGGGGGGTCCTAGGTCCGGAACCATGACGGCTGCAGGGGATCACCAGCAAAATCAGAAAAAGTAGGTAATGGTGAATCCAACGGACGAGGACACAAAACACATCAAGGATCAATAAATGATACACGAGGATACCTTGAATATATGAACAACTGGAAAGAAAAAAGCAAGGTACACCAACTTGACGTGGGGGAACAACTAAAATACAGACTAGACAGAACAAGGGGGGGTCAAAATAGGGATTAGAAGAAAAAAGTGTACTAGAACAAGCGATGAAAATCACTGAGCACATATGTAGACAAAAACCAAACAACCAATGTAGGCCTAAAAACAGGCAAAGTTCGGTGCCGAGTGCCAAAGTTAAATGGCCAAAAATTGCCAATTCCAGAACCCACTGAGGTGTCAGGAAAACAGAACAAAAGTACACTGGAGTGATGAAAATCACTGTGTACATAGTCGACAAACAAAACCTAACAGACAAAAAATCAACCGACGTTTCGAGCAGATAAACTACTCTTCTTCAGGGACAGACGACAAAATATTAAATTAAACAACGAAAACTACATGCTGTAGTTTAAAACAAAATACAAGACAAAAACTGAAGGCAAGTAAAGGGTAGCAAACAAGACAAGCCCAGAGCAACTATAAGCTATGTCTTTACTGTAAGAGAGCATGTTCACTACTAAGTGCAGAGAAGCAATATGCAAATAGACAACTCCAGAGGACAATAGGGTATTGTCCTAATTGACAGGATGTAAATGTCAAGAGGGGTCGCAATCAATAGAAGAGAAATAGATTGAAAAGAGGATATAGGACTAAATAGGAAAAAAGTGTCACTCAAACATATAATAAGAAACCGCATCATCAGTTCCTATCCTGAGGCGCTTCAGAAGAGAAAATATGAAGCAGATTCAACATGTTTAAGACAACTTAGACAAGACGGATTTAGGGATATAGACGAGAGACAAACACGGGGGGACCTAGGTCCGGAACCATGACGGCTGCAGGGGATCACCAGCAAAATCAGAAAAAGTAGGTAATGGTGAATCCAACGGACGAGGACACAAAACACATCAAGGATCAATAAATGATACACGAGGATACCTTGAATATATGAACAACTGGAAAGAAAAAAAGCAAGGTACACCAACTTGACGTGGGGGAACAACTAAAATACAGACTAGACAGAACAAGGGGGGGGGGGGGTCAAAATAGGGATTAGAAGAAAAAGTGTACTAGAACAAGCGATGAAAATCACTGAGCACATATGTAGACAAAAACCAAACAACCAATGAAGGCCTAAAAACAGGCAAAGTTCGGTGCCGAGTGCCAAAGTTAAATGGCCAAAAATTGCCAATTCCAGAACCCACTGAGGTGTCAGGAAAACAGAACAAAAGTACACTGGAGTGATGAAAATCACTGTGTACATAGTCGACAAACAAAACCTAACAGACAAAAAATCAACCGACGTTTCGAGCAGATAAACTACTCTTCTTCAGGGACAGACGACAAAATATTAAATTATACAACGAAAACTACATGCTGTAGTTTAAAACAAAATACAAGACAAAAACTGAAGGCAAGTAAAGGGTAGCAAACAAGACAAGCCCAGAGCAACTATAAGCTATGTCTTTACTGTAAGAGAGCATGTTCACTACTAAGTGCAGAGAAGCAATATGCAAATAGACAACTCCAGAGGACAATAGGGTATTGTCCTAATTGACAGGATGTAAATGTCAAGAGGGGTCGCAATCAATAGAAGAGAAATAGATTGAAAAGAGGATATAGGACTAAATAGGAAAAAAGTGTCACTCAAACATATAATAAGAAACCGCATCATCAGTTCCTATCCTGAGGCGCTTCAGAAGAGAAAATATGAAGCAGATTCAACATGTTTAAGACAACTTAGACAAGACGGATTTAGGGATATAGACGAGAGACAAACCCGGGGCGTCCTAGGTCCGGAACCATGACGGCTGCAGGGGATCACCAGCAAAATCAGAAAAAGTAGGTAATGGTGAATCCAACGGACGAGGACACAAAACACATCAAGGATCAATAAATGATACACGAGGATACCTTGAATATATGAACAACTGGAAAGAAAAAAAGCAAGGTACACCAACTTGACGTGGGGGAACAACTAAAATACAGACTAGACAGAACAAGGGGGGGTCAAAATAGGGATTAGAAGAAAAAGTGTACTAGAACAAGCGATGAAAATCACTGAGCACATATGTAGACAAAAACCAAACAACCAATGTAGGCCTAAAACAGGCAAAGTTCGGTGCCGAGTGCCAAAGTTAAATGGCCAAAATTGCCAATTCCAGAACCCACTGAGGTGTCAGGAAAACAGAACAAAAGTACACTGGAGTGATGAAAATCACTGTGTACATAGTCGACAAACAAAACCTAACAGACAAAAAATCAACCGACGTTTCGAGCAGATAAACTACTCTTCTTCAGGGACAGACGACAAAATATTAAATTAAACAACGAAAACTACATGCTGTAGTTTAAAACAAAATACAAGACAAAAACTGAAGGCAAGTAAAGGGTAGCAAACAAGACAAGCCCAGAGCAACTATAAGCTATGTCTTTACTGTAAGAGAGCATGTTCACTACTAAGTGCAGAGAAGCAATATGCAAATAGACAACTCCAGAGGACAATAGGGTATTGTCCTAATTGACAGGATGTAAATGTCAAGAGGGTCGCAATCAATAGAAGAGAAATAGATTGAAAAGAGGATATAGGACTAAATAGGAAAAAGTGTCACTCAAACATATAATAAGAAACCGCATCATCAGTTCCTATCCTGAGGCGCTTCAGAAGAGAAAATATGAAGCAGATTCAACATGTTTAAGACAACTTAGACAAGACGGATTTAGGGATATAGACGAGAGACAAACACGGGGGTCCTAGGTCCGGAACCATGACGGCTGCAGGGGATCACCAGCAAAATCAGAAAAAAGTAGGTAATGGTGAATCCAACGGACGAGGACACAAAACACATCAAGGATCAATAAATGATACACGAGGATACCTTGAATATATGAACAACTGGAAAGAAAAAAAGCAAGGTACACCAACTTGACGTGGGGGAACAACTAAAATACAGACTAGACAGAACAAGGGGGGGGTCAAAATAGGGATTAGAAGAAAAAAGTGTACTAGAACAAGCGATGAAAATCACTGAGCACATATGTAGACAAAAACCAAACAACCAATGTAGGCCTAAAACAGGCAAAGTTCGGTGCCGAGTGCCAAAGTTAAATGGCCAAAATTGCCAATTCCAGAACCCACTGAGGTGTCAGGAAAACAGAACAAAAGTACACTGGAGTGATGAAAATCACTGTGTACATAGTCGACAAACAAAACCTAACAGACAAAAAATCAACCGACGTTTCGAGCAGATAAACTACTCTTCTTCAGGGACAGACGACAAAATATTAAATTAAACAACGAAAACTACATGCTGTAGTTTAAAACAAAATACAAGACAAAAACTGAAGGCAAGTAAAGGGTAGCAAACAAGACAAGCCCAGAGCAACTATAAGCTATGTCTTTACTGTAAGAGAGCATGTTCACTACTAAGTGCAGAGAAGCAATATGCAAATAGACAACTCCAGAGGACAATAGGGTATTGTCCTAATTGACAGGATGTAAATGTCAAGAGGGTCGCAATCAATAGAAGAGAAATAGATTGAAAAGAGGATATAGGACTAAATAGGAAAAAAGTGTCACTCAAACATATAATAAGAAACCGCATCATCAGTTCCTATCCTGAGGCGCTTCAGAAGAGAAAATATGAAGCAGATTCAACATGTTTAAGACAACTTAGACAAGACGGATTTAGGGATATAGACGAGAGACAAACACGGGGGGTCCTAGGTCCGGAACCATGACGGCTGCAGGGGATCACCAGCAAAATCAGAAAAAGTAGGTAATGGTGAATCCAACGGACGAGGACACAAAACACATCAAGGATCAATAAATGATACACGAGGATACCTTGAATATATGAACAACTGGAAAGAAAAAAGCAAGGTACACCAACTTGACGTGGGGGAACAACTAAAATACAGACTAGGCAGTATGAAGTGGGGGGTCAAAATAGGGATTAGAAGAAAAAGTGTACTAGAACAAGCGATGAAAATCACTGAGCACATATGTAGACAAAAACCAAACAACCAATGTAGGCCTACAAACAGGCAAAGTTCGGTGCCGAGTGCCAAAGTTAAATGAAAAAAAATTGCCAATTCCAGAACCCACTGAGGTGTCAGGAAAACAGAACAAAAGTACACTGGAGTGATGAAAATCACTGTGTACATAGTCGACAAACAAAACCTAACAGACAAAAAATCAACCGACGTTTCGAGCAGATAAACTACTCTTCTTCAGGGACAGACGACAAAATATTAAATTAAACAACGAAAACTACATGCTGTAGTTTAAAACAAAATACAAGACAAAAACTGAAGGCAAGTAAAGGGTAGCAAACAAGACAAGCCCAGAGCAACTATAAGCTATGTCTTTACTGTAAGAGAGCATGTTCACTACTAAGTGCAGAGAAGCAATATGCAAATAGACAACTCCAGAGGACAATAGGGTATTGGGTCAGTCCATATCAAAACAGATTGAGTGTACACCCACCCTCTTGGATTTTGCTCTCCTTTGGCTCAGGGGTACCTTTCATGGACCCCTAGGTGAGGTCACAAGAAAAAAATTCAAATTCAATTTCGTTTCCGAATGGCGGGCCATCTAAGTTTGGCGACCTTGACCAAAATTGGGAATTTAGGGTGTCCAAATGACAAAGCGCTCTCTTTGAGAGGCATTTTCTTCTTAATTAAATCAGTTGTGACCCTCTTTTTGAATGTGGTCACTCACTGGCTGTGTCTGAAATGCCTAATGCCAAAAAAGATTGATTTCGGAATTTCGTTGGGATTTCAGGGGGGTCAAAATCAGCACTTCGTACTGTTCAATCAAATTATCTTTGATTTTGAAGGACCCATGATAATGTCACAGTGCACTTATAGGTCCTAATTATGTTCAGAATGGATTAACCATGTGCCAATGTCTATGATCAATTCAAAAAGAGAAATTTCTTGACCCCTACAGAATTTTAGGCCCCCTAAAGTGGTTCAGCCACAAATGGCGCTTAAAATCGGCAAATTTTGACACCTAATAACTTTAGGTGTACACCAGATATGAATTTCTAGTCTTTTGCATCTGAAAGAATGTAGTCTAATGTTACTAGGAACATAAGATTTGTTTTGTATTTTTGTGTTTTGATACTAAGTTGATGGTCCCAAAAATCCCAATTTTTGACTAATAATGTACAGGTTATGGGTACAAAATGTCAATTTCAACATACCCTTTTTTCTATTTTTGATCACTTTATAGCAAATTGTCTTATTTATCCTGTTATTATATAGTTAACAACGTCCGATTTTGGTGTCTAATTATGTTTTCTTGCATGAGAAATATAACTACATAACTTAAAAACTGTACAAGGAACCAATGACCTCCTTATTACAATATGGATGCTTTTGGCAGCCATGTTGCAAAAGAGGGTCGTCGGTTCCTTGTATAGTTTATTAATTTGCTTAACTTTGTATTTCTCATGCAAGAAAACATATATAATTAGACACCAAAATTACCAAAATCAGACGTTGTTAACTACTATGGTCAGAATTCAAAAGGTCGTTGACCTATGAACATTTTTTTTCGTCATAGCGCCCTCCTGAAAGGTCTGACACATAACAAACTATACATTTTGGAATCCTCATGACCATACGAGTAATTTGATATATTACTTGACATAATTGGGAGCATTCTGAACATTTGACCCCCATAACCTGTACTTTGCATGTACATCGTTGCCAGGAAGTGCATTTTTGACCCCCTTAAAAATCCATACAGAGGATTAGAAAGTAGTTTTTTCTTATTACTTGACTCAAACGCAACTTGAAATATCAGGATAAATAATACAAATGGCTATAAAGTGATCAAAAATATAAAAAAATATTATACTAAAATTGGCATTTTGTACCGTATCCTGTATGCATGGTATGTTAGGCAAAAATGACTATTTTGAAAGCGTCAACTTAATACTAAAACACAAAAATACAAAACAAATCTTATGTTCCAAGTAACATTAAACTACATTCTTTCAGATGCAAAAGACTAGAAATTCATATCTGGTGTACACCAAAAGTTATTAGGGGTCAAAATTTGCCGATTTTAAGCGCCATTTGTGGCTGAACCACTTTAGGGGTGGCCTAAAATTCTGTAGGGACAAGACAAGTCTCTTTTTTTGAATTGCTCATAGACATTGGCATATGGTTAATCCATTCTGAACATAATTAGGACCTATAAGTGCACTGTGACATTATCATGGGTCCTTCAAAATCAAGATAATTTGATTGAACAGTACGAAGTGCTGATTTTGACCCCTCTGAAATCCCAACGAAATTCCGAAATCTATCTTTTTTGGCATTAGGTATTTCAGACACAGCCAGTGAGTGACCACATTCAAAAAGAGGATCACAACTGATTCAATTAAGAAGAAAGTGCCCCTCAAAGAGAGCACTTTGTCATTTGGACCCCTTAAATTCCCAATTTTGGTCGAGGTCGCCAAACTTTGATTGCCCGCCATTCGCAAACGAAATGGAATATGAATTTTTTTCTTGTGACCTCACCTAGGGATCCATGAAAGGTACCCCTGAGCCAAAGGAGAGCAAAATCCAAGAGGGTGGGTGTACACTCAATCTGTTTTGATATGGACTGAGCCTATTGTCCTAATTGACAGGATGTAAATGTCAAGAGGGGTCGCAATCAATAGAAGAGAAATAGATTGAAAAGAGGATATAGGACTAAATAGGAAAAAAGTGTCACTCAAACATATAATAAGAAACCGCATCATCAGTTCCTATCCTGAGGCGCTTCAGAAGAGAAAATATGAAGCAGATTCAACATGTTTAAGACAACTTAGACAAGACGGATTTAGGGATATAGACGAGAGACAAACACGGGGGGTCCTAGGTCCGGAACCATGACGGCTGCAGGGGATCACCAGCAAAATCAGAAAAAGTAGGTAATGGTGAATCCAACGGACGAGGACACAAAACACATCAAGGATCAATAAATGATACACGAGGATACCTTGAATATATGAACAACTGGAAAAAAAAAGCAAGGTACACCAACTTGACGTGGGGGAACAACTAAAATACAGACTAGACAGAACAAGGGGGGGGGGTCAAAATAGGGATTAGAAGAAAAAGTGTACTAGAACAAGCGATGAAAATCACTGAGCACATATGTAGACAAAAACCAAACAACCAATGTAGGCCTAAAAACAGGCAAAGTTCGGTGCCGAGTGCCAAAGTTAAATGGCCAAAAATTGCCAATTCCAGAACCCACTGAGGTGTCAGGAAAACAGAACAAAAGTACACTGGAGTGATGAAAATCACTGTGTACATAGTCGACAAACAAAACCTAACAGACAAAAAATCAACCGACGTTTCGAGCAGATAAACTACTCTTCTTCAGGGACAGACGACAAAATATTAAATTAAACAACGAAAACTACATGCTGTAGTTTAAAACAAAATACAAGACAAAAACTGAAGGCAAGTAAAGGGTAGCAAACAAGACAAGCCCAGAGCAACTATAAGCTATGTCTTTACTGTAAGAGAGCATGTTCACTACTAAGTGCAGAGAAGCAATATGTTGGTGATTTTTAAGAGTTTTTACCATCATTTGCAAAAAATAAAATAAAAATGAACAGGTTTTTTTTCACCTGCTTTGTTCTTACCAAGCCAGTAGAAGGTGCTACATCAATAGCATGAATCCATTTAGCATGGGCACAGATCTCCACCATCATATGTCCTTTATCGGAATCAAACAGACGCACATGTCCGGTACCATACCCAGCGATAACTAAGTCATCATACAGACACACAGAAGAACAGCTGGTCCTGAAATATGGAGGAAAACAGGCTTTATGAACAGTGATGCAAGCAGATGCATATAACAATATATATCACAGAATTCCATTCACAAGCATATATGACTCTAAATGAGGGTTTTTTTATGAAAGAGATGAAAGGCACACACCATTATTTGTAATTTGAGCAACTATATTACCGATACAGGCAGCTGTACAAGCATGTATACTGTAAGACCAATATATTATAATGTTTTTGTGGAAGGTGTCTGCCTTTTGTCTCTTTCGTCAAAAAAATAAACCTCATTTAGAGGCATATATAAAATAGATCACAGTTGTATCCTTGTGGTACACTATACTAGATTCTATATGTAACTGTACACGGCGAATGAGCCGTAAATGTCCTAAATTGTATTCTGAGTTACAGTGTAAAATGTGCATGAAGGTCATATTCATAGGTAACTCAAGTTGGTGCGGCAAATATTTTTAATTAGCTTTGGTCTTTGTTTGCTTTGGCTAAATCCTGTTCAAGTGGTGGGTTACAAAGCATTGTATATTGTCTAGGTATGTATATTAACCAACAATGAACTGTTGACTTGTGGATGATTTGAAATGGCAGCCAATTATGACTGTTTGATATTTATTACCAGCAATGTGGAAAAAGAGACACATGTAGAACCGAAAAAAGGTACCGTTTTGTTGAAGGAGCACCGTTCAACAAACCATAACCCCTCTTCTGGATGTTGTTTGAAGTCAAATGATATACCATTTTAAAGCTTACTATATATATTTTAGAAACACAAAATAAAACTAAATTGACCGGGGACAAATTTACGGCTCATTCATGGTGTACGGTCATATATTACGTTGGAGTATTGTTGGGAAAAAGTTGGAGTACTGGACCTCGATCATTGTCTGAAATAGGCAATGGACTTAAGTATTATGGACCACATATGTAACCTGGTGGAACACACCACTCACCCTGAACCATTAATTCTAGTTATCTGCTTAAACTTCTCTCCACCTTCCCAAATAGTGATACATCCGCTGTCATCACCTGATGCCATCTTGGTGCCTTGTCCAGCCATGTCACTGATAGCATAGTTGTGTCCAGTCAACGTCTCTGAGAGCATAATGTTAGTACCCCTTGCTGGTATTGAGAATACTAAGATACTACCTTGTGATGTCCCTGAAATAATGTAAAACCAATATGAAATAAGAATTACATTAAACTATCCATGAACAGTAGTCTAACAGTACTTTGAAATTGAGAGAGTTTAAGTGCTTTGTTATAAGCCATGCACTTACGGCCTTCTGGAAGTCAACTGTTGCTATGCTCAAGGTCTTAGCTAGCCACCTGTCCAGTGCGTCCACCCATCATTTTAGACAGAAAACAAGCACGTAGAAGAAGAATTATAATGTTGTATAAAGAAAATTTAATACACACATTTTTGGGCCTCACCCTTCATCAGGTGACAGTATATGGTGTTGTGAGGCCTACACCATAGAAACATTTAAAACCCGATTCAAAATATGACCATGAGTGCATGGATAAAAGATTATAAGCGACACACACATTGATGAAGGATTTTAGACAAGCAGATTGCTCCTGGGACAGGCAAATATGCTGGTGACATATGCTAAATTCAAAAAGTAGGCCTAATGATTGAATAAGAACTGTGAACTCGAAACAAGACCAGACTATTAAATAAATCAAGGCTATAGCTATTTGAACTGGCTGAACCCCATGGGGCAGAGGTCTGGTTTATGTTTTCAGGGTCAATTTTTTGACAGGCAGTTTTGCTGAAAATGATGAGCACTTGTAAATCCTAGCTAAGATCCCGGTCCTTGGTATGACAAGATGAAATGGCATACTTACCTACTGCTATGTATGCATCCCCTACAACAGCAATTCCTCTTGCAAACAAAAATCCTGTCAAAATGAAAGTGCACAAAATAGAAAAGGTTGATAGATTCCATGAAGTGACAGTCAAACAAAAGGGGTCACATGTGCTGAAGTCAGTATTTAATAATTTATTGCTGAAAAATTTCTTTGCCAAATTATGGGCTATTCCAGTCCAAATGGAAGACAAAACCTTAATCCTCGACACAGGGAGCGCAGGGATTAAGTTTAAAGGCGAGCAAGTGTGATCGCACACGATCACACACCTTGAATCGCCTGTCTGAGTTCGATTAATAGCACACCTCAATTCCTATTACTTCTTTTATATCAAGTGAAATTTAATAGCACACCTGAAAGCTTGCCTTAACATTTCCAGAAGTGTGATTTGTAGCACGACTATTATTTTCAAAACACAACTCCAGGGCTACTTGAATGGGGGACTCCATTCAAAATCTACACCCCTGTGTGGAAATTAAGGTCATGTCTGTCATAGGGGGTGTGTGGATTTCAAATAGAATATCCCAATGTTCCCTACCTGCCGCTGGATCTGCATTACTTAATGCATGCCAGAACACCAATGCTGACCCATCTGACTCAAATATCTGAAACAAATGAAACAAAGCTCAATTAACAAGACATCATTAACATTTCATACATAACAGTGTGTGTGGTTGGTCAGAAGCCAGCCGTAAACAATGTAAATGCCCAGTGACCCGGATGTGCGATCCCCTGGTAGCTAGGAAAATGAAGGAAAATCACAAAATAACATTACTTGTTTTGTTCTTTTTATTATTTTGATGAAATAAGAACCACAAAATGTTCTAGTATAAACAACCATTTAGTCATGAAAATATACGAATATGCATTTCATGGTAATCTTAGGGTGCACATTTCTCCAAAAAATAGTTAAAGATTTGATCTTGATGCAGATTTCTTTTTAACTTTACAATGTCTGTATAAACATGGTAAAAATAAAAGCTTAAGGTTGTTGATCCCCATTTTACCCCATCAACATTAAGGAATTTAGCATGAGAATAAGATTGAACTCTAATAATGCCCAAGTAATTGTGACACAGATTTTTGCTAGTACCCGATGGAATTATTCAATAAAGAATGTATCGAATGGGCATCTTTTTTGAAAACTTCCAGTTCATGTGAAAAATTCCAACCTTTGAAGGGAAACTTCCTGATCCAGCCTCATTCTCCAACATACCATTACTGTTCTCCAAAAAAAGTTTAGACCATAAATGCGTAATTTGCAAATTCAATGTCTGAATTGCACTTTTTGAAATAAGTTTATTGTGGATAAAAATAAAAAGAGGATGCTATAGTATCATGAAATGCCCTAAATATAATTTCTTGGATAGTATTCTACATACCTGGATGCCCGTTGATAACACATCACTAACAGTGATCTTGATGGCAAGGAACAGAATTTGGCCTGTCAGAACAAAAGAAATAATTCTTAGTATAAAAAAGCTGGAACAACATAAGTCAGCAGAAGTTACTAGTACATACACTACACATACACTTACACAGTGTCATACTTCAGCGAATCCGACTAGATTTTGAATGCAATGGTCTCTAGCCTAGCCCTAGAGTAGAATGCAAAGCTATCGGTGACAGTAGGCAAATTAATGGCTCGACTTGGACTAGACGGAACTCATAAGTCATAACATCACAGATTGATGTAGAATGGCATCAATGGCACAGCTGGGCTCTCAGGCAGCACATACGCAAACTGTGTTTTGCGCCGTTTTGCGTGTCTGACCCACGCTTTTCTGATTTTATGTGAGCGTAAGTTTGGACTTTATTGACTCACACAGTAACAAAAAACAAATAATTCCCACCTATTTACGAGCTGATCATAGTATAGTAAGTACATGTAAATTAAATTCATCGTCACTGATCATTTATCGGCGGTACGGTACTTCTGATTCTGAAGACAATCACAATGGAAGATCATGACATGTATTGTATGAACTTGAAGACATGAACTGACGAAGATGGTCATCATGACTGACAGCAGGGGGGTGACACTCTTATTCACATTTTCATTTTACAACGCAAACCTATATCGAATCCCGGTGGTTTGCGAATAATGAAATGTCCGCATCCCAGATCAATTAAACCCTGGTATGAATTATTTATTAGCTTTCGCCACGATCCGTTTTGCAATAACATAAAAGCACTTCAAATAACAGCCCATTGAGTTCAATGAACTACGCCTGAAACCGATAGTGCCCGTAGAAGAAGCTCTAGCTCCCATTGACCTCTATACAGGTCAGTGAGCTCTCCATACACAAATGAACAAGTACAATAGGACAAGGCCAGCACCTATGACCTGCTTAGTGACATGTTATTTTGAAGTCTTCTAAAGCTTAATATCTTGAAGATTAGTATTCGTTTGTACATATGGACTGCGCATTTATGATGCAAAATATTAGTTCTTATATAAAATTACAAAATATTGGTATTATGACACACGGTATAGGTGATATAAAACGACTATATAAAATCATATGTCATCATGGCGTCATGTCAAAGGTTCATTATATCCCGTATGTTTGTCTAAATTAATTAATATTTTCAGAACAATTTCTACACCCATTTAATATGTACTCAGGTGGAAACCGACTTTTTTTAATTTTCATTTGAACTTTTTATGTAACAAATTCAGGTTTTTCCATTGCGCGCGCTGCCGGGCAATACAAATTTAATGCTAACATTGAATAAACGCGGAATTAAGAATATGCGTTTCTAGTATATACAGCGTCTGATGTGGCGCAATGGTTAGAGCATTGGACTCATGATCGTAAGGTTGTGGGTTCGAACCCCATCTCGGCCATTGCTTCTACTCAACAGACCCTAGAGTAATCATTGTACCGCCCAAAATGGACCATCAGGCTATGATGTTTCCAAATAGACGTAAAAGTTTGTAGAAATTGACCCTGTGTCAGCTTGGTGAAATGGCGATGAAAATCGCCCCTGCCGAGTTCCTCCGGGAGTTTCCAATAAGACAGACAGACAGACAGACTCTACCTGAGGACCTAGCCTGAGTCCCATGGGCTCCAAGAATGGCTCTCCATACACAAATGAACAAATACAATGAAGGGACGCCATTGCTCTCCATACACAAATGAACAAATACAATGGAGAGTACGACTGCCATGCAAATGAGCCAAGTGTCCTTTCAAGGTATGCTCTGTGCTGACAGCCAGTAGGCTTATAAAATCACATTGAAACTTAGAACTGAAAAATAAAAAAAAATTCTCATGCTCAAGTTTCCTTAATCAAGAAATCTCCAAACATTACCTGTAGAATCATAGTTAATTGAGACAACGCAGCACTTGGTTCCTTGCATGCAACCTGTTTGTGATTCACATTCATTGTATCATTGGAGCAATTCGCCAGACAAACAGTCGATTTGTGCACCACGCCATAGCTCGCCATGTTCTTCTCGGGCATCGCCAACACTGATAAATTGTTATAAAGCAGAGAGGCACTGCCTTTGATGTGTAAAGGTTTTGCTTTCTGATACATTTTGGTGTTTTATTTAAGCCTAAAATCCGGTTTCTATGGAATTTTTGCAGCGGCGTCTGGGTGACAGCTGTTTGAAACAGCCCGTATCCCGATAATGTGATTCTCTGCGTTTACTTTGCTCCGCTTTGCTCAGGCTGGACTATTGCATGATAAAGAAAAAGGATACCAGGGCCGATATTCATAAAGCCTTGCTAAATTAGCAACCAACTAGTGCTTAGCAAGATGCTAAATCCACTAGTTGATAGCTACGTAGCAATCAACTAATTTCTTATTCATAAAACCTTGCTAAACACTTTGCTAACTAGCTATCAACTAGAAATATTTAGCTGATAACTTATTTGGGTGTTTTGGGTGCTATGGCCTTCAACAGTATTGTGTAACATCTAATACAATAGGCTTATATAATACATGTCTATTATACTTGAGCTCTGAACCACAGTCAAAATGATCAAAATGTAATGACTCATTGCTGATGGTCTTCATTGAGATTTCGTTAATAAAATTACATGTGTATTTTGTAAGCTATATAGGCCTACAAGGTTGTTACGGCAAATTAAATTAAAAAAGATACTCTGAACAAGTAAAGTTCATATACATGTTAAGTCCTTGGTTTGTTGTAAAAACATACTATACATACTACATTGCTTCATCAAATAGAAAACAACATGCATCCACTTAACGCTGCTCATTTAGCTTCATGAGCAACACTGTGTAAATAATATTAGATAATTTAATAGCATATGATATATCTTGCTTGTTTTCTTGACAATATCCAAGCATGATTTATCTTTATCAAATTGACATATAATTTGTTATTGAAAATAAGTCATGCATCTTTACCAAAGAGAACATTGGTAACATGTCTCCAAAATATATATTTTACGTATCAAACAATTGAACAGAATTGCTTCGATTGAACATATCTGCTTAACTAAAGATTACTTGCTATATCATAATCATTTTTCTTGTGCAAATTTGGTTAAACAATACTGGCTTAGTTCAATGTTTATTCATTCACCCTAAATTTGTTGTGTGTTTTTAAGACAGTTTCTTATGTGTAAAACACACTGAAGACCTCAGAAACAGAATATTCTGAGAACATTATTTTTCATAATTGACAACAGTTAATATGAAATTAAAACAATAAATCATGTCAAACTTAGTTCAAAATCATTAAGACTAGTTGTCAACTAGTGACTTAGCGCTGCCCCAGATCAACTCTAAGTTTTGGCAAAATTTTAGAATGTTGCTAACTCTAACTGGGTTTTATGAATAAGAATTAGCAATCAGCTAGGCTTAGCAGCTTGCTAAAGTCAATTTTAGCTGTCAACTAGGCCTAGCGTGGTTTTATGAATATCAGCCCAGCATGTTAATTGACAAAAAGCAAATTTAGGATTTAAAATAATTATACATTGATAAAAGTAAGTAAGTAAGTAAATAAATAAATAAATAAATAAATAAATAAATAAATAAATAAATAAATAAATAAATAAATAAATAAATAAATAAATAAATAAATAAATAAATAAATAAATAAATAAAAAATAAATAAATAAATAAATAAATAAATAAATAAATAAATAAATAAATAAATAAATAAATAAATAAATAAATAAATAAATCATCTTCTGATTCAGAAATTTTCAAGCTGATTATGAGTGCAAATGAATATGATATCATTAAACCTGTTATCAGTTTTGTTAAATCAGCTTTTGAACATCGTGGTAATGTAGATAATTGATATGTTTTCCCTGTTAGCTTTGTATCTCTTGCCACATACATGTAGGCTACGACAGTATTAATTAGTATTTTTGTAGAACTAGATTTTTGTTGTATTGTTCTTGACTATACCTGTATGTTGGGTTTAATGTCAATAAATTGATTGATTGATTGATTGATTAAATAAATAAATAAATAAATAAATAAATAAATAAATAAATAAATAAATAAATAAATAAATAAATAAATAAATAAATAAATAAATAAATAAATAATTAAATCGAAGGTTGAGAGCCAGCGGAAAAAAACATGTAGGCTATAGTCCTTTGAAATTGTGAATACTAAGGGATTAGGGGTTGAACCCCCCAAATGAGCTGGTTTTACCCCCAAAAAAGAAAATTTCACACCCCCTAAAACCAACTTCCTCCCCAAAGAAAATTCATTTGAACTTTAACTTCAAGTTTAGTTTAAAACAAACCCCAAATTGCTTATAATCCTAATCATAAATTTTAAGTAGGCCTACAAGGCAGCCATTTAATAGGCCTATATGTAGGCCTACCATTAAACTTTAGAAAATGTATAGCTGCCATATGCCTATTGCGTTGTTCATATGGGTTATTCATTCAAACTTTCGGGCCACAGAGGACCCATAGGCCTATTAGGCCTACCTACTGAACATCTAGACTTTAAGTTTTATTTCCATTACAAACACATGAACAGACCTGACATAGGCCTACTGTATTGTTTGAAAATTGACTCCTATGGACCAAAATGCAACTTTTCAAACTGCCTCTTTTTTTACATAATGAATCATTGTGACCGAACGCAATGTGACGTTGATCTTGTTTTCCATGTCCTTGGTGATTACCCATGACTCACACCCGTACAGAAAGACAGTAACACAAGTTGTCTCAAACAGCTTGATTTTTGTTTCGATTGACAGGGATGGGCTACTCCAGAGGCGTTCCAGTTTCCAGAAAGCTGCCCAGGCTAGTGCTTTTCTTCTTTTTAGCTCCCCCCAGCACTAGAGCCCATCTTGGAACCCAAGTACGGTACTTGAAGTCTGTGACATGGTTGATGGTACTACCATAGACTTCAAGTACTGGGTGGGCGTTACAGTTTGCAGTCATATATTCTGTCTTAGGTGCGCTGATGACAAGGCCTAGATCTAAAGTCCTAGTAAGCTGCGACTGGGTCCGGGCTATGGAAGATTTTCAACAGGGCGATATCATCAGCAAAATCAAAGTCATTCAGCATCCTAGCAGGATACCTGCTTGACCGACGTGGGTAGGTAACAATTCCAGCATCAATTCCAGAAGTTGATTTCTTCAGAAGATAATCTACCAGGATAATGAACAGGAATGGTGCTAACACATCACCCTGAAGCATTCCAGTTGTTGCTTGGAAAGACTCTGAGACACTTCCATCTCCCATAACAGCACTTTTAGAGCACCTGGATGGCATTTACCACAACCTTTGGTATTCCATAATGCCGCAGCACTGAAAACATGACGGATCTGTTGGTGGAGTCGAAGGTTTTTTTGAAGTCCACAAAAGTGTCAAGGGAAGTTGTTACTCCTTGAAGCCTTCCATGATCCCTCCTCAAAATGTGTATTTGCTGAGCACAGCTGCGACCTGATCTAAAGCCAGCCTGGTTGCTTCTCAGTAAAGGATCAATGTGAGGTCGGGTCCTGTTCAAAATGATCTTGTTGTACACTTTTGCGGCAATGGACATAAGCGAATACGGTAGATTGTCATGAGAGAGAGGTTGCCTTTCTTTGGTAGAGGAATGATTATCGCGTGTAAATATCGCGTGACTCGAGTTACATTAATGTCACCTGTTTTATCATAGCTTTTCATAAGTGTTACCCAGTCGTGTAGCGACGGGAGCGGGGGATTGGGGCAAGGGGCACGTGCCCTGCACCTTTGTTCAATAACCATTAACAGTCCGGTCCGACTGCCTGATCAGGAAATACTGCCGAATCAGGCAGCCTGTTGCCGAGTCAGGCAGCATGGTATCCCACAATGCAATGCTCTATTTCAACTAGAGCATTTTTTAATATAGGCTACCGTTATTTCTTGGTTTAGAGTAAAGAAGTAGGTAAAATATATAAAATTATCAATGAATATATACGATTAGTAGTAATTTTTCATCAATTTTAGTTAAAATAAAGTTAATTTGCATATTTAAATCAAATTTTTAAAAAACCGTTAGAGATTGTTTTGTTATTTAAATTATTTTCCTCCCGGTGGAATTTTTTTCGCCCGGTGAAAAATTGTCAACTTACATGTAGCTCATGTGTGTCAAAGTAAAATTTCCACCGATCTTTTATAAAATCAACATGAACAATTTAGTCCTTAGTCTGTCAAATTCGGAAGGGTTACCAAAGCCTGTGTTGCCTGACTCGGCAACATGCTGCCTGATTCGGCAGTAGGCCTACTTCCTGATCAGGCAGTCGGACCGGACTGATTAAGGTATATAGGACATTTTTGTTTTTGCTATAGCCCCCGAATGAAATGTATTTAATTATGTTTGTACTCACTCAGGTAGCATTGTGTGTGAATTTTACATCCGAACTAAGTGCTATTCTTTTTTATGGGCCGTAGTGTCTAAAATGGCCCAAAATGAGGGTTTTTCAATATTGCCGTGCATTTCTAATCATCACCCCCATAGACTTTACATGTAAAATAAAAAGGCTCATAAAAATTTAATAGCATCTAGTTCGGATGTAAAATTTACACAAAATGCTTTTTGAGTGATTACAAAGATAATTAAATACTTTTCATGCGGGGGCTATGTGGAATTTATTTTAATGTATTCCTTGTACAATGAAATTTCACAATAAAATGTCCATTGGAAACAAAGGTGCCTGGGCGCCAACATTAGGGGTGCTCCGAATTGATCGATTCGCATCGATTTTGCGCCCCTCCAAGCGATGAAAGTCAAAAAATTTTTAGCACAAAATCATTTGAAAGATCAATAAGACTTGGATATTCAACTTCATTATAACCAAAATTAATTCGTAGTAGGCCCTATTTCTGCAATTTTTTTGGACGCAATTATTTCAAAAATGAGGTGGGGCGCCATTATGTATCCTTAGCCCTGAGCTACGCCACTGGATTTACCCTTTGAATTGATCAAAATAAATTGTTAATTTCCTTCGTCGTCTATACGTGTGCTACGGCATCTGGTGAATATTTTAGCAGTTTCATAATTTAAGAATAACTAAATTTAGTCTTGTTGACGACATAACTGTCCATAATAAGTCAAATTTAAAGAAGTTTCAATAATAATTGTTTTTATTATCAAATTATTTAACTCAGCCGGACCACCATTATACGTTTTATTAGCCGTACTTTATTTGTTACCATGGTTACGTGTCACCCTGTGACTGGTATCGCCAAGTTGCAGGAGGAGGATATGTCGATTTCATATCAATTATAGTATCTATCTATTGAAATAGAAAAAATCTGGAAAGCTTGCCAAAATAGGAAAGTATTATTGATATCTTAAATTGCATTACTAGAGCTAGCTTACTAAATATACGAGAGTCACGGTTTAAAATAATTAAAGAGCTTAAGGGCTCTGGTATGAACGTTTGGACAGTATTTTTATGGGACATGAGAGCACATGAGAGCACATCAGACATATCGAATTGAAGTCTACGAGGAATGTCCTTCTGATATCAACTAATTTTGATTTTTTGAAATTCGCGATATAATACAAATTTTATGTCAAATTATTAAAGACACCTTCATGTTTGCTGTCGGTTGCTGAATACTTGAGTTATAAACATTCAACATGGTATCGACACTTTTGGGACACTCCGTATTAGAGTTAGCGTAATTAGCGCGGTTTTTGGTCTCTTTTCTCGCTAATGGCGAAAGCTAAAGTCGCGAGTACAATATTTTGTTGGACTTTCAAGCAAATTAAATTTGAAATAAACAAAATATATGAAACAAGAATAAACATAATCACGATATATAGTGTTGCTTTACGGTAACGCCCAAAATTATAGAAAAGATAAGAAAAAATGCTCGGCAAGAGAGTGAAATAGAGAGTTACAAGAGGGGTAGGGGAGAGGAGAGAGAGAGAGAGATATAGAAGATTTAACAAAGAGTTAGATAAACATACCGTATTCGAACAGGCAACGAAATAATGAATAGCCACTGAAGCATTATTTAATTCAATTTTAGAATCAAGGGAGTCAGGAATTCTGTTAAAAATGATACTGAACATAACTAAAAGTATAATCTTTTGTTCAAATTTACGAGAGTCGAATACATAAGAGGGGAAGAAGTATTGAATAGTTTCCAGTTTTACACGTACCCATGGTAACGGTATTATCGCGATATCCATTAACATGTAATGTTCTTTCAATTGTTATGAGCTGTTTCGATACAAATAAAAGCCTTTGACTTTGGCTCCTTCTATACTGAAAATCATCCATTAATGACTAGAGTCCGAAGTTTTCCGTTTTACGGAAAACGGAACAAAATCACGGAATCGGAAGTACAAAACGGAAAATGACATTTTTGTATGACGTGACAAAATTTGTTAAATGATGAGAGAATTTAATGTTTAAAACAATCTTGGGTTGAAATACTGTTTAATAATACCGAAAAAAAGGTATATTACAAAGGCATGAATCCCCTATCCATCCAAACATCGTAACAGTCGGCCTATTATCGTGAGAATATTCCAATCAGAGCATACTGATCGCGACATTGAACAACACTTTATTGTGACATTAATATCATTCATAATCATTGTTAATACATTTTAAGCTTTATTCATAAAACATGGATTAACAATTTTTTACAAATTTTACAACACGGATTACAACACGGAATATGGATTTTAGAAAACGGTAAACTTCGGACTCTCCATTAATCCTTACACATTCCCTCATTTCAAATATATAGTTTTTGTTTCTCTTTTGTTCAGAAACCAAAAATCAAGGGATTAAAAAGTAGAGCTGATCTGATCTGCAATCATAACACTATTATGCTGGGAGGACACAGTATAGGGTATATAACTAGAAGTATACAATAGCCTATTGTGCTAACATAATTATTATCATGATTGATATCGGAAATCTATCCGCGGACGACAGTTGATGCTCTCTGTCGAAGGTAGGTGACATATTACACTCAGTAGAAATCATATAGGCCTACATGCGCGTATACTGAAGGATGGGGTGGGGTGGGGGAATTTGTTTGTTTGTATGAAACATAAACGATGCATGAAGATGATTTGATTATGAATTAGTTTATTATCCCCGGGAAGCACAACCCATACCTCTTTAAGAGGGGGCTCCCCTCCCTATATAACCACCTCTTTCCTAAATTACCCCTTTCCCCTCCTCCTCCCCTACATTCGATATCTTCATCTCGAGCTCTCCTCCCCTTCTCTTTCACTTCCAATGCTCTCTCTCATATGTTTCTCTTTCCCGGCCCATATCCCCCTTGCCCTCCCCCCCCCCCCCCACACACACACACACAATCCCAATCTTCTCCCCTCTATCTTCTACTTTTTGCAGTAAAAATTGCTTCAGTAAAAGTCATTAGGTTATTAGAGGTCATATAATGGCCTTCCATCGATTCTGGTACATGGGATTAAGGACATGAATCGATTTTGTTTATAGCACCTATACAATTACAGTAGTAGCCCCTTTTGTAATGACGAATGCAAATATTTCGATGGTCTATATATTTTCACAGTGAAATCAGCTTAGGCTATTTCGTAGTCTCAAGCCAATGCTTTCAAACTAAATCAATGCTTTCAAATGTAGACTGTTTTGTTCGACTTCTCTGCTCGTGAATATTGCACTGCGAAATTTAAACATTTCTTTTGTATACTTAGATCAGGTAACTCGAAAATCCTGTAATTTTATTCGTCACACCACTTATAAGAAACTGAAACCAAAACCGAAACTACCTGTCACAAATGTTTAGTTTTAAACAAAAGGTAGAAACAAAGAGTTCGATATCTTGTGATTCAAGTGGTTAGGCAGGACAATAGGAAACCACGTGACCAAAACCAAAACCAAAACTAAAACTATATATTTGAAATGAGGCATTGTCGTGTGAGAGTGGCAATGAAAACTTAGATAAAGTATTGATTCAAAATCAAATACCCCATTGTTTGGTTATTGAAAATTGAAAATGTTATTGAAATGCATGATCTGAGTATAGGCTGTGCTAAGCTATCCATAATTATTTTTTACACAAATCTTCATTACGTTTGGGTTTTGGAAAGAACCTTCTGTTAAATCATGCATGACTCAATTACAAATCTCTAAATCCCTTTCTTCTTATCTATTGATATTTTGAATAGTGTTTATCTTTCCTAATAGATTATGATACTAAATGAACAATCAGCTTGGACAGTTCGCACTAGGCCCTACATCTCATAGGACAATAAAGCTAGCGCCCTGATCGATTCTTCCTGCATATCAATATGCTTCATTTACATTACATTACAGAGATCGGACACTAATCCCAACCATAACAAACCATGTAAACAATGATCACCTATATTACAGGTGATATTACAGGTCTATATATTACAGGATTAGATTAGTAAACTATGATCTATTTGCAAGTATCATTTTGATTGAGCAGGAAAGATGTGATACTATTTTTTTTTATAGTAGTCTAGTTGCCGGCGTCAGGTATACATAGAATGGTTTTTTTTATGATGATGACATGGACGTACTGATCATTATGCATGATGCAAACTCATAGGTGTTGTGCGTTTGGCAATTTGAGAGGGGGTGGGGGTTCAAAATGACCCCATAGGATTATAAAATCTAAATTTCGAATTGCTCAAATACCTCTTTCAAATATATGAAATTATTTACATAAATAAACAAAAACAAATAAATAAATAAATAAATAAACGAAAAAAATTGAACAAATTTTAGCGTAGCAAATATAACCATTGCTGGCAGGAGGACTCGAACCAACGATATTGATATCAGCAGTCTGATGCTCTACCATTGAGCCATGACAGCATATAGTGATGAGGGTTGAGTTTTTAGCTTATACAGTGTTTGTCTGTGATAATGCTGCCTCGTGAAAGAAATAAATATAACATTTTTAATTTAAATTTATTTGATAATTTTCTAACCTATATTTTCTTTAGAGCAGGGACAAATATTTCCCTTTTATCCAAAAAAGTACGCTATATAAGAATCTACTTCTTTTATTACTGATTTAATTCCGCGATTTGTTCCATTAAGCAATATCAAAGATTAATGTCACACATCTCACAACAGATATTTATTTGGGTTAGTGGTCTTGCACAGTGCTGTTTAACCGGGAGGTACCGAGATCGATTCCCACCTCTGCCTGCAATTTTTTTTTAAAGACTGGGAAATAATAACCTGACATTCGCCGGTGACATTCGTACTGCGGAAGCGGAGTTATAACTTGTTAAACTTTGCTCCTTCCGTAAAAGGGTACATTATTTTGGCACTACATTATTTCTTTTTTTTTTCACATTGCTGGTATTAAATATCAAATGGTCATAATTGGCGGTCACTTCAAATCATCCCCAACTGAACGAGGTTCAGGAATGTCCTCTCATTGTTAATTGTTGGTTAACCCACCACTTGAGAATAAAGGACTATGAATAGGTGCAACAGGATTACCTACGGGATTATCTCAAGGATATAATTCTGTTCTCCCTCCTTTTCTTCTCTGATATGTGCTAGTGGCAATGGTTATTGTTAAACGGCAATAAGGTGTGTAATTGCAATATGTCTTTCTTTCTTTGAGTTTAATGGCGCCTTCAGCTACTATTGCAATATTTCCTCTGAATAGGAAAGACTCTCTACATCGAGTTATGTATGCTGGTGGTTCGCAATACTGTTATTTAAGAGAAGGTATCTTCCAAATCCAAATCGAAATGTTTACTTTGTGCAATTCCTGTAGCCCAGATTGCTCTGTGTTCTTATCTCAAGCCCTGTATGAAGGGAGGGTGACAGTTAATAGATGTTTGCGGAAAATGGGAAATCATTAAAAATTGATTTTTTTAATTTTTGTTTCATATTTAACAGTCTTTCAAACATTTTTTCAAATCGAGAGGTCAAAATGTTCATAATTATGATGGTCGGCTTTTCTCCCAGCTGCATACACTTTAAATACAATATCATTAGATTTATAAAGTTTACTTCGAGGACTGTTAAATGTCAAAATATTAATTTGTACTAATTTGCCATAAAATTTGCATTATATCGCGAATTTCAAACAATCTAAATTATTTGATATCAGAAGGACATTCTTCGTATTCAGAATGCAATTTGGTGTGTCTGATGTCACAAACGACATAGACTACTGGCTTGTATACAGGTGCGCGGCAAACAAAGAACTTTATTATCACGTGGTTGTATTAACCATGGAGCTAATATAGAAAGGAGAGGAAATAGATTACGTAACGCCTATTGTTCCTTTGTGCCTATTTGAGTTTCCGAAACGCTATTCATCGAGAGGTACCTTTTGTTCGAGACAAAGGGCTTCCTCCATTAAATCGGTAACTGACCTGACAGCGTATTAACGCTATAATAGGCAGGCTACTGTCAATAAGTGATGAAACGAAAGTCACGTGAAAGCGCCTAAACAAGCGAGAGGTACCATTTGTTCTAATCCAACCCAAGGGTGTGATTGAGTTGTCGCATGCACACAAAACAGAGGTTCGCCTACAATACAAACCTATTGCAGCGCCCAAATTGGTTTGGGCCCTCATTTGATTATACTCAGTGAACACGCTTTGCTCTACCATTTCGCTACGGACAGTTAGCAGCATAGGCAAAGTGTGCGCTCTGTGTGGCGGATATAAGAATCTACACAAGTAAGTTGTCTACATTGTTTGCCAATAGGTCTACATAATTATAAGGATTGAAGTAATTATGATATCACTCCTACTGTAGTATTTTAAGGACATTAGCCGCGGTCCACATCGTGTTTTATTATGTATAGGCCTACCATAATATTTTACATAAGCATCGCGTATATCCTGGACCTCAAATGTGATATATTTGCTAATAACTCGAGAAGCATATAGCCATACTATTTCTGAATGAATCAATAAAGCAAAGCAAATCATACTTGTAGGCCTATAATACTATATTAAATATAATTGCGAACCAACCGATACAGCTCGATACGCCCAATGTATGAATAAAAACACCTAACAATAAAGTAGCCCAATTGAACAGCTGTAGGTGTCGATCATTTTCCAATATGTCAGCGCTCAAATCGGACACAATAGAACAATAGATCCTTCAGTGCGTTGGTATTAACGCCGAGGAGAGGCAAAAAAGGGTATCGTTCTTGATGATTCTTTATTATTCTCACTTAGGGACACACCATTTTGGTTTCGGTCAGTTGGTACATCAATGCCACTTTCTCGAAGCCAAATTTGGTATAATTTTAGCATCAACTATCATAATTCATAGAGAAGCTGAGAAGCTCTATCAGTATATATCTATATTATGATGCAACTCAAATACACATACACCTGTCTTGACTGCATCTTAAGCTTTCTCTACCTTTTTAGTTCATCAAAATCGACCAAGTTTTCGCTGAGTTCTGGATATGTTTGTGAATTGGTGGAAATTAATTATACCGGAAGTTCCCAAGATTGTACTGGACATTTTCAGATGGCGCTTGGAGGCAAGAAAGAAAGAACCAACAATTCATGAAGAAAAAGAATTGCATACACTTAAAAGAGTTGGGAAAACAACCAAGGAAGTTGCTGAAACACTTGGATGGACTGAGATGTGGGTAAAATACTGGTGGAGTCAAGAAAACAAGCCAAGTCCCACCAATTGATGCTGTTGATTATTGATTGATTATTGATTCCAACAAGAGCTGAAATTCCATACCCAGAGACGTTGGGGGCGCTTGTCAACGATTACTGGATCCAACGTGTGTGGGACGTCTTCGAAATAAATGGAGAAAATCATTTTTAAGTTAAGCTCACTTTTAAATCACAAATTAAATCATTTTCAATTGATTTATGTACCAAGTAATACGTCATCATATGAAGGGGTACATCAATTCTTGAACACCCTATAATAACCTCAAAGCAATAATGGCAATATTAAGACATAATATTTAAACCCAACTTAAGGGATCTAAAATGAGCGTTTATTGCGTTTCGATAGTATTTTTTGTGGCACATGAGAGCACCTTAGACCTATCGAATTGTATTCTGAATACGAAGCATGTCTTTCTGATATCAAATAATTTTCATTTTATGAAAATCACAATATAATACAAATTTTATGACAAATTATAAAAATTTGATATTTTTCGAATTTTTGATATATAACAGTCCTCGAAGTAAATTATATAAACCTAATGATATATTCTTAAAGTGTATGTAGCTGGGAGGAAAAGCCGACGATCAATTGAAAATTTTGACCTTTCATATTGAAGATATGGATTTTTTCCCCAAAAAGACCTAATTTTTTTTGGTGTTTTGGGAAAAAAATCAATATCTTCAATACGAAAGGTCAAAATTTTCAATTGATCGTCGGCTTTTCAACCCACCTACATACACTTTAAGTATAAATCATCAGATTTATCAAGTTTACTTCAAGTACTGTTAAATATCAAAATATCAATTTTAATGATTTGCCATAAAATGTGTATTAAATTGCGAATTTCAAAATTCAAAATTATTTGATATCAGAATGACATTCTTCGTATTCAGAATGCAATTCGATATGTCTGATGTGCTCTAATGTCCCAAAATAAATACTGTCCAAACGTTCATACCCCAGCCCTTAAGGTTGGTCTGAACCCTGGAATTATGGAAACTTTCGGGCCTCATAACTTTGTTGGTCTGAAGTATATAAAAGTATACATATTTAGAATGGCAAAGACTTGATAAGTTCATCTGTGAGGTCAAATTTGGGCCAAAATGCCATTTTTGGCCCCAAATCTAAAATAATGGTTTTGGCCCACTTCTTTTCGTGCATCCTAACAAAAAATTCTTGGGCCAATTTTTTTTATATTAATTTTTAAAAACTAGATCAAAATATCTAGGACCCGTTTTTTCTTTTTTTTGAATTTTGACCAATTTCACCAAAAAAATTTGAAATTTGGGCCAAAATCGGGCTTTTTATGATTTTTTTGAAAAATCAGCATTTTTTACCATTTTTAGTGCAAATTTCTCAAAGTTGGTGGAAATTAAAAAAAAAAATTAAAAAACGGGTCCTAGATATTTTTATCTAGTTTTTAAAAATTAATAAAAAAAAATTTTGGCCCAAGAATTTTTTTGTTAGGATGCGCGAAAAAGAAGTGGGCCAAAATCCTCTTTAGCATAATATTTTATATAAAAAAGCTCTTTATAACGCGCGCGGCAACTTGGACACATTTTATTTTATAACCTTGCCCAATAATATAATTATTTATAATAAAAAACGGGTCATCACATTATTCCATGATTTTAAATTGTCTATATTATATCGCGCTACATTAATATCGATATCATTTCATCAAACCATCTCATTCTACCTTTTGATCAATATAATATAAAATGCCAATTTCCTTCGTCGTCTATAACTACGTGTGCTACGACATCTGGTGAATATTATAGCAGTTTCATAACATTTTAAACAACTCGATTTAGTCTTGCTGACGATATAACTGTCCATAATAAGTCAAATTTAAAGAAGTTTAATTAATAATTGTTTTTATTATCAAATTATTTAACTCAGCCGGACCACCATTATACGTTTTATTGACCGTACTTTATTTGTTACCATGGTTACGTGTCACCCTGTGACTGGTATCGCCAAGTTGCAGGAGGAGGATATGTCGATTTCATATCAATTATAGTCATATTGAAATTGTCAAACAGAATAATCAAGAAAGTTTCACCTTGCCAAAATAGGAAGGTATTATTGATCTTCTCCTACATGGTAGAGCTTACTGCATTAAATACGCTGGCGAAGTTACGTAATAATCGGATTAACTACCATAGCAATAGGTGAAAACAATTTTTGAATATACCGCGCTGCACTGATACGTTCACGCGGTACCTCTTCATTGAACCATATCATGCTGATTAGTTGCACCTGTAAGATTAGTATCTTTGAAAAGACCAGTATTGTATTCAATCTATGATTGCAGACATATACAGGTGTCGAGTGTAACCTGCTTGTAGTGCAGCGCGATATGTTCAAAATTGTTTTCACCTATTGCTATGGTAATTAATCCGATTAATTACGTAACTTCGCCAGCGTATACTGTAAAGATTTGCCTAATGGTGCACTTGGACTGCTTTACCTTGGGGATACATTTCGCAGCAAATCGAGAGCGCCCTCCTTAATTTTCCGTACCCTTTTTTACTGGTGGGAATTTTACGGGAGGTCACCTTTAGGTTATGCCGAAAATGCCACTTATGTGAAGTGACCCTATGGCGCCATTAGGATAATCTTTACGATAATAGTGTACAATAGTTTGATTCACGCCTTTGATACAGCTTTTGTTTAGTTGTTGTTTACCCCGAATAGCCAGTATCGGGGGTAATAAAATTTCTTTCCCTGATCTTATTTTCACATACCATGGTCACTATGTAAGAAGGGCAATAGTTATTACACACGGCTTGGTTTGACCGTGGTATGTGATTAGGGAAAGAAAATGTATTACCCCCGATACTGGCTATTCAGGGGTAAACATTTTAAGGACATGTCCACGTAATGTGTAATTCTATTGAAACTGTTAATGTACCTGGATTCCTTGCATCATTTCCTTTTATAAACTTCTCATCATTATATTTAGAGATACAATATCTAAATTACTGACTCAATGATTTGTAAGCGGCCAACTCCAAACAAGTACAGCCCGAAGTTTTAAGCAGAATTAATTAATACTCGATGCACCGCTTTTGGAAAGCGATGGACAGTCGCCGAATTTTGCGATGCATCAGGGCGATTGCGATTGCAGACGACAATTAAAATTTTAGATGCCACAAAACAAAAATGATACATTTCTAGAACATCCATTGCTGTCAATAATTATTGTTTTGAATTAATTCATCACCGAAATAATCAAGAAAGTTAAATTAATTAGCAAAATTATTATATATTCAATTGGTTGGAAATGATTGGTTGATGCTTTCACGTGTCAAGCGACAACACTCGGAAGTTGAGATTTCTTCAAGTTGCAAAAGCGACGTCGTTTTTGCCTCAGCGATTTGAATCGATTGATCGGCTTGACGCTCTGAAAACGCCGTGAAGTAAACGTTGAGCATGCGTGAGAATCGCTTTCTGCAAAAACGATCGAGTATAAATTCAGCTTTGTTCTCGGAATACTTTCACATCACCTCCAAAAGCTTTTTGCTAGTGTATTGGAAAAATAGACAATGCTCCTGAGGATGATCAGTTTTATTTGTGACATTAACTCGAAAAGGGGACTCCATTTTCCGACCCAGTCGACACACGCATGGGACCCGGCATTGCGAGACATTCCTCGCCGTCTGAAATACCGTTTTTGAAATTTTCCTTCAATGATTGCAACGGTTTTATACCGAGAAAAGTGGACCTCATTTCCTTTTTTCTTTCTTTTTTTAAAACGCTTTTTGCCATTTTTCGGAACTGGTAGTGGGTATATAGATGTAACTTGGTAGGGTGGTGGTAAAGGGCCAGTCTTAAGATCCCACGTGATTTTTGTCGCAAAATATTCAAATTAGCCACCTCATTTGCATATTTGTTTATTTTTAAAAAGGCTTTTTGCCATTTTTTGGAACTGGTGAGGCGTATAGAGATTTAACTTGGTTAGATGGTGGTAAGGGGGGCAGTCTTAAGATCCCATGTGATTTTTGTCGCAAAATATGCAAATTAGCTACCTCATTTGCATATTTTTTATTTTAAAAAACGTTTTTAGCTAGAATAGAAGGCTGACGCTGCGCCAAAACACGTATGTAAGTGTATAATTATTTAATGATAAATGAACTACCACTAAATGTTCCTGTCAGTCCTGCAGTGCAAAACTTCTCATGCAATTCCATCTTTAACATTACATTCAAATAATAATTACATTGTAAATTGGAACTGACACCAATTTTTTTCAAGAATATCTTGTTTAACTTTGTTTATACCTTTTGAGTTATTCCCTCATTGGATCACGGTTGTTTGATAGCATGTAAAACTACGCCATTTTTTATGAAAAGATGAACACTGATGGCGCTATTTTTCTTAAATCGTGTTTTCATCTTTACAAGGAGATAGACATTGATATACAAATTTGCACACAAATATATAGAATAAATAAAAACCCACAAAAAAGCAGAAAAAGATGAATAAATTGGAAACGAAACGAAAATCTATGTTAAAAAGAGCTGGAATTATATGTACATTGATTCAATAAGACTAATTGAACATTATATAATGTTTTGTTAGAAAATTTAATAAATGATCACATGAAACAACCGTCGGATGTTGTGCCACATTTTCCATGTTTTTAATTTTCAGAGGTTATCATGGAAACACTCTTAGTGTAACATCGGCCTTAAATAGGTCCCGGGCCCCGGAATTAGATACATTGTACTGTATGCCCGATATTGCATGTCAAATTGTCTTACATATTTATAGCATCATTCCAAGATGATTATTAAATCATACACCTGTTATGTCTTGTAAGATAACGATGCATTATTCGCCCGGGGGGGGGGGGGCACTCACATTCCCCAGCTATACGGGTATGTGCCGCGGCGACGACCCCCTTTTTCAGAGCCGCTAGCCGTTCCTTAGACCCACTGAATTCATTGATTGCCGTTCTTGAAGCCCCAAAATTGTTCTAGCCGTTCCATAGACTCTCAGATCACGGCGATCTCCGCTCTCATTGGCATTTTGATTGGCGTGTTTTCTGTCCTACTATTTCAAGCCCAAAGGCTACTTTTGCGAGCCCAAAAGATTCAAAGGGAATTTTCCATCAATTTCTGCCCCATTGAAACACATTGAAAGGAATAAGGTGAATTTTGGGCGGGATTATGGGCTCCTTGTAGTAGTGGCAACACTGGTTGGTTGTTTGTAAACAGTGATTGCAGCACTGTCGTGAGTGCCGAGGCCTTCAGCTGATAAACGTTTTGGTGGAAAGAAATGATTTTGAGATCTCTTTTTGGAATAAAATTGCCAAATATAAGGAAAAGTACCTCAAATAATTATGTACACGTCCTTGCAGCTGGCCATAACAGTGAGTTAAAAAGTAATTTCCGATCTACTGGTTTAGTGCCAAGTAGTGGAATGGTTGTCAAATTCTGCATACTTCACTTAATCGTGTCATGTATGCACGGCAGTTCAATAGTTTCAATGTAGCCTAAATGTTTTTCTTTAGTTACGGCACTGAAAAAATATTTTTGTGGGTTTGTTTTTATGGTGGGCTTTTATGTAATGCTGCTCGCTGCTGCTATAATTATCAGTATGCTATAGGTAGGTCTGCAGGGCACAGGGTCTAGTAATTTTGATCCGAATCCTGTTTTGCTTTGCTGAGATATTTCCATCGTAGGCCACCCCAGACCAATTTTGCATTGATGGTTTTCTTGATTTAATAATTTAATGTACAATTCAAAGTGAAATCGATTCCTTCAAAAATCTGTGGCAAAAACGCAACGAAATTGAGCCCTGGTTTGGCCTGTTTAGTTCCGAGACCCCCATTTTCAGATTTTGGCGGCTGATCAGTTCCCAAGACCCCCATTTTTGGCTGGTTAATTAGTTCCCAAGACCCCCTTTTTAGCCGGCCAATCAGTTCCCTAGACCTTCCTTTTTGGCCGGCCGATCAGTTCCTTAGACCTCGAGTTCAAAACTGGCGGTGGCACACCCCTACAAACAAAAGAATTTAGTGCCCCCCCGGGATTATTCGTACATCTATCTTGTAATGTACGTTATTTGTGACCTTTTTATTGATTTTCATTGGAAGAGGTCACCTAAAAGGGGAGAAATGCCGGGAGCTCCTATTTAAAGAGTTACCTTTTGCATGTTTTGGCTTTACGTATTCTTTTAATTTAATAAATTGGATCCGGTTATACGTAGGCTAGTTCGTATTACATAACTGTACCTTGGTTATATAATCATTACGGCTGTCTCAGATGTCCACGCACTTCATAGAATCTAAATAGCAGTATATATTTTGTCGGTCAGAGTGTTGCATCATAACTGAGCTCAGTATTTCTCAACCTCAATCTGAACATTCTACTGAAAGATTGGTGTTTTTAAGTTGTGGTGAATGGTTATAAACAGAATGTGAAACAGCAGCGTAATCTGTTCATGAAAAAAATCCGACTTGAAAAAATATTGTCCATGGTTAATATTGTGGCAAAAACAATCAACTGAAATTGTCCTTATGCATTCCAACGGCAAATTTCACCCCAGGTTCGGAGAGTAAGAGTGGCGTATGGAGCAAAAGGGATGGGGGAGTGGAGGGTGTGTGGGTGTGTGTGTGTGTGGGGGGTGCACTTGTGCCAGCATTCTTAGGAGGTATTGTGTAAGTTGCATCAATAGCTTGTGGGGTACAACTCTCTGTGGGGAAGAAGTTATGGATCCCATAAAGAAAAAAATAGCTTATAGTAGGGTGGCCACAATGCTAGGCTATTCTGTGTACCCCTGCCTACATACAAATGTATGGTGGAAATGTGTTCCAATATCCGTGATGTAACAGAATCTGCAGCAGTTGGAAAACTAGAGGGCATTTTGAATTCCATATATTTTGTCTCCTATAACTTCTGTGCAAACCCGACTACCTTTTGCTCGCAGTGAAGGTCAATATAGCATTTTTGTACGGTCACGCATGAAAATGTTACGCACAAAATAATTTTTTGTCAACAAATAAAACCATTTTATCAAAGATGTACAATTATGCTATATTCATTTTTATAATCTAGACCCTCAGACTAAATTCCTTTGCTAAAATCATACAATTTGGTTGTGTGGTTCAGGAAATACAGGCCTTTGAAGGTCATAATTGACACAAAATAGCGCCCTCAACAGTAAAAATCACACATATTTGTGACGTGTCATGTCAAAAGGAGACACGTTTGGGCAGGATCACAAATGGAGAAATAGCCAAAAATCTGCCGGTGGATGAATTTTTCACAATTTGGGTTTGTTGGGAATTTGTGATGTTATTAATGCTTAAAATATTGTCTGATTGTTTCAGACCGGAATATAACTGGCATCTTGTAGTTTTTGAGACATTTTTCAAGTAAATTCCAACTCTCAACATTGTCAATAATTCCAACTCTCAACATTGTCAATAATATTTTCGCCGGGGAAGCTTCTCGCCTAGCTAATTACAACAAGAAGTCCATATAAAGTTATTCCCTCACAGCATATTTGCGCTTTGGATACAGTCTCTCTTTTCGCCACTGCTTCTTGGTTTTTAATTTCTTTTCACGTGGCGTCAGCACTCTACGCAACGGCAAATTTCACCCCAGGTTCGGAGAGTAAGAGTGGCGTATGGAGCAAAAGGGATGGGGGAGTGGAGGGTGTGTGGGGGTGTGTGTGTGTGGGGGGGGGTGCACTTGTGCCAGCATTCTTAGGAGGTATTGTGTAAGTTGCATCAATAGCTTGTGGGGTACAACTTCTCTGTGGGGAAGAAGTTATGGATCCCATAAAGAAAAAAATAGCTTATAGTAGGGTGGCCACAATGCTAGGCTATTCTGTGTACCCCTGCCTACATACAAATGTATGGTGGAAATGTGTTCCAATATCCGTGATGTAACAGAATCTGCAGCAGTTGGAAAACTAGAGGGCATTTTGAATTCCATATATTTTGTCTCCTATAACTTCTGTGCAAACCCGACTACCTAATTAGATAGAAAATGTTTTGCTCGCAGTGAAGGTCAATATAGCATTTTTGTACGGTCACGCATGAAAATGTTACGCACAAAATAATTTTTTGTCAACAAATAAAACCATTTTATCAAAGATGTACAATTATGCTATATTCATTTTTATAATCTAGACCCTCAGACCAAATTCCTTTGGTAAAATCATACAATTTGGTTGTGTGGTTCAGGAAATACAGGCCTTTGAAGGTCATAATTGACACAAAATAGCGCCCTCAACAGTAAAAATCACACATATTTGTGACGTGTCATGTCAAAAGGAGACACGTTTGGGCAGGATCACAAATGGAGAAATAGCCAAAAATCTGCCGGTGGATGAATTTTTCACAATTTGGGTTTGTTGGGAATTTGTGATGTTATTAATGCTTAAAATACTGTCTGATTGTTTCAGACCGGAATATAACTGGCATCTTGTAGTTTTTGAGACATTTTTCAAGTAAATTCCAACTCTCAACATTGTCAATAATATTTTTAAAGGCCGATATCTCAGTTTCCAATTTTATAATACCATAACTTTCGAACTCAATATCTTCGCTTAAGAATGTCCGATTTCATTGGGGAAAACGGCGTTGTGGAGCAAAATATCTCTATATTTAAGATATGTAAAAAACTCAAAATTCATAACCTGCCCAAAAGTGTCTCCTTTTGACATGACACGTCACATTTACCTTTAGAGTCCTGGCAAAAGTGTTATTTTTGGGATTTCAGGCATTTTAAAAATGTTGTAAAGAAGAAAATATAGCATAACCCTGGACTTTTAATATTTTCATAAAAGAACACTAAATAAACAAAAAATAATACATCTCATACCTTCTTTAGTTTTATTCCCACAATCTCTCCGTTAATATGCAAATTTATGACAAAATCATGATTTTCCTAAAAATGGGGTAAAAATTGCCAATTTTGGGAACCTTTAGAAGGCTGTATCTTCGCAACGGATTGTCCGATTCAGGCGATTCAAAAAGTTTTGAAAATTTGTTCGCAGAAGGAACAATCCTGACAGAAACAGTAATTCCAGGGGTGGGTTTGAAATTTTCATGTTGCCACCCTACTTATAGGACCTCATTAGGTACGAAACGTCCAGAAATGCTACTTTAGAAGTACCTCATAAGGAGGGAGGGGGTAAGTGGGTCTGTGTGAAAAAACGTACCCCACAAACTACCGTAAAACCTCGTCTTCAAGCATATACTGTGCTCCCGATGAAAGCTAGATTAATCCAGGCGCCATTATGGAATTTGAGCAAATAAATTACAGATCCAAGCATATATATACAAACAGGTATTATTGTAAGACCAATTGGCATATTTACGCATGTTTCGTATTAATTTAGCTTTCATCAAAACACTATGGTATTACGTTTTTCGTACCCCACAAGAATGGTGTGATATAAATATACCCCACAAAGAACCACTGGTCTATTTTATACACACATACTGCTGGACCCCACAAGAATCCTGGTATAATAGGGGGTATTTTGGCCCTCCCATTCATTATTATTGCAAAGCCACTAATACCAGTTTAATTTCACTAGCCAACATTTTCATTTCTTAAGTATCATATAACCCTTGGGGAATAACCTATAATATTTTTATTTGTTTCTTTTTTTTTCTATTTAATAATACCTTTTAAAATATCTTAAATTGCGGAACTGTAAAAGCAAATTTCGCATACTGCATTAATAATCTTCAGAATCCAAGGTTATACAAGTATAATGTACTTTAAACATGTTCGTTCATTCACTCGTTCAGCACGTTATGAACAAACATATCCCAGGGGTTCTTTAATAATAGATAGTAGAAAGGTCTTAGATTTAGGGAGCAGTGGCCGAGCGGAATGAGCTCCGACATATATACAATGGGAAGGTTGCGGGTTCGAGCCCGGGCGACGCCATCGTGTTGTGCCCTTTAGTAAGGCACTTTATCTCACTTACTCCTTTCCACCCAGGTGTATTTATAAATGGGTACCGGCACTCTTATAAATGATGGGAAGGTATAAACAGGCTCGATGTGGAGGAGGTGTGGCGACCCCCAGCAATATTTCATGATGGATTCTGGCCTAATCGCTAACGAAATGGGCACTCCGTCCTGTATAAAATACAGGTTCGAATCCTTTACCTTTACACTTCTTACTTATATTTAGGTTTGGGTGTAAAAAACTGGTTTAAAGAAGTGATGCTTTCAGTATAACTGTGGGTTTCTTGTTGTTAAATTTGGTATATTATTTTCGGAGTTCGTTTTCGGAGTTTCTGCAGCACCATATTCCTACCCAAACCCTGGTAAACATCTGATAGCATCTCTTGGGTGATGAAATCATGACAAATTAATGGACTTTTTATTAACAGCTGCAGCTAAAATCATACGTACATGATGAAAAAATATCCAATTGTAATAAAGAACTTTATGTGTAATGGACAGTGTAAATTGGATGCATGAGTCTCGACGTCGGAGGAATTAACGGGATTGTTGTATCGCTTTTTGACATATTGTTACGAGTCGCCAATGACTCAAGGCCAAAAACACTTTTTTTCCCAAATTCACTTCAGAATGCACAACAAAACACACTATTTGATTATGTTAACAATATGTAAGTCTTTCAGGAAAATTATTCAATAATTAATCAAATAATCATGTGAGTGAACATACATACATACAATCAGGCAGAATCAATCAATTACGCTGTGTTTATACTTTGCCAGCAGCTTTCTTCTTGCTGTTAATTTGAAAGTTCCGATGTATGCATGTCCTGATTTACTTGTCCTGCGTAGATCACTGTTCAACGAAGTCCAATGAAGACTTTTATATCATTTGCATAAAATCCGCGCACAGTTGACTGTCTCCGTAGGCAGGATTTAGGGGTAGGGGTGGGGGGGGGGGTGTTGAAAAAAGTAATAATGTATACATTTGTACTCAGTTGGGTGGCGATTTTTGTTTGTTTCACAAGCGGGATAAATGTGTTTGTTTGTTTTTGTGTCTCTGTACTTCTGGGCGATTTTTGTTCAAAATCTCCCCTACACTCCCCCCTGGAAACCATAAGGATGATACCATTTTTTTGTCTCTCATCGGCGTTACAACCACGTGATAATGGGAGAATATAAGAATAGGAAATGTTTGGCTACAAAAACGATTCTCTTATAAACCATTTAAGCGCAGTTTCCACCTCGATACACCTGAGCACACAATTTCGTTCAAGCTAGCATTGAATTGTCTCTACACAGTCTTTCATTACACGGTTGAGTGCATAGCATCATAAGAGCTGTGTGAGCTTCTAGCTGGAAAACAGGCCTCTGTGATTGGTTTTTCTCAAAACCTTAAGTGTTCCCTTCATCCAATCAGAATTTTTGTTATATCGAACGAAAGCTAACACTTCCCATTAAAAACACCTTTTCTCATTAGGTCAACAAATAACGCAATGTAATGTTTATAACAAGGCGAATGTGGTAGAAAACGACCTATCCCAGCACGATTTTTGACCAAAATGTAGGTTTCAAAAGTCAAAACCTTAAGTGTTCCTTACAATATTTTTATGTCATTAAATAAAAGAGCACACTTATATTGTCCATATACTAGCCTCATTAGAATGAACAATGGCAAATTCTCTTTAAATTGCAAATCTTGTGCAACAAGTTACAATCACCTGTTTTGTCATACGATTGTAAATAGCGCTTACAAATTGACATGAAACATATCCGGGGTGCTCTAACTCTCTCTTGACTTGACATTTAATATGGAATATTTTTTCGCAAATTTCAAGATGGCTACTTATGAATCAGGTGCAAGTGATCAGCCTTTTTTTGACATCTATGGTTCAATGCATAGGTACCGCCTAGTCTGGACGGAGTTTGCCTAAAATGGCGGATTTAGGGAGGCTGAATTTGAGTTTTTTTGGGGACACAATTTTGTACTTTATGCAACATTGTTCTGTTATTATCAGATTTATAGGGGTTTGAGGTGATATTTCTTAATTTCTCTTCGTCAGCAATTGGCATTCATTACAGCTGAAATACACTTGCAATGTAACAATTTTTTGAACATGGGAGGAGCTTAAAAATATGGCTCTTAAAAGTGGTACATACTCAGAAAGTTTGAATGGCCCCCCTGGGGTCAAATGTTATAAACTTACGGTACAAAAACAACTGCGTGGATTCCTGGTTATTCAACGAACTCGTAATGTTTTTTTGTGTACAGTAAGTTTATAACATTTGATCCTAGCGGACCATTCAAACTTTCTGACCACCTTTAAGAGCCATATTTTTTAAGCGCCTCCCACTTTCAAAACTGGTAGATTACAAGCGCATATAAGTTCTGACGAACACTTATTGGTATTCAGGTTCAGTAAATATCGCCTCAAACCTCAATGAATTTGATAATATCAGAATAATGTTGCTCAAATTCAGATATTTTACCCCCACAAAAATCAAATTCAGTCTCCTTACATCCGCCATTTTAGGCTAATTCAGTACATTATGAGGGCCATAACGTAAACTAATGGAAAACATATTTTCTGTCAAACAATAATTTTGCACCATCTCCCGACACACCCCAATAAATATTAAGCCCGTGCGGTTTATGCATATCCTTACCAGACCAGTCTTGGAATTTTGCGAAAAAATATTCCATATTAAATGTCAAGTCTATATTTGAAATCAGCATGAAAAATACATTCAAATGAGTACAAACAAGCCTAGTATTGATTCAGTGGTTTTTATTACAGCTCTTGATATTTGGAGAAAATGCAGAACATTTATATATTTTTGAGAACACGCAGAACATTTATATATTGGAAAGGTCTTAGATTTAGATTTGTTTGTAAATTTTAGAAAACTGGTTTAAAGAGGGATGCTTTTGAGTAGAATTTGGGGGTTCTTTTTCGTCAAATTTAGTACATTTTCGGGGTTAGATTTTGGAATTCCAATAGAACCACATCCCACCCAAGCCATGATCTAGAACCCCCGGTAGATATCGTATGACATCTGTTGGGTGAAATCATGATAAAATAATGGACTTTTCATTAACAGCTACAGCTAAAATCATACGTACATGGTGAGAAAGATATAAATTGTAATAAAGAACTTTATAATGTAAATGCACAATAATTGGATGCATATGACTCGGCGTCGGGGGAAATCATGATGTTTTCGCTTGTTAAACACAATAACAGCGATAATGTTTTAAAATACATGAACATACTATTATTTTGTGTATTACTCAATGATAGATTTTACGATGCATTTTATTTCAACAAAAACAATAATGCAAAAAACAAAATTTAAAAAGTGATGGTAGGGGAGCGATCGTTATTTATGGCAGGGGGGGGGGGTAAAGTTAGGGGGGAACAAGAAATTTTTTGTGGTCTTGAGGGGGAACCTGAAATTTTTAGTTGAACCTGGAGGGGGGATTGTTAAATTTTAAATGGAGAAAATTGGGAAAACAAGGGGGAACGCGAAAATTTTGAGCGGATGCGAGGGGGGAATGCGAAATTTTTTGTCGATATTTTTGTCAAAACACCCATTCCCCCCTGCCGTAAATAACGATCGGTCCCTAGGGGCCATGGATAAAACTCGCAGATATCTTGACGACCCTGCCTGACTCTTAATAAATTTTAACAGCAAAACTATAATTCGAGGGTTGACAATCAGTCACTCTTCGAACTGTCTTGCCGGCTCCGTCTATTGGTATTTTGCTACATTATTTTGTCTTGTTTCAAGACCTCACGATATAACAGTTCTGCAAAGTAAAACTGCAATTCGAGGGTTGATAATCAGAAAGGATTCCTTTGTGAGTTAAGGGGGTACTACATCCCTGCCCAATTTTGTGCCTATTTTTGCATTTTTCTCAAAAATTATAGAGCATTAGTGACAAGTAAGATATGTATATTATAGGGGCAATGACTACAACTAATGCACTGCAAATTTTATTTCAGCACAGACAACAGTTGTGAAGTTACAGTCAAAAATGAAGGAAAACCAATATTTGATCAATAAATCAATAACTACTTGCCTTGAGTTGCTGAGAAAAATGCAAATATGTGCACAAAATTGGCCAGGGGTGTAGTACCCCCTTAACTCACAAAGGAATCCTTTCTGATTATCAACCCTCGAATTGCAGTTTTACTTTGCAGAACTGTTATATCGTGAGGTCTTGAAACAAGACAAAATAATGTAGCAAAATACCAATAGACGGAGCCGGCAAGACAGTTCGAAGAGTGAAAACAATACAGACAAAAAAGAAAATGAGAAAGTTGGCGAGTTAATAAAAGTGAGATTGGGAAATCTCAGACTGAGAAGAGAAAGTTAATATCAAGACTCAGTCGAATAATCAAAAGAAAATACAATACAGAAAAGAACTGTGAGCTTTAATCACTTCATAATAAAATGGCAAGTGAGATGGCAAGTACCATATTTGTCCAGTTTTAGCTAATCAAATAAATGCAGTCCACTTTTTAATATTGATACAGTGATTTTACAGGAATCAACACAAGGAAATCAATCGCATTTATATTTTCATATGTCTTGCGAGTACAGTGGCGGATCCAGGAATTTTCACTAGGGGGCAACACGAAGTCAGGCGCCGCTCTGCCAAAATACACAAAGTCAGGCGCCGCTCTGCAAAAATTAGGGGCGGGCGCCAGATCTGCCTCTGGGGTCTTGCGTCAAGAGCTGTTGAGACCAATATATCAATACGACAGTTTTGAGTGTTTTTTAAAACACTCAAAACTGTCGTATTGTTAAAACTCTACCCGATACAATTATATAATCAAGTGTAAAATCGGCCTTGAGTAGGTCCCCGACCGGCCTCGGAATTAGATATATATTGTATACCCGATATTGCACGCCCTTACAGATACTTCTACTATACAAGATGATTATTAAATCCGGTACCTGCACCTGTGATGTCTTATTAAGTAACGTTGTATTATGCAGACTTCTATCTTGCAATAATTGTGCGTGTGACTTTTTCAGGCGGCGAGTGGCATGATAGAGCCGGCAACTTGTGAAACCGCCCGGCCGTATGGCATTTTCTATATACTCGGTTAGTTTTGTGGGGCTCATTATCGAACCCCAACGGATTTAGCTTGTATTTATATTATTTATTAACATAGGCCTATATGTTTGTGAAATTTCAAGCGTTTAAAATTTCAAAATAATCCCGATGAAAATTTACTGAATTTAGAGAATGCACGGCGACCACCACCAGGACTTTTTATTGATTTTCATTTGAAGAGGTCACAACGGACACAAAAGGTCCTATTCAAACAGTTACCTAATTTAGCTTTTATGTATTGTTTTAATTTATTAAATTGGACGCGGTTTTAAATATACGTAATACGTAGTTCGTATTACGTAAGCTCAGATGTCCACACCTCGGACTTGTCTCAGTGTCTACAAACGCAGTGTATAATTCTGTCGGTCGGTTTGGCTATTCCTCAATCTCCCTCTGAACTTAAGAGTTACAGCTTGCTGTTAAGGGTAGACGAGGTGTTGTTGGTCGAAGCAACCAAAAAAAGCGATTTTCATTCTCTAGATCAATAAATTATTGACAAATAACACCTTGATGTTTTGCAAAAGTGCATTCTACAAATTATATAATTTGAAAACTTGCTTAATTTATTGTTGTTAATGAGTTATGTACATTTTACAAAAGTGTTGTTGTTTCAGCCCTCTTTACAACATAACTCAAGAACCACAGGACCTACAAAATTATTTCTGTGATATTTGAATTCTTCTACACGCTCGCAAGGAAATGAGCAATGCAATTTTTGCCAAAGCTCATTACCATTCGAAAGATGTTGTGAACTACCAAATCGCAACACTTTAAAATAGTGTATTACCTTAAGGTGTGTGGAATAGACAAATTGAAAAAGATTATCCATCCTGATATTCTCGCGATTTCAGCTTCAGGATATGTTACTCCATTGTGTCATAGATTTAAAATCTATGATTGTGTCTAATTGACTGACATTGTCCTAATACACTCCCGGGAATAAGAATGATGGATGGAGCAAAAGGCCAGAAGTCCGACCTCGATATGAAATTTTGACCCTGAAAACCATTTCAACATTACTCTAGACATTTTCAGTGTTACTCTTGGGTACTTTCATCGTTGCTTTTGTTCATGGATTATTTTTCATAACAATACATTTCATTGAGATTAGGATCATTTCAGTGGGATTAATTAATGACCACTAATTTTCAGAAGTTCAGAAGTGTTGCGGTCTACTTTCAGTGTAATTACAGACATCAATTGATCTGATAACAAAAAACTCTTGTCGTTGCTATTTCAGTGGTAATATTTATTGTATAATTTGTCAGCGTTACTCTGCAGTTTCAGTGTGATTTTCAGAATATTTTATTTACATGAAGAAGCCGTATTTTTTAATTGGTATTTGGGAGCAGAATGATATTAAACACTTGCATCCCAAACTGACCCAAGCTAAACGACCATGACGACGGGTAGCTGACAGAAGTTTCACCAAACAGAAAGTGTTTTTTAAAACGTTATAAATGTGTTTTGGTTTAGGTTCAAATGCTTTTATGTTGGGTTATTTTAAGCTTATTACCCATTTTAAAAACGTTCTATATAAAAAAAAACCCAAAACAACAATAACATTTTTAAAATGTTGTTAAATGTTTACCAATTATTGTAAAATAGTTTTAGCAAACATTTTTGTAAAATATTTTGTCAACACTTAAATAAATAACACACTATCAGCATGTTATGTGGCAGTTTTCAAAAATAGTTTGTACTTGCTGGGGTTTTAGTTACATAAACAAGTTTTGGTTGACGTTTAGGGTTAATTATGGTTAGTATTATGGTTTGTAACTAAATTATAATTATTGGATTTGCGGACTAATGATTGGTAGTTCTTGGTCCGGTCCACTTTAATCTTTAATGGGGGGATCTGTGCCTCTTGTCGGCGCTGTCGGGTAGCGACAGCTGCGGTTCCTGCGGGCGTGTCCTGGGATGTGCAGGAGGATGGGCCATGCGGAAGATATGCTCTCTGCACCCCATTGCATGGTCAACTGTTTACTGCCAGATGCCATTAATGCCACCTTGGCTTCAAATCGTAGTGCACGGAGAAAATACGCACGTGACTCATGGGCTTGGACTCATAAGCTGAGAGCTTGCTCGACGTGCGTGGGTTCGATTCCCCGTCCCACCACCGTGTTGCGCCCTTGGGCAAGGCGCTTTGCCTCGCTTGCCTCACCCCACCCAGGTGCAATGGGAAGCTGTTAGGGGTAGTCACAGTCGTTGTACTGGTGGACCCTGCGCAACTTGTAGGCTGCAAACGTGGTTCCGACATATTCTAATGACGGCGGAATAAATGTAAAGCGCTTTGAGGCTGCTTACGGCATAAAGCGCTATATAAATATCTACATTTAAAAAAAAGTTTATTGGCACGAAATACCAAGACCAGCAAGCGTGACCAAATCCTCATGCATTGACCACTATACAGGAAAGAATAAGAACTCTGAAGATAAATATCACCAAATTTAAGTATTAATTGAATAGCAAAATTGTTACACATGGGGGGATTCCGAATTCGTAGTATGTTATCAAAAACAACATTTTGAAAGTATTTGCCGACGGAAAAAAATATTCAACGGAAACGTTTACAATATAATCACAAAGTTGAACAAAATACTAGTAGACATTTGCTGCACAGTAGTCTGATGTTGTTCCGCCTTTGCATTCAAATGTATAGGAAGACCATCCGCTATGTAGAAAGTCACTTCGATACTTACTGCCTACAAGCTTTTATGGTAGCGCGGAGGTGGTCACGTGCGTATTTACAAAAGCTTATTTATAAATATAACCGAAGTACACTGTTTATAAGGCTTGGGCAAACTGACATTGAGTGTGTCGGAGTTAAACATCAAGCGGGAATTTAGCCCCGGTCTGGCGGTCTCAAGATTACCGCTTCACCTGAATTCACAGTTTGAATTAGTAATAAAGTCATGATTGACTGCCTCTCTTAGTGGCCAATAGTATTATATGGTTATTAGTTGATGCTGTGAAATTTTATTCAATCTCAAAACAATCATGGAAGACGTTCTTAATGGCTCGCTATTCATTCAATAATGTAGTGAAAAAACATTATACTAGTATTATATGGTTATTAGTTGATGCCGTAAAATTGATAATTAAATTGATTCTCAGAACATGGAAGACTTTCGTAATAGCTCTTGATTTGTATTCAATAATGGAGTGAAAAAATACATATAATAGTATTATATGGTTATTAGTGGTTGCCGTGAAATTGACAATTCAATTGATTCTCAGAACAAGTAAGACTTTCTTAATAGCTCTTAATTTGTATTCAATAACGGAGTGAGGAAACACATATTACTTATATGGTTATTAGTTGATGCTGTGAAATTGATAATATAATTGCGTCTTAGAACAATCCTTGAATCTGACAAAGACACTAATAGCTTTGTGAAATTACAAGAGCTTAGCTATTCATCGCTATTCATTAATACCTTAAGTTAGTTTTACATTAATACCTTAATTTAATAATGAAAATAAGATATGATATTATTAAAGAGAGCTTAATTTTTCATTAACAATTTAATGGGAGATTCACATAATAAATCTGGCCAAGTACAGAAGCTCTGATCAATTTCAAAGATATTCGTGGAATATTTGGTGGACCTATGTAAATGTAATAAATTGACAACAAAAGATAAAATTCTCGTTAATCTACAACGAATAGTATATGGTATAATTTGTCTATTTATGTTCAGAGTAACAAATTCAAAGTATAGACCTCTGGCAAGGCAACCGTTACTTAAAGTTTCACGGAATACCCTCACTTACGATCATTGGGTAAACCGATCATCAGACGGATAATTTGTCATGATTTCAAATTTACAGGAATGTTTATACAAGTATATACATTCTGTGGTGTCGAAAAAATGACAAATTATCCGTCTGATGATCGGTTTACCCAATGATCGTAAGTGAGGGTATTCCGTGAAACTTTAAGTAACGGTTGCCTTGCCAGAGGTCTATACTTTGAATTTGTTTCTATAGCTCACCTGTAATGGGTTTGAGCACTCTAAATTCCAAAGTTAGTCACTTGTAAAGTATACTTGTTATGTTCAGAGTAATACCTTTATTTTTGTGCTGGTATTTTTTTAAAATATAAATTGACGTACTCACTGACCCATTCAGTGATTTGCTCATCCGGACGATCATAGAATTCATCAAAATTTAGATTTTGGTACCTTTGACATAGATGTGCTAACATAGCCTGCTAGTGGTTCAGCCGAAAGCCGTGTATTTAAGACAATATAAGGAATTTACATGATTCTGTAATATATATACTGACAGTATGTTAATTAGCGACATGCGTTTGAATGTCGCTGCAACTTTGTCAATAATGCTGTTTTCTTCATTTTTTGCCTATTTTTTCATTTAAAAATACCAAATGACAATTTACAATTGCGCTGGGAACACTGAATGAGGAGATCAATGATACTGTTACCTATTTCGGATTATAGCCGAGGTCCAATGCTCTTCAACCTTTTCCCTGCGCTCTAATGTGTTATGGAATCTATATAGATTGATCGCTCTAATGTAGAACCAGAGATGAAAATAATAAAGCTTGTGTTACATTGCAATGTAATCAGTCTGTTCCAAAACGAACTACTAGAAATTGACGTGTAAGCGACGTAATTGACGATTTTCCTTTGTGTTCCGAAATGTCGTGGTCAAGATTTGTGTTATTTGTCTCAGATACAGCTAATGGATCAAAACACGACGTCATATGCGACCTTTGAGTACTTGATGATGATTGGAAGAACGAGAGAATACCTTCACATATAAGGGACAATTCACAAAAGGTCCATTTTTTTTTCGGGGAAAGTAGCCCTTTCTTGAAGGAAAACTCACCAAACGACCGCTTTGCTGCTGGCGGGTTGCCGTCAGTTGCCTCAGCAACGAGTATATATCCCAAGCAAAATCAATCTGAAGTTTTTTGCAGAAAACCCCATTGAATTTGGACAACCAGAGCAGTTAAGGTGGTACTACACCCCTTGATAAATTTGTGACTATTTTTGGATTGAAAAAAATAATAACACACTGGTAACAAAAGTTATGTATATTATAGGGGCAAGGAATCCAGTTACTGCACTGGAATTTCAGTGACTCACGACAAGCGGTACGTTATTTATGATAAGAAAAGAGGTACCGCTAGAATGTACCTCATTTCTTAACATATTATTATAATGAACCACTTGTCTCGAATCACTAGAATTTCAGTGTGAAGTAATTGGATTCCTTGCCCCTGTAATATACATAACTTTTGTTACCAGTTTGTAGTTACTTTTTGAGAAAAGTGCAAAATTAGTCACAAAATTTATCAGGGGGTGTAGTACTTACCACCTTAAAGAGTTTTCAATACAATAAGACACGACTTCCTTTGTTTGGTTATACCTCAACATCAATATTTCCGACAAATGTCGACTGTTTTCAACATTATCATTTTACCTTTACCCTTTGATCAATGTTTATACTTGTTGTCCCCGTCCAACTTAGTTTCGTCAGCATATATTGACTGTTAATATCATACCGACATTTTTAACGGAACACTATAAAGGACGCGCGACGTGGCATATTTCTCAATAAAAGTTCACAATAATATAGACAAATCCAATTTCTACTCACGGTTTTAATAGACAATTTTGTCACCCAGTACAGGTCGGGTGACTTCTTCAGTAATGCGGTGATCGCCTACTCTCTCGCGAAATTCTCATTCCTCAGGTACACAGTTTTTAACAGTGGATCATACATGCAATTGAGAGAGAAGATGCCCTCGGCCTCGTCACGGTTGATAGTTTCGGTGGCCCTCTTTCTGTACTATAGTGCTTCCCGTATCAGAATGAGGGGCACCGAAAGTATCAACCGTGATGAGGACATCTAGCTACTCTCTAAATCACATGTATGATTGAGACATTTCGCGGGAGAGTAGGCTGATCACCTGACCTGGGTGACGAAACTGTCTAAACCGTGAGTAGAAATTTGATTTGTTTACATAAATTATGAACTTTATGACCTAATACAATGCTGATGAATCTATTCCAAGATGTTTCTCAATAGTTCATACCAAAATGAAAGGTCATCTCATCTTATATTTTTAGCAGTTTCATACTTTAAAAAGATTTGAAAAGTTGTTATTACGCTCCTGTTTTTGCAGTTGAGCACTTTCTGACTATCTCCGATAGACAGACTGATAGTTGGGTGATCTAGAGCAATTCCGTGACCGTGGAGAGCGAAGGTTCGTTTCTCAGTGGATTTGTCTTCTATGAAGGTTAATAAAAAAATTTAGCGGGGGTGCCCCTCGCGAAAGTGTGGGCGGAATCCGTGAGAGCCCGAATTCCAAAATGGCCGCCGTCGGCCATTTAAAAAATATTTTTTCAATGGTTTAGCCTACAATGCTGTTCAGTATATGTTTTCTGGGATTTTTTGGGTCGAGGAATTCATATCTGATGTCGATTTTATGATATGACTAACTTTTGATCGTCAAATCCAAGATGGCCGCCGATTTACAGCTCAGAAAGGTTAAATTGTCACATTTATCATATAGCCTTTATAATAGGCTCTAATTAAAGTTCTCATCATGCCAAGTTGAGTGATTGACTCTATAAACTCCCAGTTATAATGATTTGACCCATTTTTGACCTTCAAATCCAAGATGGCCGCCGATTTTCAGCTCAGAAAGGTCAAATTTTCACATTTGTCGTAGAGCCTTCATAATAGGCTCTAATTCAAGCTCTCAACATGCCGAGTTGAGTGATGGACACTAAAAACTACAAGTAATAATGATTTGACCTGTTTTTTACCTTTAAATCCAAGATGGCCGCCGATTTTCAGCTGAGAAAGGTAAAAATTTCAAATTCGTCGTATAGCCTTCATAATAATTACACTCTAATTAGAGCTCTGAGTAGTCGTATAGTCTTCATAATATAGCCTCTAATGAATACCCATTCTGGCACACACATACCTACACCCCTGAACACCTACTATACATATATATATATTCACATTTGAATGAGTTTAATCTATATTGGTTTCAGGTCTACGTTTGTTTTGCTTTGCACCCTATCAACAATGAATGAATACAGCATCAAAGATATTTATATATATTAGAAAGAAACATCCTATGAGACTAGTGCATAGATCACCTATAACACTGCTTGCTTGTTACCTACAACAAAATCATCCCCTAACAATATCTACTGAGATGTGGGGCAAGCCGTATCTATAAGACGCCTGATACTATCGTCCAAGGTAAACATGGTAAATAGGAGAGTTTACAAACAAAAACGAAAAACTGGTCAGGACTTGACAAATATGGTGATTTTTACAACATTTCTTCAAGGTAATATGGGTCTAGAAGTCATTAAATGCATCACATGTTACATTATATCTCAATCTCATCTTCAGACAAGCTTGAAAAGGCTCAATGTTCAAGTAAACCACCAAGTTCTGAAAGTGATGAGACAGAGGGGCCATTGGCACCCAAGCGCCCGCGTTCATCTGTGCGTGGACCTCTCCACAAAAAAAACTAAATGTGTATGGCACATGCAGGGTGTGGACCACGGAGTAAGCTGTTCATAATCAACACACACTCAGCATAGCGCTCTTTTAAGAGCCACGCAGTCCTCGTAAAAGATGGGGAGCTGAAGGATCGTCTATTACAGCTTCTTGAGTCCACGTCAGCACTGCATGTCAGATGCTTTCGCAAATTGATATCATGTACTACCATGCCTGCTTCGCGTCCACACCATGACCTGAATGCGCCATACACATTTCGTTTTATCGTGGAGAGGCCCACACACAGATGAACGCAGGTTCTTGGTTGCCAATGGTCACTCTGTCCCCTGGTGGTTGACTTGGACACTGAGCAATATCACTTTCTTTGATTTTGCGTGCACTGTCAGGTCTTTTCAAGCTTGTCTGAAGAATAACATGTCTGATAAGCATGCAATGACTTCTAGTCCCACATTTCCATGAAGTAGTGTTGTAAACATACTAACCAAAGTTGTTAAGTCCTGACTAGTATTTGGTTTTTGTTTGTTTTAACTCCGTACAATTATATATACTGAATATCCTCCGCTCTGAGAACCATTTTGTGATGCCTCGTTGTATAAGATATAAATACACACAGAGTGCTCCAGGGCACTCAGCTACAAAACGAAATGTGTATGGCGCATTCAGGGTGTGGACACGAAGCACCCGACTAAAGCGCGGGGTATAAGCTGTTCAGAATCAACACATACTACTCAGTATGGCGCTCCTTTAAGCGCCACACATTCCTCATAGAAGATGGGGAGCTAAGGGATCGTCGTACACAGCCTCTCGAGTCAGCACTGTCGGATCCTTTTGCAAATGATATCATTTACCAACAAGCCTGTTGCTTGAAGCACGTCAAATCACATACGCGATCACAATCGCAGAGCCAAGAAATTTGTTCTTTAGACATGTGGATGGATTCAATCCTTCACCGAGCACGAGATCCGTTCACAAGGCCCTCTTATTCCCTCTGTTATACTCCTGTTACATTGCCTGTCATAGTATCGATCTTGACGTCGTCAGTGTAGACGATAACAATGGCTGGCTTGCTGTCTGCAATCTCCTGCGGGCAGGTTGCTGATGCTTCAATTAAAGATCATTGGAGTCCAGTGATCTTGAAATCAGCATAGTTGATGCAGACACGACTCTTGTGTAGAGTTCCACCAGATTTTTACTCCTCGTTATACAAGGGACATTGATGCCCAGGTTGATAATAGTGGTGGTGATCTATTCAGTGCTGTGATCATGGAGGCCCGACTGAATATGGAATGGTTGAGATCGGCAGTTTTCTCTTAGGCTGTTTTAGCCAAGTCGACAGCTTTACTCACAACTCACAGAGCTCTTCGTCTTCTTCAAGATGATCGATATGAAGTGGCCAGGCGACAGTAGATCTGTCTTTGATCTTCTGAGACAGCCGCCGTGACAGCTGCTCATTACTGATACCAAGTGATGAAATGGCAGCCTCAGTGTCACCTCTTCCCCAATATCATAGACCCACTCACTCTTGTTCTTCTCTTGTCTCTTGATACTCATTAATAAGCATTGAGTAGGTCCTTGAGATTGGACGATTTTACAGCACCCACTGCATAGCCATAGTCACTATGCATAGCATAGTCATGCGTTTGTAGTCTGCTATAAAGAGGGGCTGCAGTGAATGGATCCTGTGCTCAGTGAAGATGATCGAATCCACGTGTCGAAAGAACAAATTCTTTACATCTGCGAAACGATTCCTCAGCTCCCCATCTTTTACGAGGACTGTGTGGCTCTTAAAGAAGCGCCATGCTGAGTGTGTGTTGATTATGAACAGCTTACCCGTGGTCTATTCGGGTGCTTCAGATCCACACTCTGCATGCACCATACACATTTAGTTTGTTCGTGGAGAGTTCCACGCACAGATGAACGCTGGCGCTTGGGTGCCAATGGTCCCTGTCTCATCATCAATTTCATAACTTGGTGGTTTACTTGAACACTGAGCATTTACAAGCTTGTCTGAAGATGAGATTGAGATATAATGTAACATGTGATGCATGTAATGACTTCTAGACCCATATTACCTTGAAGAGATGTTGTAAAAATCACCATATTTGTCAAGTTCTGACAAGGTTTTTCGTTTTTGTTTGTAAACTCTCCCATTTACCATGTTTACCTTGGACGATAGTATCAGACGACTTAGGCCCTACACGGCTTGCCACATTTCAGTAGACATCGTTAGGGAATGATTTTGCTGTAGGGAACAAGCAAGCAGTGTTGTAGGTGATCTATGCACAAGTCTCATAGAATGTTTCTTTCTAAATGTTAATAAATATCTTTGATGCTGCATTCATTCATTATTGATAGGGTGCAGAGCAAAACACACGTAGACCGGAAACCAATATAGACTAAACTCATTCAAATAATGTGAATATAATATGTATGTGCGGGTGTGTGTGTGTGTGCCAGAATGGGGTATTCATTAGAGGCTATTATGAAGACTCTACGACTACTCAGAGCTCTAATTAGAGTATATTATGAAGGCTATACGACGAATTTGAAATTTTTACCTTTCTCAGCTGAAAATCGGCGGCCATCTTGGATTTGAAGGTCAAAAACAGGTCAAATCATTATTACTTGTAGTTTTTAGTGTCCATCACTCAACTCGGCATGTTGAGAGCTTGAATTAGAGCCTATTATGAAGGCTCTACGACAAATGTGAAAATTTGACCTTTCTGAGCTGAAAATCGGCGGCCATCTTGGATTTGAAGGTCAAAAATAGGTCAAATCATTATCACTGGTAGTTTTTGAAGGTCAAAAATAGGTCAAATCATTATCACTGGTAGTTTTTGGAGACAATCACCCAAGTTGGCATGATGAGAACTTTAATTAGATCCTATTATGAAGGCTATAGGATAAATGTGACAATTTAACCTTTCTGAGCTGTAAATCGGCGGCCATCTTGGATTTGAAGGTCAAAAGTTGGTCATATCATAAAATAGACATCAGATATGAATTCCTCGACCCAAAAAACCTCAGAAAACATATACTGAACAGCATTGTAGGCCAAACCATTGAAAACATAATTTTTTAAATGGCAGACAGCGGCCATTTTGGATTTCGGGCTCTCACGGATTCCGCCCACACTTTCGCGAGGGGCAACCCCGCTAAATTTGTTTATTAACATTCATAGAAGACAAATCCACTGAGAAACGAACCTTCGCTCTCCACGGTCACGGAATTGCTCTAGATCACCCACCTATGACTCTGAATAGACGATATAACTGTCAATATTATGGAAAAAACAATTAATAAAGTAATTTAAGTCCAATTTCATGTGTGTAATTGACTGGAAATTTTAAGATTACGGAAGATTTTTTAAATGGTAATGGTTGAATCTATTAATAATAGATTATTTCACTAAACCAGATTAACTTGTCGATACCAGTCATGGTAACATACAAAGTACGTTCAATGGTAGTACCTACTATGTTACCATGGTTACATGTCATCACGTGACTGGTATTGCCAAGTTGCAACAGACAGTGGTGCAGGTGGGGAGTTGCCGATTTCATATCAACTTTATAATACATGGCGATGTGTAGTGATATTTGAATTAGCATTTTGTCATGCTACATTTATAGCGGAACCAATGTTTTCTGGCATTCTTACACCTCAAAATAATGACAAAACTAGAATTGATCAAAATACCGAATGCGCTTTGACTGCGTTGATCATACGCGCAGGGTTGCGCCGCGTCACGCGAATAGCGCACGTAATCACAATATTTCGCATTCGCGCATTCCTGACTCATTATTTCCCGCCAATTTACTAACTTGTCTTGAGCCACGTGACTTTAAAAAGTTGAAAAGAGTGAAATAAATTAAGCAAAAATAGTGAGCAAATATTAACATGGTGTATTTTATCAGTTTCACGTATACATCTTAGTGTTCATAAGTATCAAGAAATCTCAAATTCGGGCTTGGACGAATGTGTCTCCCCTTATTCTGGATTTAACACAAAAAATGTACGAGAGCCATAGGTTCAACGTAGTGCTGAGCACTAATGATGCAATACAATACAATACAATACAATACAATACAATACAATACAATACAACCAAGCATTTATATAGCGCCCTCCAAGGACCACAGCGCTTTCCAAAAAAGAACACATATAGTAACAATAACACAATAACCAATGGCATTCCACATAATAAACATACAATTACCAGATAAGCAAAGAATTAAACAAACAAATGAGTTTTTAAATTGGTTTTGAATATGTCCAATGTTTTGGCCTGCCTGATGTTGATTGGAAGATAATTCCATGGATGAGGACCTTCGGTTTGAAAAGCTTTGTCACCGGTGAGAGTCCTGGTTTTCGGAACAATGAGAAGTGTTCTGTCAAGTGATGAACGAGTGGCGTACTTTGGTATTCCGGAGCTTGTGAGTTGACACACTTGTATGTGATGATCAATAGCTTGAATTCGATACGCTTACGGATCGGTAGCCAATGAAGACGGCGTAAGTCGCGCAACAGAGGGGCACTAGATGTATCACGGCCAACCATCATTATAAGTCTCGCAACAAAGGCTAGCGACGCATTTAGTTAGTGACCGTAAATTGCTTGTTTTACGTATCCGGTGTAAAGATTATCTTTTGAAAATTTACTTTGCAATCATTTTCCTTTGGACGATAAAGCATCTTCAATACAATAAAAGCTAGATGTGCATTAAACAGTGGCGTAAATCCTATGCGCTCTGGGGAGCCTCGCCCCGGGCACCCGGGCTAAGGGGGCACCCAGGCCCGGATACGCTTTCAACACGATAATACTTTGTTATAGGAAAGAGGCGGAAACCTTTACCCACCATACATAGATTTACTCCTCATTTGGGTTCAACACACGCGTATTGCAACATTATTGTCATTTGAAAGACCGAAATTCAACTTGATTATATCAAATTAGTGGTATTTATGAACATTTTCGCGCGCCCGCGTGCAATTGTTTTAGGAAGAGGGGTTATTTGGTATTCTTGGCCCTGGGCGCCACAACCCCTAGCTTCGTCACTGCAGCTAGTGACGAATCTTCAGGGCCGTTCCTACGGATTTTGTGACCCTAGGCAAAGCCTCTCCCTGCCGCCCCACCAAAGCATACCAAAAATTGTTAAGGGGGGTTTGCCGCCCTTATATGTGACCGCCTTAATACCTGGACGGAACGGCCCTGCGAAGACATTGGAGAAGATGAAACATTTTTTGTATTAACACGAAGTGCATTGAAACATGAAATAAATTTGATCTGAAACATTATTTGTAAGTTATTCAGTAGGTCATGGCTTTCAATACCAAAATTGATTAACTCTGCAGGATGCACACCCATAGTCAGTGGCATCCGATCTACTTTCGCCCCCGGGCACCCTGACCCAAAGTTACGCCACTGGCATTAAAACTTTGAATTTAGTGACCGTGACATTTTGTTTTTATCCATACTTTGTAATGCGAAGTGCAATAATTATGTATCATGCTTACGTGTGTAAAAGTTTAAGGAAATACATTTATCGTTTCATCTTGGAATTTTTAACATGTTTGTTTGCTTGGTTTTTAAATTGTGTGCGTTCTTAATTGCAGGGTCAACTGGATTGTACGCCAACACAGATCCTTGAGGGGAACGCGGTTTTACTATAATGTTTTGCGTGGGTTTTGCGACAAATAGTGGGAGAATTATAAAGTTGTTGGTTAAAACTGTAACTAACAGCGGATTACCAGGTGAAGCATACATTTGTTGGTGAAAACCGTAACCAACCGCTGTAGGTGAAACTTTAACATGCCGTTGGTAACATATTTCAATCAATATTGTTGGTTAATCATATTTTGCCTTAGGTGAGGTTCATGGGTAAGTTTGTAAACAGAATTTTTTAAACATCCGACACCTGCAGGCTTTGAAATGGCAGCCATGTTGGAGGACTGTTCTAAGATCGCCTAAGATGACAGACGAACAGGTCTTGAGATCGATTCCACAACCATTCATACATATCACCTATTGTATTGCATTATCATGCGAATTGCCCCATGGTACCTTATGGAGGACAGAATTTTGTTTAAGTGAGGATGACTCTGTCATGAGTGAAGTCGTATTGAATACTCTCTATACGGGTGCATATAATATATATGTGTAGTGTACATGTATAAAAAGCTATAAAACTAAACAGATTATAACATTCATATTTGCACAAGGCAGACAACAATAGTGATTTGTAGGCACCAACATTCGCATGATAGTCTTGATAAAATTTCTTTCTTTTTTTTCTGATATTTTTTTACCAATTCTTGCCATAAAGGTATTTTTATGTGGAATTGTCTTTCTTCTGAATTTTATTTCATAAAATTAAAAATATCAGGAATTTTTAGATTGTAACTTATTCAGAAAGAAAAAGAAATGTATTTGTGATGGCCCTGAAAAGAGTCACCCTGAATAAAGTATATTTGAATAGAAATTCCCTTTAAAAGGGAAAACCGGGCACGATTGAGAAAGAATCTTGTTATAATTAAATCTTTTTTTTATCGTAATAACCATGATAACGATGGTGAAAAAGTAAAATAATAACAACAACAAACAAAACAAAACAAAAAAATAAATAAATAAATACCGAGAGAAATTCCAACCTTGGAACGTACCTACGTACTCATGATGATAATAAAACTAAAAGCTTGAGCCTTGGCTATACCAGACTGTTTATTTTTAAATTCTAGCCTTTATATCATGCATACGTTGCATTTTGCAATCCTCTTGAGCATAATATTGATAAAAAAGCACTAACGGGCCGCAACTCGGACATATTTTATTTTGTAACCTTGGCCAATTATTATTTCATAATAACTTGGCCATCACATTGTTCAATGTTCCTAAATTTCCTTCAATATCGCGTGACTCAAGCTAAAAATGTCAAATGTTTTAACATAAGTTTTTACACTACCCTTTGATCAATGTTAAATTATACCGTAATGATAATATGACCATTTCCTTAAAGGTCATCTGATGAATATTTTTAGCATTTTCACAATTCTTTAAAAACTCAATTAAAACTTATGGACAGTTATATCGTCAACAATAAAATTAGTCCAATTTAATCCTCAATTAATGTGTGCAATTGACTGGAAATTTAAAATGCACTAAAGGATGTTCCAATAATAATTGTTTAACCAATTAATATTAGATTATCTAACTAAACCAGACGATCAGGGACTATTTTGAGGTGCTTAAACATGCAGTAGAAATGTTTAGTATAGCCTTTGCTGCGGTTACATTCAGGCAGTGGCGAAGCAAGGGGTAGCGGTAGAAGGGAGTGCACGTGCCCTAAGCGCCGTCTTTGGAGGTGCCAAACCGACCAATTCAGCGTCTCTAGATCGATTATACGCCAATCCAAGCGGATAAAGTCAACATTTTTGCGCAATTGAACCTAAATAGTCATTTGAAAGATCATTCATACCGAAAATCAACTTGATTATAACTAATTTAATAATATTACATGCACATTTTCGCGCGCTCCAAATATTAAGCTTAAAAAGTGAATAGATGTACCTGTAACAAGTTATGTGGAGTTTGTATTAAATTTAATCCAATTTTCAGCACAAATTTGGCCAAAATCGTCTTTTGAGCAGAGCAAGGTGATGTAACAGTGTTCGTTCTAGTGTCACTATGGTAGTTTACTTTAAAGTGGACACCTTATTTGGCTGTTAATCCATGCCAAACTCCGGGTTTTAGCACATTCCTTAATAAAACATCAATATCAATATCCAAGTTACATTCTGGTTTCACAGCATTTTGTATAGACTGCCTCAGTTCATCGCATGAAAACTTCACCATTCTAAATTTTCCATCGTGTTTTTCTCTTCGCCTCTGACGAATATCAGGGGCAACTGTTACCCTAAGATAACCTACTTCATTGAGTAGTTCCTTTTCTGTTTGGTCCTCAAGTATTCCTACTTTGCTTGGTGTCACAGGGCCCTGCTGGGCCTTGCATTCATCATGGAGTTTCATTGTTCTGGTCAGTTCCTTCTTCTTCAGTTCTGGTTTTTTTCATGAGAGCCAGTCTTTTTGTCATTTTGACTGTATGAAGGTAGTTTGACTCTATCTCCTTTACATCAGATACATTGTCAGAGGTCCTTGCCCATTTCCATTTGTTGCGTTTTTCAACATTGCTAAGTGTCGTAAAAGACGGATCAGAAAGTAACCAATTTGTCGTTACGATGTTTTTACATTAATGGGTTTGGACTGATGTAGATCCGCCACTTGCAACAATGCGTACATCCAGTTGGCGAATTCTGATTCACACCCTAGATTTGTAAGAGGTGAAAATTCCATCTTGTCTTCATCAATCTCTACATCCATACCCTCACCACTGCGGAAGAATGCCATTTCAGATAACTGTCTCTCTAACGTATCAATCACTTTGACATCAAGCACCGCACCATGCAGTCTACTCTTGCCATCATGACTATCCATAGACTCATCTCTGACTTGCTTAAGCTCAGGTAGCTTTCGTTCAAAGAACTTGCGCACTCCTAACCAGGTACGCTCACTTCTATCAACATTCCTGCCTCTGTCATCTATTCCTAAGAGATCCATGAGAGGAAAATGAAAGCATCTCCCAATTTGGAGTAGATTTTAGCACAACACAATAACCAGTTATTCTGAATATACGTCGACACTGCCAAAACTAGCTTTTTAGCTAGCTTTTTTTTGTTTCTTTACGACATGACATAACTGGGCATTAACAGCAGAGACAAAAAAAATCATTAAGAAGCTACTGACGAGGAAGCACCAAGAAAGCGATTAACCTCCCGGCTGTAGCTGGCCCTCAATCTAATGGCTGGAATTTTGGGCAGTTAGAGAATTCCATAAGTGGGCTGTAGATGGTAGAAATGATCTTTCATGGCTGACAAGGTTTTATCTGACAAGGTCATGGGATCTCACAGACCGTCGCAACCTGTGGTCATGGACGTGGATGTCTGGCATCAGCTGGCATAATAACTCGGGCCCTCCTTGTAAAACATACGATGGAGCTTGGCTGCTCCAACTGCCCTGCTGTGGCTCAATAGCTGAATACGATGATCTTCATATGCATTCGTTGGCAGACCAATGTGACACGCTTAGCTCTATTTTGCAGGAAATATTGCTTTGTGATCTCTTCAATTCTACCGAATCTATTACCAGTGAAGCCCTTGAAACCGGCATGTTCGATGTCTTCCATCTCCATCCATGATGTATATTCGTTACACAGTGATATGGAGTGTGCAGCATGGCTAGGAGAAAATAGCTTTGATATTGCAATGAGGGCCAGCGTGTAGACACTTGATCCTGGTGATGTGAAGACCTTCTCACTTGAACGAAGATTTTCTGTTCCATCTTCTTTAAGACTTTGTCAGCTACGTGAGTCGCGCCTAGTATAGTGTGTGCACTGCATTTGAGGATTTTCTCTTTAGTCACCCGAGACTTTGCAAGAGCTTGGAACAATCGCCTGCATGATGTGGCATCCAAAAGTCTATCGCTGCAAGGCAGTTCAGTTTTAGATCATTATGCAACAGCACCATCAGCTCCTGAGTGACTGATATTTTCTGTAGACTGTTGTCATGGTCTTTCGAGACATGTTAGGACCTGATAATGTGATCAGCTTTCACATCATACATTATTTTGATGCCCTGCTGCTTTGGATGTGTCGTCAAGACCTACAGTAATTACATCATCATCACTCTTAAAAGTTTTCAGCAGGAAGCATCCTCTAGATATCGAATCACAGTTCTGCGACTTGGAAAGACATAAGTTAAGCCCTTAGCAGATTTCCGACGCTTCGCTGTATCGTCTTCTGATGTTTTATCATCTTCACTATCCCACTCCTCCTTTAATTTCACTTATTTCTTCCCAATCTTGACCAAAAATAATATTGGCTGTTTGGACAATAATACCAGATAAATATCTGGGGCTGACTTGTAATGTAATCAGCTAAATATTAGACAGTACAAAATTATACAAGGTATATTAATGGTGTAAAAATTTGGAAAAACAACATTTTTGGTGTTTTGGGGGTGTTTTTTAAATATATTTACCACTTAACACCCTTCATGTACAGAAATTGATGTTAAAAGTGATAAAAATGTGTTTCTTGACCCTGATAACCTATGAAAAGACATGTCACAGATTGGTAAAGTATGAAAATAAGCGATTTAGTGCTTAAAAATGTGATTTTGGCGGCCATTTTGAATTTTTTCACTTTAGTGGTATCAAACGTCATCATACGTAAAAACGGTTAGCAGATTTAGACTCTACACTAAATTTGGCCATAGAAAACACTCGTTTCAAAAAAAGTATGGTGATTTGCCCAACCCTAGTTTTTTAAAAAAATGTTAAAACATCAGTTGGTCTGATAGGATGTGAAATGCCCGTATTGTAAAGCGGAAGTCCAGTACACTCATAGAAATGACTTGTTCGCCTTGTTGGCGCAATTCAAAAGGAGTAAGTTTGGACCACTCAAAAATAGTGTAAAAGTTGCCAAAACAAAATTCATTTTAGTTATCCGAACTTAAAAAATGCTGAAAAAGCTCAGAAAGTTCCGTCAACTAATCAACTTTGTTGGCATTACTTAAAAGTTGATGTAAGTCGTTGCCTCAACTTTTAAGTAATGCCAACTTCTGAATTCAAGTTCAGGGAACCTAGAAAAATAAACAAGGTTCAAAGAACTAATGAGTTACTGTAACTCAACATGTAAGTTGATGTAACTCGTTCATATTAAGTTACTGGTACGTATTGTTTTGAGTTATTCCAATTTGGTACTTTGTTACTTAATTCACGTAATTGGATCATTTTCTGCACAATTAGTATTCAAATATTTTTATTTTTGTAATCAGTGCAAAATTTTGTATACTATAGCACACCTCTAGAAAAGTATGCTAACCTAGCTAGGCTAGTATCATTTTCTGAGTTGTAACAACTCAATAAAGTAAGTGCAAATGAGTGCGACCAACATAATGATATCGAGTCAGCGTTACTCAAAATTGTACGCGTTGGCATTACTCGGAAAGTTGACGCAACGACTTACATCAACTTACTGAGTAATGCCAACGAACAATTTCTATGAGTGTAGATCTAATTTATTTATTTATTTATTTATTTATTTATTTATTTATTTGGAAAACGCTTTTATAACAGCGGCACCCACCGTCTTGGTGGTGCATCCATATAAACAAAAGTTAACAAGAATTAAAAGATGATACTGAAAGTATTTACAAAAGTTAACAATACAAACAGAAATACTAAAAGGAATACTTAAAATACTAAAGTAAAAAACTAAAAAGAATACTAATTATAATCTCAAGATCATAGTTATACGGTTTAAAGATTATCTTTTGAATATTACTGTATCGCATTTCCTTTGGAAGATAAAGCATCTTCAATAATAAAGCTAGAGGCGCATTCAAACTTTGAATTTAGTGTCCGTAAGATGTCTTTTTATCCGTACATTTTAAAGCGAAATGCAATAATTGTGTATCCTGGTAATCTTTACGTGTATAAAAGATTAATAAAAGCCATTTAATAATCGTTTCATCGTGCATCGCAGCTTGCTTTTTGGTTAAAGGGTTCGTCGGGTGCAACACGTAGTGGCGTAGAGTAATATTTCCAAATTTTTCGTTTCACATAGTGACGTATGAGTTTAGAGCTAGCTATATCCTATAAAAGTTATTCCTTTTCACTATTGAAGATGCAGTTTCATAGTTAGAACCTTAAACATCAATTTTAAATGGAATCGGGCCACTGATTGATAACAGTAGGGGAGTATTGACTCCATCATTCAAACATGTTGCTATATTATGCAGCAGACGCCCATTGCTGAGCATGGTTTAGCTTCGCTTTCGTTTCCGAATGGCGTATTGTTTTAACCGGCGTTGGTTGAAAAGAAATGTTATTGTATATGAAATATTAAATGTAATTTTTAACGCTAAGCGCAAAATCGGAGTCAACTGAAATTTTCGGAATAAGCTTCTTACGTAGAATATCTACTGCAACTTGTCATAAAATGAAGAGTGTCAGGATCAAACTTTGAATTTAGTGTCCGTAAGATGTCTTTTTATCCGTACATTTTAAAGCGAAATGCAATAATTGTGTATCCTGGTAATCTTTACGTGTATAAAAGATTAATAAAAGCCATTTAATAATCGTTTCATCGTGCATCGCAGCTTGCTTTTTGGTTAAAGGGTTCGTCGGGTGCAACACGTAGTGGCGTAGAGTAATATTTCCAAATTTTTCAACTCATTGAAGGTATTCTTCAATGAGTTTTCCAACCTAGTGGAGATGTTTGCATCGCTTCAAGTTCCCATTGTCGTCGCCGGTGATTTTAATTTCCATATGGACATTTGCGATGACCCAGATGCAAAAATCATGCAAGACCTTTTTGACTCTGCTTCACTAGACCAACATGTCAATGGATCTACACATCGTAAAGGCCATACGCTAGATTTGATCATCACGCGAATTTCCGATTCCGTTGTATCCAACATTGTCATTGATAGAAGCCTTCCATCAGACCACGCTGCTATCTTATGTACGGTCGCCATTTCTCGCCCACCTGCTACGAAACATCGCTTCAGCTTTCGTAAATCACATGATATTGACGTAAACTCCTTTAAGATGGACATAACAAAGTCCAGTCTAATCAGTGATCCAGCTGAAGATGTGGAAACATTAAGCGCTCAGTTTGATAATGTCTTGAGCGACTTGTTGGATCTGCATGCACCCGTGGTATCCAGATGTGTAACTTTAAGACCTCATGCACCCTGGTATGACAATTCCATCCGCGCAGCAAAACGCGAACGTCGTAGATGTGAGCGACAATTCCTGAAGTCAGGACTTGAAGTCCACAAGCAAGTGTACAAAGATCAGTGCAGAAACTTGAATCTGCTAAGTCACACTATCACACGTCTCAATTCAAGGACTGTGATCAGAAACAGCTTTTAAAGTTGTGGACAAGATGTGTTCTGCTAGCTCCAAGAAGACTCTCCCTTCTCACGACAATACCGAGGAACTTGCAAATGAGTTTGCCGACTTCTTTGAGAGCAAGATTCAAAAGGTCCGTGATAAACTGGACAACATTCCATCGATTCCTACGATAGTATCGGATAAGGTGTTTTCCACATCCGCAACCTTCAGCAAGTTCGCTGAGGTCACAGATGATACAATCCGTCGTTTCATCATGGAATCAACATCATCATCTTGCTCGTTGGACTCAATACCTACGTGGTTACTTAAAGACTGCCTTGATGTTCTCCTGCCATCGGATCGTTAATTACTCGTTATTATCTGGCACTTTTCCTTCATCATATAGGACCTCACTTGTCACTCCCCTAATAAAGAAGTCTGGACTGGATAAGAATACTCTGAATAACTACAGGCCCATTTCGAACTTAAAATTTGTCTCAAAAGTAGTTGAGAAAGCGGCTTCTTCACAGCTCCAAGATTTTCTGTTTGAGAATGGACTGTATGGTAAAAAACAATCTGCTTATAGGAAACATTTCAGCACTGAAACTGCCCTCGTCAGAGTCCAAAATGACATCTTGCGCGCCATGGACCAACGTTCTGATGTTGTGTTGGTTCTGCTTGATCAAGTTTTACTTCAGCGGCTGAGAGATCGTTATGGTGTGTGTGACGACGCGCTGAAGTGGTGCAACAGTTATCTGTGTGAACGTCGGCAAGCCGTTGTTATTGGCGAGAGCATATCTAGGACGCATATTATGAACTGCTCCGTTCCTCAGGGATCGGTTGCCGGTCCATTCTTGTTCACCATCTACTCCGCTCCTCTTGTAGATCTCATCGAGTCCTATGGCGTAGAAAGCATGATATATGCCGACGATACTCAGTTCTATCTGGTCTTGGACTCAAAGAATCGCGATAGTTCACTTCAGCGCCTCGAGGATTGCATTCGCGGTGTAAAAGAGTGGACTGCTGCAAATAAACTGCTTCTCAATGATACGAAGACGGAGGTCATACATTTCTCTTCGCGTTTTAAGCATGAGCCGAATCCGATATCTTCCATCAGTGTTGGCATTTCAGAAGTCGAACTATCTTACGAGGCGCGCAACCTTGGTGTCATCATGGACCAATACATGACTCTATCATCGCATGTAACCAAAGTCTGCCAGTCTGCCTCTTTTGCAATAGCGAAGATAGGTAGTATTCGCAAGTATATTGACCGCTCTACGGCAGAGAGATTGGTCCATGCGCTCGTAACATCAAGGCTGGACTCGAATAATGGCTTGTTATACGGTCTTCCCGGTACTGTTATTTCAAAACTTCAGAGAGTGCAAAACAGTGCCGTAAGACTCGTGTTAGGTGTTAAAGGATATCGCGTTGATATTAACGATCTGCGACGAAGTGAGCTTCACTGGCTACCAATAAGGGATCGTATTGCATTTAAGATCCTCACTGCTCACCTACAAATCCCTTCACGGACTTGCTCCACCATATCTTGCCGATCTTCTTACTACATATCAACCAACTCGCTCGCTTCGTTCTGCTACTCAATTTCTTCTGGACCCGCCTCGTCGTATTGCAACATCTTACTATGGTGAGCGGGCCTTCTCCACTTCTGCACCCAAGCTTTGGAATAACTTGCCACAGAAGGAAAGAAGGATAGCGCCACCACCAACAAGACAACAACACGGAAGTAACTCTCCGTCTAAAAAATCTCATTTTCTGAAGATTAAAAAGACCAAGAAGAAACGTGAGTCATTATTTATGTACAACAACTGTTCCGGTAAACACTGATGCTAAAATTGCTGACAAGAAGTGATTGAAAGATACTTTTCTGAGCAAGAACTTGTTTATGCATTATCGTATTCTGCCAACACGTACTGATATAGTTTTGCTTAAGGCTGACATTGTGTGTATGTTGCAACCTGACACGGTATCCACGCTGACGTTTTATCTACTGAATGTCAGCCCTGTGTGTAACCATATAAACAACAGCAACGATAAGCTTACTGATACAAAACTTAATCATGCCATCTCTACATAGTTGTGATGACTGTAAAACATCAAAGGAAGATGTCACCAGCCGTCAAAGTGATCTTTAGTTGTGTGATGATTGTGAACGTAAAAGACAATTAAACCCCCCATTGCCAGGCTCTGCACCACCATATCTTAGCAATGCCGGTAAAGGTGGAGTTCATCCTCATCAGTCTGATACAAACTCGAGACTGGTGTCTGAGGCACCTGATGCACCCCCTACAACAAATCCAGAAAATTCTTGTAGTAGTCACGAATGCACGCAGCCTAATAATATAAACATGTGCAAGTGCTACGTATGTCAAAGAGACTTTCACCCTGCTTGTGTTGGACTTAAAAGAAAACCGGCACAAAAGTCAGCATGGTCTTGTCCTGAATGTAAATCAGACACCCAGAATGCAATCAAAACTCTTTGCCAACAACTGAATTGCCTTCAGCAAACAGTATCCCAGATGAAAAAAGATTGTCAACTTGTGACCTCCTTACAACAAACTGTCAAAGTCCTACAGAAGGAGAACCAAGATCTGTCTGAACGCATAGTAACACTTGAAACAAAATCAAAACAAGACTCTACCCCAACTTCACCTAAGAAATGCAGAACACTTATTATAGGGGACTCTATGTTACGTGAAGTTCCCAAAGCTGACTTCCCAGATGTGTGTGTTAAACCAATAAGTGGTGCAACAGTCAAAGACATTTTTGATGAGATTTCTGGGATGACAGATGAGCTTCAAAGTTTCAGCGATATAATTGTACATGCTGGAACAAACAATGTTTCCCGCGGAACAGATGTTAAAGAAGTCACAGAAACAATGGAAGCCATTCTAACAAGTCTTATGGTAAAAGTACCAACAGCGACTCTTCACATATCAGCTGTTTGTCCCCGGACATCTAAACGCGAGGAAGTAGGGACCTACAATGAAAGCTACAAAGATCTAGCCTCTCGCTTATCCTGCGGGTTCATCGACATCAGCCCCAAAGTCACATACCAGGATGGTACTATTGACTCGGGTAAATTCACGGATAACATCCATCTGAATGAAAGTGGTACCCGTATTCTCCTGAACTGTTTCGCTGCCGCTGTTCCCTCGCTAGGCCATTTAGCTAATGAAACGTGGGCTACGGTTGTAAAGAAGAAAAAGCCCCAAAACGGCAATATCGGTAATCCTGAAATAAATTGCAGAAAAGGACAATCGCCAATAAACAAGTCGCAAAACCGCAATATTGGTAATCCTGATTACGGAAAAGGACAGTCGCGAATAAACAAGTCGCAAAGTATGCCAAACCGAGGGCAATCAAAGGGTCAGATTTACAGGTCTAGAAACCAGCAAAACTTTAGATATCGCGATAATCGCCGGGAAAATGTTGAGCAACATGGTCAACACCAAAACACTCAAAATAGAAATACACCGCACACAGGCTGGACAGTATTCTGGATGCTGGAAATGTGGACTTTTTAATCATAATGCAAGGTCATGTCATTACAAATCAAAGATTCAATGTAATGAATGTAAGGGATTTGGTCACAAAGAAAAATACTGTGACTTCAAGTATAGTGCATATTATGATTAATGTGTTGGCCAGGTAAAGTGCGCCGATAAAACAGAGCCAATGAAAAATGATCTTTTGTTGACTACTCCATATAGATATGTAAATTACAGTCTTCATGCCATTGATAGTAAGTCTGATATTCATATATGTGAAAAAGATCATGTTAATGAATGTTCTGAAAATGAGCTAAAAGTGTCTGATATTAATGGTCATGTAAATTACACAGATGGAATTTGTGGTCTTCCAGGTGACATTTGTCAGTGTGAATTGCCAATAAAAACTGATGTTTTGTTGACTGGTAGTTGTCATGCCATTGATAGTAAGTCTGATATTCATATATGTGAAAAAGATTATGTTATTAAATGTTCTGAAAATGATAATTCTATAATTAATGACCAGGCAAATGGCACAGATATAAATTGTGGTCTTCCAGGTGATGTTTGTAATTGTGAATTGTGTAAAGGTGGCATTAAAAAAAAAAATCAAAATCAAATGACTTGTTGTCCATGTAATGTTGAAAAATGTTTTCATACAGTTATTAACTCGTGTAAAACAATTGATGCATTCTCAAATGATGTTTTTGATAAAAAGGTTTTAGTTTTGCAAGTTTTAACATTGCCAGTCTACCAGGTAAGATTGATGAATTCAAGATTTTTATAATCCAGTTGATGTTATTGCTTTGAATGAAACTCAATTAGACAGTGCAATTCCTGATATGGAATATAATATTGATGGTTATGATTTTGTCAGAAATGATAGAAACAGAAATGGAGGGGGTGTAGCAATGTATGTGAAGTGTAACTCTGGTTTTACTTACAAGGTTCGTAAAGACCTAATGCCTTGTGATTTAGAGATTGTTGTTACTGAAGTGAAAAAACCTAACACAAAACCTACTATTGTTATTGCATGGTATCGCCCACCAAACTCAGAGATGAAGCTTTTTACCAAGTTGAATCCATTCTTGAGCAAGTTGAATATGAAGGCAAATATGTTTTATTAATTGGTGATGTAAATTGTGACCTTCTAGCTGCAGATCCACATTGTTATACGAAGAAGATGAAAGAAGTTGCTGAGAATTTTCATCTCAAACAGGTTATCACTAAACCTACTAGAGTCACAAAAAATAGCAAAACCCTTGTTGATCACATGTATACCTCCTGTCCCAACAATGTCAGTGAATGTGGTGTAATTCTTACAAGCATGAGTGATCACTTCTGTGTGTATACAATTATGGGTAAAGAGAACAAGGTGAAAAGCCAAAATCATAAGTACAGTGTGAATAGAAAATATAAAATTTTGATGAAAACAAGTTTAGACTGGATATAGCTAATACAAATTGGTGTAATATTACTAATCAATCAAATATTGATGATGCTGTTTCTAATTTTGAAAATGTTTTTCTTGAAATTGGCAATAAGCATGCACCGTTAAAGAAGAAACGTATACGGCAGAAAAATTCTTCCCCTTGGCTTACTGATGATATTTTGGCAGCCATGCGCGAACGTGACCAGATGAAGAAGCGCGCCAGCAAAGAAAATTGTTTGCTTCTTTGGGAAGATTTTCGCAAGCTGAGAAATAGAGTAAATTGCTTAATTAAAGAATCCAAAAGAATGTATCTTACAAATGCTCTTCAAACTAAAGATTCTAAGGAAATTTGGGCTAACATAAGGCATATTGTACCAGGTAAAAACAAGAAAACCGATGTTAGATGTATTAAAACTGAACATGGTGAATGTACAAATTCTAAAGATGTTGCTGATGCATTGAATGAATATTTTGCAAATGTTGGACCAAGTATAGCTGACAAGATTCCTGTTGTTAAAACTGAAAACCATCATGATGAAACAAATAATTTGTATAATGATATGTTTTTTATATTTAATAATGTTAATGAAGATTATGTTTTAAATCAACTATGTACACTCTCCGATAAGAAAGCTACTGGTGTTGATGATATTCCATCAAAGTTACTCAAGGTGTCAGCAATCGAAATTACTCCTATTGTGACATTTCTTGTTAATTTGTCCCTTAAATCAGGTACCTTTCCATGCAGATGGAAGAAAGCCCGAATTTGCCCAGTTTATAAAGGTGGTGATAATACTGATCCAGGTAATTACAGGCCAATATCAATTCTTCCCATTTTATCAAAAATCATCGAGCGTGCTGTATTTGACCAAATTTACCCTTTTCTAAACTCAAATGATATGTTGCATGATAGCCAGTCAGGCTTTCGGCCAGGTTTTTCAACATCTTCTGCATTTTTAAACATTACAGAGGATTGGTTAAAATCAATTGATGATGGTGAGTACATTGGTCTTGTAATGTTAGATCTAAGAAAGGCTTTCGACACAGTGAATCACAATATTTTAATTGATAAATTGCCAAATTTTGGTATGGATGATCATGTTGTCAACTGGTTCAGAAGTTACCTTAGTGATAGATCTCATATAACTGGTGTAAATGGGTCAAAGTCTAATGACCAAAGAAGTTCTTGTGGAATTCCACAAGGCTCGATACTTGGGCCGTTATTATTTATTTTATATGTTAATGAACTGCCGAAATATGTTAATGTAAAGGTGAGCATGTATGCTGACGAAACAGCAATTTATTATTCTTCAAAAGATGTTAATGATATTGTTAGAATACTAAATAATGATTTAAATAATGTTGACAACTGGCTTGCAAGTAACAAATTAAGTCTTAATGTTGACAAAACCCATTTTATGTTAATTGGTACTCCACAAAAACTTGCAAATTTATGTAATGATGATCTTAATGTAAACATAAAAGGAACCCGTCTTCAAAGGGTTAATCATTGTAAACACCTTGGCATTGAAGTTGATGATAAACTGTTATGGAACAACCAGATTGACCAAGTGAGAAAGAAAGTTTTAACTGGTTTGTATTTTCTAAGGAGAGCCGCTAATTTTATCCCCAAACACCATCAGTGTCTACTTTATAAAAGCATTGTTGCCACTCACTTTGACTATTGCAATGTTGTTTGGGGAAGATGTAACAAAACCCTTAGTAATAAACTTCAAGTCTTACAAAACAGAGCAGCAAAAATTATTACAGGTGTAAGTAGATATGAGTCAAGTACAGAAGCTTTAAATGTTTTAAACTGGAAAAATCTTGAAGGAAAGTTATACATAAACGAAGCAGTTACAATGCATAAAATTGTAAACAATCAAGCACCAAAATATCTGTGCAATAGATTTGTTAAAAAAGAAACTTGTTATAACACCAGAAATAAAGATGTTTTTATCACGGATAAGCCAAATACTGAATATAAGAAGCGTAGCTTTAGTTATAGAGGTGCTCAACTGTGGAACTCGATTGATGACAATGCTAGAAGCATGTGCAATGTGAAACATTTTAAACAACTTATTTCTTAATATTGGTGAATAATTTATCATTTTGTATATTTTATATTGTTTAATATCTGTATTATTTATGTAATAGTGATCTTGATGATGTGTTTTAATAAGTTAAATTTAATTTGTATATAAATCGTATATGATGTATGGATCTTGGGTATGGATGATGCGTGTTGAGGGGATGAAAGGGTTTAACAATATGCTTGGTGAGTTGGGGTGTGCGTGTATGTAAATGAGGGGTGAGTGGAGTGTATGTTGTTTCATGGTGGGAATATGTGTGCTTGTATGAAGATGAACGTAGGTGCTACTTTTATAGTATTTTATATTAATATGAAATTTCTGTATTTGTGCAATAGTGGGCCTGCAAATTATCACAATGTGTTTTAATAATTTATTTCCTAATAATATTTTTGAATAATTTATCATTTTGTATGTTTTTGTGCAATAGTGGTTTTGATGATGTATTTTAATAATTTAAATATAACTTGTACATAAATCATATTATAACGTTTTATTGTGAAAGATGTATGGAGGATGTGTGTTGAGAGGGTGAGAGAGGAGTGCATGTGAGAGTGTGACTGTATGAGGAAGAATGCAGGGTTACTATTTTATTTATTATATATATTTTGTCTTTTAGTAAAAGATCGTATTAATTTTAGTTTTTAGTCTATGTACACTAATATATTATATTTTAAATTAACTTGTGTTTGTTAGTAATATTTTAATATCCACACGGACATGTGGAAGAACAATACTGTATTGAACATGTTTTTACCGTGTATAAATAAAGCTATTATTATTATTATTATTAGTCCATCAGGAAAGCCACGTCTCTTGCCATCTTCAAAAACACTTGAAAACTCATCTTTTTAATAATCCAATTGTGTAGTTTGTTTATGCCACTTGCCAAATTATTTATCTTTGATTATATTGAGTGATATGCCGACCATCAGATTAATTTTTGTTTGCTCGTTCCTTTTTCGTGTTTGCTTTGTTTTTTCTGCGTGGTCCGCATCTCACTCGTTGCAATATTTGCTCATTATGTGGTCTGATGTGTTTTAATGATATTCGTTACCGGGATTTTCCCATGGTTTAAAGTGTTTCTTGTTATTATAACTGCTTTGCTTTTTTATGTGTACTTAAGACTTTTGGGTGCAGGTCACTCTTTTATTGTACTTTTTAAGATGTATCTTTGTAAATTTTCCTTGCGTATCGATTTTATTTGGTATTTATGTAAAGCGCCTAGAGGCCTTTTTGGCATTGGGCGCTATATGAAACGCCTTATTATTATTATTATTATTATTATTATTATTATTATTATTATTATCACGAAATATTCCTGTAATTAATATTTCATCAATGTTGTGTGATTTTTAACCAATAACTTTTATTATACGTTTTAACAGACAAAATAGAAATGATTAATATCGAACTAAGTAAAATTACAAACTGGTTTAGAGCGAATAAGCTATCAATAAATGTTGAAAAAACAAACTTTATGATTATGGGTACACCTAAAAAAACATTTCATTTCAAAAGCAATACTAACGTAATGTTAGATGGAAGCATTCTTCCAAGAGTAAACAGAACGAAATTCTTGGGTATTATAATGGATGAAAATCTTTCTTTTAAATATCACATTGAAGGAATATCTAACAATATCTCTAAAAATGTAGGTATCATGTATAAGTTAAAATATTTTATTCCTAAAAGTATAATGTATTGTATATATTCTTCATTGATAATACCGTATTTGAGTTATGGTATTTTGATTTGGGGAAATACACATATGATTTTTTTGGACAAATTACTCAAATTACAGAAAAGAGTCGTAAGAAACATTTGTAAGAGTGATTTTAGGGCTCACTCAGCGCCACTATTCAAGAGTCTAAAGATTCTCACTATCTCTGACATGTACAAATATTATCTTGGCATCTTTATGTATAAGCATTCTGTTAATTTATTACCAAAATTATTTAAATGTTATTTTATGAAAAGAAAAAATGTCCATACCATAAACACAAGACGAAAGAACGATTACCAGTTGGTTAGAAATAAAACGGCTTTCTCATCCAGAGGAATAAGATCATCAGGTCCCATTTTATAGAATAAAATATCTCATGAGACACAAAATTCTAATTCTACTAACATATTTAAATCCAAATAAAAATCAGATTTAATAAGTCTCTATGAGTAAGGTACAAATTTTCAAATCATTTAAAAATACTTCATATACTTCATATAATTATTCAAAAAAACTTAACAATACACAATTATTATGGCATGTTTTAAGTTATGTGATGGTAATTTCAATTGTTTGTCGACATAACTTTATGTGTTCTGTCCTTGTGTTCTCTCGTACTTTGGTTTAACATAGGTGTAATATAACGTAATGTAAGATGGAAGGTGTTGTCCACCTCTGGCCTCCATTGGCCTTTTGGACGGCTCCGCCATGCCAAATTAGCGACATATTAATTAACTTATTCACTTACTATTACTATTCTAAAATAATCAATGAAATAATCAATGAAATGTATGTAATGTTATGTATGTATTACTTTGGCATGGAAATAAAATATCTATCTATTGCACAGTGTACCATCACATTCCTGGACCAAATCATTGCCCAGTTTTGGCCATTTCAGATCAATTATCCCCATCAGAAGACATTAAACATTTTGCACCTTATTAATGACCTGTGATGACCTGAATAAACCACTCTAAAGTATTCTGCTAGGATTCTCAAAAAATATAAAACAAACTAACACCGAGGGAAGTTCCAAATTTTGCCACGCGTACTCACGTTGATAACAATACTAAAAGCCTGAGCCTTGGCTAGAAATATAATACAGATGGTTTATTTGTTAATATTCTAACCTTTACAACGTTGCATCTTTATAATCCTCTTGAGCATAATATTTACAAAAAGTACTAATGCGCCGCAAGTTGAATATATTTTTTAAGCTTGGCCAATAGTTATTTCATAATGGAGATATTTTCCCGTGAAAAATTTGAAACCAGTTAAACAATCCGTGAAAATCTGTGATGGATCACAGATTTTTCACGGTTTTTCACGCGATCACAGATTTTTATTTAATGTTCCCTTCAATATCGCGCGATTCAAGCTAAAATGTGATACGATCAAGCAAAATCATCCGGAACTTGGAAATATTAAATCTTCAGTTTCTTAACGGATAGTAAAACCCCTTTACTCAGCTGCATTTTGCAGAAAACCCCACTGAAATTGAGCAACCAGTTCCAAAGATATGAGCAATTTAATAAAGAGTGTCCAAAACAAGAGGAAACAAAAGGAAATATTTCCAATATTCTCTTTGTTTGGCTATATCTCAAAATCAATATTTCCGAGTTCCGACTGATTTTACTTGATCGCATCACAAATGTGAACAGTTTTTAACAGAACTTGTTACCTTACTCTTTGATCAATGTTATTACCGAAAGGGTAAAATTTTTCATTTTCTTAAAGGTCATCTATTGGATATTTGTAGAATTTTAAATAACTCAATTTAAACTTTTGGACAGTTATATCATCAACAAAGAAATTAGTCTAATAGACAGTTATATCGTCAACAATTAAATTAGTCTATTTTTATCCTTAATAAAATGCGTGCAATTGACTGGAAATTTAAAATGCACTGAAGGTTGTTTCAATAATAATTGTTTAATCAATTAATATTACATTATCTAACTAAGCCTGACGTTCAGGAACTATTTTAACGAGATTTAAACATGCCATAGCTATGTTTAGTATATCCTTTGTTTCGATAGCTTTCAGGCAGTGGTAAAGCAAAGGGGTTCAATGGAGGGCACGTGCCCTGAGAGCCATCGGGAGAGGGAGGGGTGCGCCCCTAGAACATTTTTGCACAATTTAACATAAATAGTCATTTGAAAGATCGTTTTAGTCCGAAATTCAACCTGATTATAACCACATTAATAATAGTAGTATTTATATTGTTTTTCAATATTTCTTTTCAACAAACGCTCTTAGAAAGATAACCTTTACGAATTGGCAACAACATACTGAAACAGACTTTTCAAGTTTGAGTTATGACCACCATGCACAGTGTCGCAGCAAATAAAAATGTTTTCGACATCATTCGCAAAGGTTAGAAAAGGTTACCAGAAAACGTTTATATGTCGGGTTATATAAAGGGTATAATATATTTTCATAACATTCAAAAACATTCTGTGATAACATACTGCAAATATTCTAACATTCCCGAAACGTTGTGTTTATCTATACCTCTTGGTATATATATATTTTGCACTGTTTCTAACTTTAATCTCTACGACCATATTCTAACATAATGTTACCTTAGTGTGACAAAATATTTGGCAACAAAAATATTTTACAATAACACTTTCAAAACATTTTAAAAGTATTATTGTAGTGTGTTTTCATACTAAAGGTCGTTTTCATGACCTTTTATACCCGACATTTGATGTTATTAAAACATTCTTACTTAAACCAAAACCCAAAATATAACCTGTTCATAACGTTTTAAACCGTTTGCTGGGTTGTAATTTATGTCCGTAGACAAAAAGAAAATATAAGAGGGAGTAAAATGGATGCAAGAGTGACAATAGGAGAGAGTGGAGACACACAGTCAAGTAAAGTGAAAAGAGAAAGAGAGAATGAAGCATTATCACGGTACGTATTTGTTTATATAATTTATAAAAGGGAGAAAATGAAGTATATGTGGTGTAATCAAGCAACATAAATCTGAAGTCGGACATATTCAATTTTCAGTTTCTTATAAGAGTGTAAACAACATTTGCAAAGCTAGATTTTACAAGAAAAAACACATTAAATTTGGAATACCAGTGAATAAGATATGAGCAGTTCAAGAGTTTCCAAAACACCAAGAAACAAAAGAAAACACTGTCTTTGTTTGGCTATATCTCAAAATCAATATTTCCGACTTCCGACTGATTTTACTTGAGCACATCACATATTGTGATATATAATTATCTGAAATTAATTTCAAAACACATCTCACTACATCGACACAAGTAACAAAGAAATCAATTAATCATAATTATTATAATAATATACATTTTACTATTGTTACGCAGGTAGCTAGAAAATTACTTACACATTTTACTTCTGTTATGCTACGAATAAAAGCTTTTGAAATTTTGTTATAATCCTTTTTAATGAAAACAAATGCGAAAACATGAGTTTGACCTTATACTATCTGAATTTAAGTTCTACATCATACGGATTTCAGCTGTAAAATTGAATCAAATTTTGCTATTGTTGCCTCATAATTGCTCAAGGTGGCCGCAATTGTGTAAATTTTCTCAAAGTAGATTTTCCTCCATCAAATCTCTCTTCCTTTTTTAATGAAAAACAAATGCGAAAACATGAGTTTGACCTTATACTATCTGAATTTAAGTTCTACATCATACGAATTTCAGCTGTAAAATTGAATCAAATTTTGCTATTGTTGCCTCATAATTGCTCAAGGTGGCCGCAATTGTGTAAATTTTCTCAAAGTAGATTTTCCTCCATCAAATCTCTCTTCCTTTTTTAATGAAAAACAAATGCGAAAACATGAGTTTGACCTTATACTATCTGAATTTAAGTTCTACATCATACGGATTTCAGCTGTAAAATTGAATCAAATTTTGCTATTGTTGCCTCATAATTGCTCAAGGTGGCCGCAATTGTGTAAATTTTCTCAAAGTAGATTTTCCTCCATCAAATCTCTCTCACCATTTATCTTGTTGCTGTTTTTCTTCCTTTTCTATTTTCACCTTACCCTTTTTCCCATCTTCTCTTTACTCCATTTTCCTTCTTTTTTCTTCGCTTTCCACAAACCGACAAACCACGGTTATAATCAGGTTTTGAAAGGTTATACACGAGAGGGGATTGGAAGAAATATTTTCCGCCCAAATGTTATGTCAAATGCGACTCTATTGGCATTGTGGGATAGGTCTATAGGATTATATTAGGGACAAGTCGGCTACGTTGCCTTTTTGTGATATAGAGACTATAGGCTAAATAATATGGCTTCTGACTTCTGGTTGCACCCGTACAAAATAAAACACCAATAGTGTGAAAAAGGTGCACCAAATGGCTTTAACTGGGCCTGCAAGTTCAGTTTTCAACATTCTGTTTTCCAATTATTTACACATTTGTGATGCGATCAAGCAAAATCAGTCGGAACTCGGAAATATTGATTTTGAGATATAGCCAAACAAAGGGAAACTCTTTAATTGCTCGTTTCTTTGGAACTGGTTGTTCAATTTCAATGGGGTTTTCTGCAAACTGCAGCTTTGTAAATGCTTTTTACTATCATATAAGAAACTGAAAATTTAATATTTCCGAGTTCCGACTGATTTTGCTTGATGGCATCACATTTGGTGATATTTATTTAGTCCGAGCCCATCCCCACGTTTTACAAACAACAGCGACAATGTCCGTCCGGAAACTTTCCATTTGCCGATAAGTACTTACTTCCCCACCTAAATTAGTATTGACATTTCATACCGTGACTGGTATCGCCAGGTTGCAGGTGGATGGGATGTCAATTACATATCAACTCTGTTCGCCGTAGAAGTGACCTTAATTAATCGGAGTAACTACCATAGCAATAGTACCCTTTTTATTCTTCTATAAGTATTCACCATAAAAGTGATAATGTAACAGGATTAACTACCATAGCAACAGGATTAACTACCATAGCAATAGATGAATACAATTTTGAATATATTGCCATGCACTACTACGTTCACGCGGTACCTATGCATTGAACCATAGATATCAAAGAACAGTGATAAAGACCTGGATCGCAATTCTATAGAATATTCATATCATGCTGATCACTCGCACCTGTAAGATTAGTATTTTTGAAAAGAGTGGTATTGTATTCAATCTATGAATGCAGACAGACACAGGTGATGAGTGCAACCTGCTTGTAGTGCAGGGCGTAATATTCAAACATTGTATTAACTTATTGCTATGGTAGTTAATCCGATTGTTACGTCACTGACACGTACCATGAAAGTGATAGAAAACGCTGTGTAGCGATATTTGAATTTCGTTTTGCTACATTAGCAAAAACAAGGCATCCTTACACTAGCATAAATAATGGGTGAGCGTAGCATTTTACCTGTTGACCCCATGTTGACATTGGTTACATAAGCTGTATTTTGATTCAAACGGGTACCGTGATGCATGATTTGCTTGTTCGCATTTACCCCTAGCGTACTGAATAAAAACAGCGAACTGCTCCTGGTTTGCCAATTTTCCGATCTTTATTTGGCTGTCGCATGTTGCCAAACTCGCTATTGTTTGTTAACACGTACCCGACATTGCCCCGAGTTCGCACGGTACTGAGAATTCGCCGTACAAGTGATGAATGAACATGATCAACTACCAAAGCAATAGATGAATACAGTTTAGGATATATCGCCCTGTACTACAAGGTGTCCCCCCCTAAAAAAGAGGCCCTTCATTGCGCCCTCTTTTTCGCCTATTTCTGAAAAGTTGATCAAATATATGTTGGTATGTAAAGCAACCTATAATTGTTAGCTTTAATAAACCAAAACAATTATTTCAATCGGCTCACAACTTTTGAAGATATGCCATTTTAAAGACAAGTACCCCTTTTTCACTCTGTCCACGGATAGCAAACAGAGTGGTTGGGATGGGTCATGCTGTGGAGTGGCCTGCAAGATCACCAGACCTCACACCACTTGATTTCTTCATTGGTCGCAAAATCCAAGATCTTTGCAAACGTATTAGTGCTATATTCGTAAGTATCCGGCGCACAAGGTTGGTACGCAACGCAATTGATGCAATGAGGACTAGGGCTGAAACCTGTATTCGTCAAGGAGGCAACCAGGTAGAGGGCAGAGCAGCACAGTAAACTCACTTCAAAAGAACCAAAGACAAACCAAAGTATTCTGGACAAACTAAACAGCCCTTTTCAGGGCTACCTTTTATTCCAAAAAGAGAAATGACTTATGTTGTCAATAAAAAGAAAGCAAGAAACAATAAAATAAGAAAGTAAGAAACATAATAAAACAAAAAGCATAAAATAACCGAGAAAAACACAAGTAATTGCAAGTATAGCAAAAGAAGTCCCATCCCACATCAATTTCGCCCAAATTAATGACACTTAACAAAATCCATAGCCCATAAGCCCACCGGTAAAGCCCATTCCCTAAAATAAAGTTATCATCGAGGAATGTTTTATATTCATGCATGGTATATGCACTTTTCAATCTTTGAAGTTGCCAAACCTCCTCCGTGGACAGAGTGAAAAACGGATACATTTCTTTAAAAGGGTATATCTTCAAAAGTTATGAGCCGATTGAAATAATTGTTTCGGTTTATTAAAGCTAACCAGTGATGGTTTCTTTACATACCAACATATACTTGATCAAATTGTCTAAAATAGGGGAAAAAGAGGGCGCAACGTGGGGCCTCGGGTTTTTTTGGACACCCTGTACAAAGCAGGATGCACTTATCACCCGCGTGAATGTGTCTGCAATCACAGATTGAATCATACTGCAGTTACTGTCCGTTTTCCTATACACAATACACAGTGCTCTTACCATTGACGCGTGACCACTACAAATAGCCTACGTTAAAAGTATGGGGATTTGCCTAGTTAACGTTGCTGTGTGAAAAATAACCGGCCAATATTAAAAGTACTCTTCTAAAGTTCTAGAAAATATAGTTTTGTAACATGTCCTAAATCTTTAGCTAATTAAAATGTTTGGAAATATGCGTACTTTGGTGTTTTAGTGTATGTTATAGGTAATAGTACATTGCCTAGTTAACGTCGCTGTGTGAAAAATAACCGGACAATATTAAAAGTACTCTTTTAAAATTCTAGAAGATATAGTTTTGTAACATATCCTAAATTTTTAGCTAATTTAGATGTTTGGAAGTATGCGTACTTTGGTGTTTTAGGAAGGATATGTAAACGACAGATAACACCAAAAATATGAAGAAATTATTTCCAACCTGTGTTAAGTCTGCAAACCACCATGCTTCTCATTTTCAAGAACGCTGGTTAACAATAAGCACGTATTGTCTCATTTCGTAAACAAAGACCACACAGAATTGTTCTCTAGCGCTCGTTTTATAATCGTTCACCCAACTGAAACTATAATCCCAGTTCATTGCTCCATTGTACGTGTAAAGCAGAAACATATGTTGTGTGTATTTAACCAGAGAAGATATGATTTAATCAGTTGAGCTGTTTTCAATGAGTGTTATCTTGGTTTAATAGCTTTTAATGGGGTTTAAGTCCTGCAAAGGTCGAGGTGAATTCTACTGTAGACATGACTGCATCATGTACAATAAAGCTCCTTTCAAAGATATAAATCTTACAGGTGTGAGTGATCATCATCATGGAAATTCTATAGAATTACGATCCAGGTCTTTATCCCTGTTCTTTGACATCTATTGTTCAGTACATAGGCACCGCGTGAACGTTGTAGTGGAGGGCGATATTGTATTCATCTATTGCTATGGTAGTTACATTACCATTTCTATGGTGAATACTTATAGATTCATAAAAAGGGTGTAAATATGTTTTTATCAATATGCATGAAAAAAATGCGACTCGTGATGGAGCTAAATAAGAATATTGTCGTAAAAAGCCAATTGTCAGATTTTTGCACAGTAGAGGTAAATGAGACACAGAAGTATAAAATGGCCTTGGCCCATTTTGTACGTCGAATTGTTTTTATACAGATTTATAGCATCCAAGATTTGTATTAACGGAAGATGTTTTTGAAAACAATCTGCACCTGTGATGTCTTATTAGATTTTATTATGGAGACATTTATCTAACCTTGTAATGTACGTTTTTAATTGATTTTCATTTGAAGCGGGGACCTATATAGTTAATGTCGGGAGCTCCGTATTCAACTAAGTTGTCTTTTTATTTCATTTCATTATATTGCCAGATGCGGTTTTGAATATATGTAGCATATTACCAACTGTACTTTGCACTTTCTTTTAAGAAAGTGCAAGGTACATAAAAACAGCCTAGGGCCTATCGGTCATTCGAATGATTTACCACACGTATCCTCCTATTCGGTCAACAGGCGGCATAAAACACGCGCCACGTGATGTACCAGGCTGATGAAACTACAAAGCTGACAGCCCGTTCAAAATAGACGGTCAGCAGTTACAAATTGATACACAACATACATATTTACATTAGGGTATTTTGTTGAGCCCCGACGGTTTTAGCATACATATTTTGCTTTTTATCGGTCCCATATTGTGCTCCTTCGTCACTAAACCGGCTGGAACCGAGACTATAGCAATACATACACTAGTGGACATTTAAAACGAGAATTCTTTCAAAAGCGACGAGATTTGGACAAAACTATGAGAATTGAAAATTTTCTCATTTCTATGAAACTTAAAACCCTGTGGGACTGATCGAGGCATGCTATACTAATTATCGTGTTAAATTTTCTCGTTTAAAACAAAGCAACAGGTTGTTTACACCTTAATTAGTATTTGTTATTCATTTCATTTCATGGGATGAGTGCCCACTGGCTTGAAAATTTTATGAAAATGAGAACATTTTCATTTCTCTTAATTATTTCCAAATATCATCGCTTTTGAAAGAATTCTCATTGTAAATCACAACTAGTAGTGAGAGTACAATAGTATAGGCCAGGATTATTAGCTGAAAAGATGCATTTGTCACTGAACGAACACACACTACAAGATTCCTATCGGGGCCGCCTGCAAACAGTCACCAGTACCAGTACCAGGGGAGTACCAGTGTAGTATCTTTGCAATACCACTGCTGGTGGGTCCTGTGCAGCATTGGTACTAGGTAGGTACCTTGTGTGCACCAGTCAGGTACCTCGGCGATGGTGTACCTATGCAGGCGGCTGCAATAAGAATCTTTTGTAGTGCATACCATGGTTCGACCGTATGCACTCCTTGAACCTGGTTTTACTATGGATATTTGTCCTGGGGATAATTAAAAAACTGTTTGGTATCTACATACCTTATTCTATAAAAATTCAAAGAACAGACCTTCCAGAATAGGTAGTCGTTACTCTGAGTTTCATGCCTAAAAGGCAATCGTCAGACGACACGATGAAATGCTTTGGGTGGACTACCATCTCTTAGGAATGTGAAAGAATATACATTCCATGGTGTCAACACAGCCAAAGTATATCCCAGAGTCAGTATGTCTATCAGAGATAGTCAGAAAGTGTTCAACTGCAACAAGAATTTGTCTTTAAAAAAGACAAGTTCACGGATCAGGTGTATAATAGTACATGTACTTTGAGCTACTTGGGTCTAACATTTAATATTCATATCTAACCTACTCTGCACTTATTCGACAATAACCCAGCAAACACAAAACGTTTTCGACATCATTTGCAAAAGGTTATAAAAGGTTGTTGGAAAACGTTTAAATGTCGGGTTATATAAAGGGTATATTGAGGGTATAAAACGTTTTCATAACATTAAAAAAACATTTCTTGATAATCAACTGCTCAGCAAACACAAAATGTTTTATAGAAAACGTTTAAATGTCGGGTTATATAATGGGTATAAAACGTTTTTATAACATTCCAAAATCATTTTTGAAAACTTGATACAAAACATTCTAAACAGAATGTTATTTTAGGGTTGACAAAATATTTTGCGAAAAATGTTTGCCCAAAATATTTGCAATAACGTTTTAAAAACGTTTTCATGACCTTTATATAACCCGACATTTAAATGTTATTCAAACGTTTTGAAAAATACATTTTAAGAACATTTGGAAAAAATGTTTGCAAAAATAGTTTACAATAACATTTTGAAAACATTATAAAAATATTGTTGTAGTGTGTTTTCATACCAAATGTTTTAAAACGTTTTCATGGCCTTTATATAACCCGACATTTTAATGTTATTAAAACGTTTTTACCGAAACCAAAAGCCAAAATATAACTTATTTAAAACGTTTTTAAAACGTTTTTGTGTTTGCTGGGAAATAAGTGATATGAGGCTTAATAATGATACCTGCGTCTTGACTCTGGAAAACAATATTTTTAAAAACCTCATTTTGCATTTAGTTTTTTAAGCCACCTCGGGAGCCACCTACAGGAGCTTATTTTGCATTTAGGTTTTTATTTGAAGTAGCAAAGCTTTCTTTATATATGGCCCAATTCGTGCCTGGAAAAGGCTATCCCCTCTTACAAATTATCGACAGGTCTGATTTCTATAATGAGGTGTCACCGGGTTTGCAAGAGATAATAATACCAAATCTAAACAACATGAAATTCACCACATCACGACAAAGCTTATTTATATTGGGCGCCCCATTCCTTACCTACAGGAAACAAATTTATAACCATGATGCAGTCATGTCTACAGTAGAATTCATCTCGACCTTTGCAGGACTTAACCCCATTAAAAGCTATTAAACCAAGATAACACTCATTGAAACAGCTCAACTGATTAAATCGGATCTTCTCTGGCTGTGCACATGTGACTGTTTTCATGTGCGATATCGCAATAAAGTTTGTATTATAGCTTCAGTTGGGTAACCGATTATAAAGGAAACGAAAGGAAACAATGGTATGTGTACTTTTGTTCACGAAATGAGACAATGGCGTGCTTTTTGTAAACCAGCATTCTTGAAAATGAGCAACATAATGATTGTTGACTTAACACGGTTTGGAAATAATTTCTTCATATTTTTGGTGTTATCTGTCGTTTACATATCCTTCCTAAAACACAAAAGTACGACCCTCTCCAAACACCTAAATTAGCTAAAAATTTAGGACATGTTACAAAACTATATTGTCTAGAATTTTAGAAGAGTACTTTTAATATTGGCCGGTTATTTTTCACATAGCGACGTTAACTAGGCAATGTACTATTACCTATAACTTTAACTAAAACACCAAAGTACGAATATTTCCAAACATCTAAATTAGCTAAAAATTTAGGACATGTTAAAAAACTATATTTTCTAGAACATTAGAAGAGTACTTTTAATATTGGCCGGTTATGTTTCACACAGCGACGTTAACTAGTCATATCCCCATACTTTTAACGTAGGGCTATTTGTAGAGGTCACGCGCCAATGGGAAAGAGCACTGTGTATTGTGTATAGGAAAACGGACAGTAACTGCAGTATGCTACGAAGAAAATATATGCAATTTATATATATATCACTAAAGTAAACAAATTACACAGCCATTTGCTCTTGCTAGCTTTTGTCAGGGTCAGGGATATTTGCTCATAGTTCTGCTTTTATGAACATGGGTTATGGGTTATTAAAAGAGTCAATAAACATTCAATTAACTCAGATAATGGACTTAGTTTTGTGCAATGTAGTTATATTGAACTTTTTCTGAAGTAAATCGCCTGCTGCATAGTTTTCTATACAGATGATATGTTTACTTTGTGATTAGGCCTGACCATGACCTGCTAGTTTTGATTAACCAATCAGTTATGTGTATTGTCAGCATGTGATGGCTATAAGCCAATTGAATATATGAATACAAAACCCACCCAAGTCCATACTTTGGCCAAATTGATTTAAGCATGGGAAATTGTTGCTATACATAGGCCTGTCATATGTATGAAAGAACAACTCAAATTCATCCTCTGTGTCTATTGAGCATGTGAAAAATAGCATGGATGAAAGAACCACCCAATTCCATGAATTCGTCGGCCGTATCACATACTGACGTATTCGACATTTTTAACATTTTTGAGAAAATTGGTATATTAGTTTGTTATGTTCTAATCTATATATTCACCAAAAACCATGCCTCAAAGTGGCTTAATTAGTAAGATATTAATTAATTTAATTATATCGTATTTACAAAACCTTGAAATGTCCGCATCACATAACGACGTATTTGCCGATCACCTATACTGCGCAAGCCCAGTATATCGTATCTGCAATTTGAAGAATTTGCCGTTTCACATACTGACGTATTTGCGCAACGTATTTGCGCGACTCCGTCATTTCACGGCAAAATTGCTGTTTTGTCCTTGTCACATACTGACGTATTTGCGCAACTGTTTCACATACTGACGTATTTGCGCGACGTATTTGTCATTTGAACGGCGAAATTGACATTAGTCCTTTTCACATAGTGACGTATTTTATTTAATATTGATTTTTTGCAGAATGAGTTATGCTCTGATAGTGATAAGTGAATTATATTGAAAATATGGTATATTTGCATTACTGTTAACCTGGTTTTAATCGACAATACTATTTTAATCAAGATTATAAGGCAAATAAAAATCACTAAATTTTCAAGTTCGATTTTCTCGAAATGCGTATTTTGCAAATACGTCAGTATGTGATGCGGCCGACGAATTGAGTCTTGTATCACATTGATTGAAATCCAGTATGTATAAAAGTCCACTTGTAACACTCTCGCTGGAGAGTGACTTTTGAAAAATAAATGGGTTTAATAAAGGAAAGTGCGCGGTTTATATTACATGGCAGAATGCTTATCAACATTATACATACCTGTGTACTTTATTTTGTATTATCTTACTAGTGGTAATCTCATTCCAACATTGTTGTCTTTGTATATGATTCAAAAAACCACCCAAGTCCAGAATTTAAAATGAACCCCACGAAGTCCCTGAAATGCTAATCGCCATACCTAATACAGGTTAAGGTAATACACTATTTTAAAGTGTTGCGATTTGGTAGTTCACACCATCTTGCGAATGGTAGTGAGCTTTGGCAAAAATTGCATTGCTCATTTCCTTGCGAGCGTGTAAAAGAATTCAAATATCACAGAAATATTTTGTAGGTCCTGTGGTTCTTGAGTTATGTTGTAAAGAGGGCTGAAACAACAACACTTTTGTAAAATGTACATAACTTATTAACAACAATAAATTAAGCAAGTTTTCAAAGTATATGATTTGTATAATGACCTTTTGCAAAACATCAAAGTGTTATTTTTCAATAATATATTGATTTAGACAATAAAAATCGATTTTTTTGGCTGCTTCGACCAACAATACCGCATCTACCCTTAATCCACTCATTTGCACGTAAAACTTACCATACTGACCAGGTAAATCTAACTGAAGGAATTAAAAGGATACACAGGTTTTTCTCTCAAAATCACTTCCCATGGACTTGGGTGGGTTTTGTATTCATGTATTCAATTGCAAACATGTTTATAAAAAAGGCTAAAAAATTCCTACACTGAATAAACTCTTTGCCGGGTTTAAGGGCTAAATAGTAAGTTGTCATGTGGGGCAAGATTAGATAAAGGCATACAAACTAGGGTATGAGATATTAGGAATTATTTCCTAGCCTCTTAACCACAGGGTTGGTGGGCTATATAGCTATTCAAGACACAGGATATGTAAGGGATAAACTGTAAGATGTGGGGGCAAGTGGCATCATTTCACTGCAGGTCATGTTTTTTATACTGGGCACCTAAAAAGGGTGGCTCTGTTGCATTCTTACTCATCAAGACATGTTTACATGCATGTCGTTTATTTATTTGATGTTTATTATGAGCTTGTCTAGTACTATTTTGTTCCTTAGACATTGGCCTTTCAATTTCTGAAACAAAAATTTATGATTTTCATTTGTACTAATTACTGTAACTCGTTAAGTCTAATTAGTCAGGGGTGGCTCATGTGGTGGAGGATCATGTGGTGGAGGATCACAATGCTGTACAATGGTGATCCTCCGCAACATGATCTTCAATAAATATTATTGATGGATTTCTATTTTCTACTTGTTTCTGTACTTGATCTCGGCTAAATGATATCATGTTTAGCATTCATTGCCTCAGTATTTGTTAATTAGACAATTAAAATTTACTAATTACTTGTTGCTACACTAATAAAGTTCATTGACCTCTATGCATTTGAATAGGGATTCAATGTAGGGAACATTCAAAAGGGTGCTACGGGCAAACAAAACATTTTAAAATGCTCAAATTTCTTAAGCAGACCTTGGTTGTGATCCTCTTTACTTTAGTAAACTAAAAACTAGTAAAACATAGGTTTGCGACAAATCTGAGAGAGCGCCCTCACACTCAATTTTGGTCCAAAAAGTCAATTTTTACAAAAACGCTTTATCGAATTCTCTTTTAACTTTCAAAACTGGATTGTTGAGCTTATTTTACATCTAGTTATATACCTCAATCATGAAAATTTGCATTTCCAGTGCCAAATAAGGTGTGTTTTGAAGAAATTTATATAAATATAGATAGATTTTTGACAACCCTGTATCTACATTTTGAATTACTTGACCGCCATAAGTTCCATATGACTGGGTGGGCAATTAAGTTAGCTATTTTAAACATTTGTCAAATTTTTACATTATCAATGTACGTCGGGGGGTGACACCCCTAACTGAATTAATATATTCATCCTTATTTTGCTTGTTACACCCTGTATATTTTATGGGTCACCCTGTATAATGACTCCCATTGTTTCGTTTCTGAAATCATCCGAGTATATGCTCTCAGAATATATACTATAATTGGGTTCTAATGTAAACTTTTGAAGTTATAGTACCAAACCTGTAAAAGCATGTGATTCGCTTGAAAAATACGCATGCAACGCAATTGGTGCCCAACATAAAAAACATGACCTGCAGTGAAAAAACAGGAGCAATAACAAAATTTTACTCATAGTTAGTTTACTTTTGAATAAAGTGCTCAATCCCAAAAGGGAGAGCGTACCTTATTCTATATAATTATTTACCACTGTCGAAAACCGTCCAATAAAGACAAAATAAAACGTACTTGAGGCTGTCAAGAAAGAAGAAATTCTTCAAGGACACACTTATCAACATTGATATGGAGATTTAAAAGAGCAATCAGTTGGCGGAATTTTTATTGATGGTTAAATCCTCGTCCGTTGATTGCGGTTAACTATAACAACATTATTATCACATCAAGCGCTTAATTGTGATATATGCCAGGCGGTGATGGAAGCGATATCGTCAATTTTGAGGTCGCCATTGGATTAACACATAATCATGAAATCTTCATAAACAATTCTAAATTTGTTATGTGGTGTCAAAGCAAAATTATCTTACTCTAAAACCGCCGGGGTACGACCGTGTACCACACTGCAAGTATGTTAATTTTCCATTTGTAATTGCTAACCGTGTATTTTGAATGGGGCTGTCAGCCCTGTATCTTCGCCAGCCTCGTACGTCACGTGTTGCGCTTCCTATGCCGCCTGATATATGCTATGGATTTACACTATGAGTCACAATGGTCTCATCTTCAATTGCAAAGTTCGTAGCATCTGTTCAATAATTTATAGCTCAGAAGTTGACCTTTAGTTGCGGATTTTGAGTTTTGGTACCCAACACATGAAAAGGTCATCCTTTGAATGGAACTGTGTCCTTGAAGATGGGCATGTTTGGATACTATACCAACACATTATATATAGCACCCGATTTGTTTTAATGGAAACGTTATATTTATAGCACACTTATTTCTAGAATTTTTAAGAGGGTCAATACATACTTACACCCTTACAACCCTCACCCCCGACCTTCACTCCGTAATCTGAACTCCCAAGCTATCGTTCCTCCTTTCCGTCGTCTGACCTTGTGCCAAAAATCCTTCTACCCTTATGCTCCGACACTTGGAACTACCTCCCCGAGGACATTACCCAATGTAATTATCTGCAGTCCTTTTACTCAGACCTCCGTGCCCATCTTGGCAGCCAGTTTCCTTGTTTTGTTTGGTGTTTGTTACCTTAGCCAAATGGCATTTGGCTAAGGGTATCTTTTTCTTAGGTTCTGATTTTTCTTTCTTTCTTTCTTTCTTTCTTTCTTTCTTTCTTTCTTTCTTTCTTTCTTTCTTTCTTTCTTTCTTTCTTTTTCTTTCTTTCTTTCTTTTTCTTTCTTTCTTTCTTTCTTTCTTTCTTTCTTTCTTTCTTTCTTTCTTTCTTTCTTTCTTTCTTTCTTTCTTTCTTTCTTTCTTTCTTTCTTTCTTTCTTTCTTTCTTTCTTTCTTTCTTTCTTTCTTTCTTCTACCAATCGTATAATGAGCCATCGTAGCCATATGCGTTTGTCAACTTTGACGAAATTTGGTTACTTAGACCATTGGGGGGTGTCACAAATGTCATGTGAAAATGTCTGGGGCAAATGTCATGTCAAGGTCATTATAGCCCAAAACGTGTTTTTCACTTAAAATGCTACTTGTTCCCCATATTACATAGCACTGTGACATCACTTGCACACATGCATCGTCTATAGCCAGTGTCTAAAAGTTGTACACAGAATTGGGGTCAAAGGTCATTTAGGAGTCATTTCCGGCATGTAACCAAATACCTTAAATCGGCCATCGTAGCCATATGCTTTTTGCCATGTTGACCATAATTGAGCACTAGGACCATTGGGTGGTGCCACAAATGTCATATGATCATTTGCGGTCAAAGTTCTTCCACTTACGGACAATGACCAAAAACGTTATTTTCACTCAAATTGACTAGGGGGGCCCTATGACCCCCCATCCACACAGCAAAGATATAGTCCTTATAAGCCCATTGTGGTTCAATGAGCCATGTATAATAATAATTGGGCTGATCATTTCTCATTCTGTGTACTTTAAAGTATACATTATAGTAAGAATAGGTGTGTCCTTGGGGTCAGTCCCATTATGGCCTGTACACCATCCGCGATAATGAAAACGCGTAAAAAGGGTAGTTTTTCGAGGAAAGGCACGATACGCGCGTATCGTGTTTAGGGTATCAAAAACATGAAAAACAGAAAAAAAGGTAGCAAAATTAAATAAATAAATAAATAAATAAATAAATAAATAAATAAATAAATAAATAAATAAATAAATAAATAAATAAATAAATAAATAAATAAATATAGAAAGAGAAAAGAGAGAAAGAGAAAGAGAGAAAGAAAGAAAGAAAAAAAGAAAGAGAGAAAGAAAGAAAGAAAGAAAGAAAGAAAGAAAGAAAGAAAGAAAGAAAGAAAGAGAGAAAGAGAGAAAGAGAGAAAGAAAGAAAGAGAGAAAGAGAGAAAGAGAAAAAGAGAGAAAGAGAGAAAGAAAGGAATAGGGAATTAAATAAGCCTTCATCAATTCATGGTGGTATATAAATTACAACACGGCATTTGTGGACGAAGGAACATCAATGATATCGATAGTCTGACGATAGCAGTGCAATTACACATTATTGATCGCTTCGATCGCACTCCTTTTGTAACTCTTTATGACTAATACTGATTATTTGAAAAAAAAATTATCAAACTAACCTACATTATGAAACACTGACTAGGTCAAAATTAGTTTGAAAATAGGATTTGAAAAGACAATGTGACGGCTGAAGAGCGTAAGGCATCAGGCGAAGCAGGGGTCATAATCCTGCACCGGCTGTGTAAAAATTATCGAAGAACAAAGTCTTCCCAGAGGATTGGAAAGTAGTCATATCATTCAACACATCGTGACCAGCAATTTTAAATACTTACCCGAAATGGAACATGTTGCGGCATTTGTGCAATGTTTTCATGAATCCGGACTATGAATGTGCACCTGGTATACTTCTGGATAATACATTAGAGAGATTGCGAAGAGGCGTTCACTGCTAACTCCATATGGGTTACGTATTCGACATTGTGTGGTAGAACGTCATTGTGCCTAGTCTCCTGCACAACCAGTTTGTGTCGTCCTAACGCTCTTCGTTCCTAGTATGTTCGTGATAGCCGCATACAGTCTGACCCGAGACTATATCTAAACGCAATTGCAAAAGGCTGATGGTAGCACTATGCTGTGAAAAATATATCTAAAGATATAGGAAGCACCCATTGATTCACCTTGGGTGCATCGAACCAGAGACTCTCATCGAACCCACTTTGCTAGGTATTGATATGCAAATACAACTGGCTGTATCTATTCGCCAGCGAAGTGTTATGTGTAATCCGATTATCACCATGTCAACAGGATCACGCTTTTGAGTTCTGCACCACGATCGAAATGATCGCAACACAAAGCCTATGACATGTACTACCAATTCCAAAAGGTGCGTGATCCAGTTACCAGTGAGTTACGTAACCACTTCGCTGGCGAAATGCTCTAAGCATTCAGTCCAGATTGGCGATATTGGAAGTCGCCATGGTGTACATATTATTTGAACAACAAGAAACAATATGCTTAGTTCGATTATTACCCAGCAAACACAAATATATTACAGAAAACGTTAAAAAGTCGGGTTAAAGGGTATGTGAGGGTCAAGGGTATAAAAAATTGTAATAACATTCAAAAAACATCTTGTTCAAAACTTGCTGCAAAACATTCTAACATAATAGACACAAGTACACAAATTGTTTGTGTTTATTACATGTTGGACTCTACTTGTTCTAGTTGGATACTTTGATTCGCTTCATAACACGACAAACATAACATTTTTCTGCATTTTGTTATGCCTTTTTTGTCATTTTGGAACGTCATTTTCTGCTACCAACCGCAACGTAACCGCCTTACGGGAATTCCACGATTGACCAAGTCACAATGGATTTCACCTTCTAGAGGGCATACTAACTACTTTTCGACTAACGTAGCATGCGGTTGACGTTCCCGTATCACGTTTCACGTAAATTTTGCAATCTCTCTATTATCTTTATTTTTCTTGATTTTATCATTATGTTAAGGGGGTACTACACCCCTCGATACATTTGTGTCTATTTTTGCATGTTTCTCAAAAAGTAATAACACAGTGGTAACATAAGTTATGTATATTATAGGGGCAAGGAATCCAATCACTACACTGGAATTTCAGTGACCCAAGACAATCGGTTCGTTATTTATGATAAGAAATAAGTTATCGCTAGGATGTACCTCATTTCCGATCATGAGTCACTGAAATTTCAGTGTAGTAATTGGATACCTTGCCCCAATAATATACATAACTTTTGTTACCAGTGTGTTATGCTTTTTTTAGAAAAATGCAAAAATAGTCACAAATTTACCACATGGGTGTAGTACCTCCTTAAAGCATGCAACACAGTTTAGTCTGATCTACATTTATTTTTTACTAAGGATGAACAAGAGCCTGTGTGACGTGTCTAAATACGATGGTATGTATGCAATATCTAATTAAGTGCATAATTGAAAATAATCGAATTGAAACCAGCTGTTAAATATAAATTCAGCGCTGCGAAGTTATTTTGAAAAAAAATATAACTAAATGAAAGAAAAATGATTAAGATTTATTGTGATTGGATTTTATATGAGGTTAGGAAGGTAATTTGCCGATATTTAATTGAATACATGAATACAAAACCCACACAAATCCATGAAAAGCGATTGTGAGAAAACTAAAAAAAGCTGCGTACATTTTAATTCCTTTAATTAGATTAACGTGTTAAATAGGGCAAGTTTAACATGTTTCAAATGAGTGGGTTAAAGTTGAAAATGAAAATGTGATTTTTGGTTATTTAGAGATGTTGGTTAGAGCGAATACAAATTTGATACGTCGGAAACAGGTTAAAAATTGAAGCCATAAGTTTAGTAAGCATCATAATTTAGCTTTGGATAATCTCCATAAAAATGTTTTTAAAATGCGGTTGTCCAACGACTTACTCAGGATTATATATTTTGTTACTATTTGACCTCCCTGACATACCTTAGGACTTAATAAAAACGTGTTTTATGTGAGGCCCCCGATTTGCCCGATTTCAACTAGACTACGTTTTTTTAAGGGTAAATTGGAATTATGTCTTTATTTTGAGCAATGGATGCATCTTGACGTAGAAATAAGATGAGCAGTTTGTTAATAACCTTGTATATACTTATAAAATACAACAAATGTGCACACACATTTTAACTTATGACCCAATTAATACGCCTTGAAGCAACAAGTGCTCACCCGATCGAAGTCAACAACCTATGGAAAAGGGTCAATATGAAGGCTATTCTGAACATGTATCGGTTTTGGTGTGCAAAGACACGATACCCAATAAAACAGCACTATCTGCAAGCATTCGATATTCATGAATTTATTTGAACAAAAATAAAGCAATTTAATAATTTTCAGAAAGAAATCTGTAATTATTAAATTAGCTTTTCTTTTCAGACCGTTTCAGACGTACCAAATCTGTGTTCGTTTTAACCAACACATATTAACAACAAAACATTACATTTTAATAAAATAACTTTAAATTTTGTAAGAGCATAATCAAGGGTAATTTCAACTTCCTGGTACGTAAGATAACAGAGATGTGACGATGGTAGTAGTACTTTTTGAATGACCCTCGTATATACATCATGCGTGTATCAAGATTCAAATGTCTTTTCTGTACTGTGCCCGAAAAGTACCCGAACAAAAGCCATTTCTTAAAGACACTAACACTAAATTACAAAATAAAGTAATCGATAGATAGAGAATTTTCTCATTCGGTACGATACGACTTTTCCGAACTAATATCAATTTGAAGAAAAAGAGAGCTTTTTAAAAGAGTTATAAAGTTGCATTAACTTTTCCAGTTATCCGTTGAGCATTCATCCGTTAAGCTTTTGCAAAAATCACCTTGAAGGGGGAAATATCTAAATTTGTCACTTTTGAAACTCTACCGTTTTTCATTTAAATCAGTATAGCTTAGCGGAATAAAGTCGCATCGTGCAGAAATAGGTAACGAAGTACGCAGAACAGAATTCTCCATCTATCGACTACTTTTTGCAATTTACACGCATAGTTTGGGTGTAACAGAAACGGATACTGCATTGCCTTTTATTTATTAAATAATTTAAAAGGGCATTTCGTGATCCACAACCTCATCCCCCTTACTTTTCTAAAAAAAATTGAGATTTTTATATCACTGGAAACCTCTGGCTACATAATGTTTATGTACAAAATATTTCTTGCAGATTAATTCGTTTAGCCAAAATATCGTGAAATTTGAATTTCGTTCTGGTGCACCAGAACGAAATTACACGGTATTGTCTATGGAGCAGTGTAATACACATAATCATGCATAACTCGCAAACGCAATATCGGAATCAACTGAAATTTTGGGAATATGCTCTTTTCGTGGATATGTACTGAAAAATGTCATAAAAAGAGGATGTTAGGATCGTGAAATACTCCTTTAAGGGGGTACTACACCCCTGCAAAATTTTGTGCCTATTTTTGCATTTTTCTCAAAAAATATAGCCCATTGGTGACAAGTAAGATATGTATATTATAGGGGCAAGGACTACAACTATTGCACTGAAAATTTTATTTCAGCTCAAACAACAGTTGTGGAGTTACAGTCAAAAATGAGGGGAAACCAATATTTGATCAATAAATCAATAACTACTTGCCTTGAGCTGCTGAATTTTCAGTGCAGTAGTTGTAGTCCTTGCCCCTATAATATGCATACATTACTTGTCATCAATGTACTATAATTTTTGAGAAAAATGCAAAAATAGGCACAAAATTGGCCAGGGGTGTAGTACCCCCTTAAGGCAATTGTTGAACACCACAATTGGATATCCTTACTAATTATGCAGTATCAAGTATCAATATTGGTATGCTTCGCCTATATCTTAAATACGTATTTATAAATACGCACGTGACCACCTCCGTGCTGCCATAACAGCTTGTAGACAGTGAGTCTCGAAGTGCACAGCGGCTAAAAAATAAAAATTGCAGGTTTACAAAAATCGGTTAGAGTGATCGAGACCCATCTCGGGGACGAAGTAATTGTTTTAATCATTGTATTATTATCTGGTCTGATATTTAATCATTTCTTGTGACGTCCCAAGTTCATGGTCACTTTAAGATCACGTACCTTTTCTACAAATGCTTCAGTTTTCCAAATTGAATTCAAGACGATTGCCTTGAAAAGTCGATGTTTCTATAAAGCGTTTCCGAATTCCGAAAAGGTATTTATCCCATATTTATCTTGAATATATAACTGTTGGTGATTTAAATTCATGAGATCTTTTATCCAATTTTCTTTGTTCGATACACACGATATCTGTTGCTTACCGTACCTATCCACAATGTCGGGTTTAGCGTATTGTCATTTTGATTACCAATTTGATCCATGCAAATTCTAAATATACTTTTACACTCTTTTCTTTCCGGAAGGTAAGGTTAAAACGTGTTGCGTTCTGAGTGTGACGTTATATTATTTTCTGGGTGATAATTTGCCTTAGAAGTATTGATGTAACAGGATTATTTTCCATAGCAATGACGGACGCTATAAGCAGGTTATGTTATCACCTGTGTATGTCTGTAATCGAAGATTGAATACGCTAACGCTCTTGTAAGAGACACTAATCTTACAGATGCGAGTGATCAGCACGATGTAAAAATTCTTTAGAATTACAATGTTAGCTCTTTATCCCTGTTCTTTGATATACAGTGCAAAGGAACGGCGTACGGTATAGTACAGGGTAATGCATTAAAATAGCTTTAATCCATTGCCATGATAATTAATCCTGTTACATCATTACTTCGACGGCGAAATCCCATAATAGTACATTTGCTAAGCTAAATCATTGTTCACTTTTTATGCATGAGAATTTCCACACATAAAGAACATGCAGTGTTGATTTTAGATGTGTAGCCAATTAGGATTTGACCGCTAGAGGTCACGAAAGGTCATACAGGGTAAAAAAAAAAAAAAAAAAATGCCTTGAAAATGTTTGAACCAGAAGAATCACTTAATATAGGGTGTCACATATATCACCAGCTGAAGTTTCTCAGTGAGGATTTCCATCGGAACAATCGCCTTCAAAATTCCGCCAAGAGTTGCCCAACATATATCACCCCCCCCCCACACACACACACCCCAAACACCTCTGTGTGGACTACGCAGACATTCTCCCTGTAAAGGACTTTGTTTTTTGATTCAGCGTCAAAAAAAAGCTTCTTTCATGTGTATCAAAGCGGTTTACATTTATTCCGCTGTCGTTAGAATATGTCATTCGCCATTTAATGCCAAATGCATGCTCATATCTTTGGGCGGCGCCCAATGGACAATATCCATAACATCTCCCCATTTCAGCCCTAGGTAGAGAGAGGCAAGTAAGATAAAACGCCTTGCTCAAGTGCACAACACAATGGCACCGCCGGAGCTTGAACTTGCAATCCTCCGATTCCGAGACAGAGGCAAGATGATGGGCAAGACCTTACAGCCACTCTATTCTACAAAAATTGCCTGGTAAATTATCGCCTTTTGTAATCTTATAACCGGCAAAATAGAGCTTTAACATCTTTTCTAAATTTGGGATTTCTAATCGAGTATATCAAGGGATTTAAAAGCGAGTTCAAATCTAAAACGTAAACACAGGCAATGTATACATTGACAGATACGTTACAATGTGCACACAACGTATCAACTAAGATCATTAAATTAAATGGCATCCAACATATCAAAACACTACTACATATGTCGCAAGGATGGTCACAGATTTGCGACGTCTTTCAAAATTCCTGGAGGCCGTATTTTTTGTCGATCTCTTTGTTTGATTTCTTTCAGTACTGACCGTTTCAGAAATTGTACTCGGACCTGGAAAGTAGCTCATTGCGGTCGCGGTGTCCTCGGTTATGGCATCGTTTTCTATTGGTGTTGATGCATTGTTTTCAATCGCATGAACATGTGTACCCTGTCTTCTGTTTTCCATTGGCCGCACACGTTTAGCTTGCTGTTTAATTTTGAGGTAAACTTGAATGTTAAAGTATGATAACAATCCTAATGGTATCGCAAATTGAAAAGCGATGTACAGTATATTCATCTTCAAATTATAGATAAACGGCATTTCACACTCTACACTGTAATCCAGATCCTTCTCGCCAGTGAATTTGACCCATCCAAAAGCTAGCGTAGCAAAAGTCGCAAACACTACAATCCATATACTTGCAATTCCGGCAGCCACTAAGTTTCTAGTCTTTTGTAAACGATGATACATTTTATACTTCACCGGTTTAGACACACACAAAAATCGGTCAAGACTCATGACAATAATGAGTATGCCAGAAATACAAATTGCAGAATAGATAATGGTGAAAAAAATGTTACACGGAAGTTCACCAAGAGGCCATTTTCCATGATACCATTTCAGAAAACTGTGTGTCATATCAAGTGATACGAGTAAATCGGCACCAGCTAAGCTTGAGATGTACCAGTTAAACAGATTTTCTCGAAATGATTTCGTTTTGAGAAAGACGATGATAACAAGACCGTTTGCTATGATATTTATTATAATACACATAGTCATGCCTATAAATGCGAGAACTGATCCGGTGTCAATTCCATCAACGTTCTGGTATCATTGCTGACAGATTCCATCATCATTATTCTCTGGTCTCGAGTCTCTGGTATTAAAGCTGTGTGATCTGTTCGTCAAACAAAAGAAGTGTGAAACATTTCATCATTTTGCAAAATGAGATACCAATGTTTTTTAAATATTATTACACATGAGTAGCAATAAATGACACCCCATCTTAGGACTCAAAGCGATTGAGTGAAACCAGTTTATTGAGATCGACGATCTGCGATGATGCGAACAATTTGGGACATTCTTTGGTCCTGGTACCCGATAGTTCGTTTTCGATGTACTGTTATGTGCAAGAAACACTATCGCGATTCACTTTAAACCAATGTACATGCATTGCTTTCATCACACGATATGTCTGGCACAACCAGTGAGCAATCGCATTATATAGTGGCGCTATTTCATAATTACACCAAATTCAGCTATATACTGTAAGTATTGATTTAATACCAAACATCAGCCAAACATGCCTATTTTAATGCAATTTGCTACAGCTCGTCTTAGTAGTATTTTTTATACGAGTATAGCAATTTATCTGTTAAAAAAAAGGTAATTGAGCATATAGTTTGGGCCCAAGCTAGTAAAGAAACCAAATAAACTGTTTCTGATAGCCAAGATGTTGTATACCATGCAATAATCAAGACTCTAAGGTGCTATATTCGTGACAAAATCTATTTTTATTATTAAGGGGTGGGGTATGAATGTTTGGACAGTATTTATTGTGTGGGACATTAGGGCACATCAGACATATCGAATTGCATTCTTAATACGAAGAATGTCCTTCTGATATCAAATAATTTTGATTTTTTGAAATTCGCAATGTAATACACATTTTATGGCAAATGATTAAAAATTGATATTTTTTGATATTTAACAGTACTCGAAGTAAAGTTTATAAATCTGATGAATCATACTTAAAGCGTGTGTAGGTGGGATGAAAATCCGGCGATCAATTGAAAATTTTGACCTTTCGTATTGAAGATATGGATTTTTCTTCCACAAAAAAATCCATACCTTCAATATGAAAGGTCAAAATTTTCAACTGATCGTCGGCTTTTCCTCCCAACTACATACACTTTAAGAATATGTCATTAGATTTATAAAATTTACTTCGAAGACTGTTATATATCAAAAATGTGAAAAATATCAATTTTTATAATTTGTCATAAAATTTGTATTATAGCGTGAATTTCAAAAAATGAAAATTATTTGATATCAGAAAGACATGCTTCGTTTTCAGAATGCAATTCGATATGTCTGATGTTCTCTCATGTCCCACAAAAAATACTGTAGAAACGCTCAAAACGCTCATTCCATATCCTTAAGACGGCATGTCCCTGGCGGCGATACAGGCGCTGAAATTCAATAGCGATTCTCATTATTTTACCTCTTTTGTTTGGTTAAAAATTAAAAGACGACCCGAGAGTGACAACTAACAGAAATAGAATATTTTTTAAATTTTTCTATGGAAAGGTTACAATAATTTGTTTTAATGGAAAGCTTCATTTGTATCTCATTCACTAGTTATTGCTTTATGTATTTGTATTTTAAAGTCAATAGTGGTGTCTCATATTCGTGTCAAAACAGTTTAGCCTGTGGTTCCCAACGAAGGCCATTGCATGATGACATGTCTGATAGTGACAACCAATCCCACATCATTTAGTCAGTTTCTTTGTGTTCTTCCCCGTGTTTTATTTATTCTCTTTTTCAATTTATTGTTTGTCAGTATTGGGTTAAGCCTGGCGTTTTGCCGCATGTTAAAAAAATCTGATTTTTTTTAATGGAAATGTTACAATATTTTTAAAGAAATGCTACATGTAGATCTCCAATCCTCAGGCTCCCATCACTAGTTATTTATTTATTTATTTGTCATTTTATTGTTAAGAGTGCTGTCTCGTATTCTTTTCAAAACAGATTAGCCCACGGCTTCCCAATGAAGGCCATTGCATTTCAAGTTTTAAAGCACAGATATTGGAACTGGCGTAAAAGATAAAATGTGTTTAATGTAAGTCAAAGTAGTAGTTGTTTTACCACAACGTCAGATTAGCGTTATGTCAATAATGTCAGACACAATAAAATCATCAGAATTTATAGAATTATCTTCGGAAAATACAATGTACGCTCCCATCGTGTACCTAATTATCACAATTTTCATTAGAATAATGTTGTGCATCAATTAAGAAAAGTTTAAAACTTTTAACGGAAACTAAAGGCAAATACATGACTTGCTGACTGTCTTCTAAAAACTCTTTTTCACACTTGGATGATTTTACAGGTGTTTCTAGAAGACAGTCATAAATTCTTTGGAAGATCCCAGCCCGTCTCTGTTTACCTTGACTTGTTTCTTCTGGCTGATGGCTATGGATATTGCTTCTTCACAATCTTTGAGTTATTCTGCTAGAGCAGAACTCTTAACTTCTGTTCTCAGACGGACCCGGGAGACGGACATGGAAATTTGATATCGATCATTCAAGGTACCAAAGGCCCACACCCTACAATTGCCACACGATGGTATTTGCCACTGAAAGTTTTTGTGTCACTCCAAATCCTAGTCATCGTCGCACTATTTGGAATATACGCCCGAATATCGGACGTGCTGAATGCAAAGCCTCAGATCTGGGCCATAGATGGATGATGCCTTTGCGGGATGAATAATTTGTAATGCGCCATCAATCTAGTAGCACTATTCCGAGGCGCCGACATGAAAAACAAATAAGTACGATTAAACAAAAAAATACAAAAATGTAAGTACAATTAAACATTAAAATACATACATATATAAAGTATAACCATGGGTAATGGTCAATAACATCCGTAAGTAAAAATCAGTTACTTTTTGTATACGCTTTGTTATATAATTAAAGTCTTTTTAAAATAAGTTCTTACAAGTCTAACAAGAATCACAGTTTCTTATATTCAAAGGTAACAGGCTCCAAATCGTGGATGCAACTGAAAATGCTCATACTCCAAATACAGATGAAGCCCGTGGAAAAGACAAGTAATTGCTTATCAGAAACCGAAGATAATTGATAACAGTTTAAATAGTGTCACCGTCACAAGTGAAATCGTGACAGGGTGCAAGCCAGAGTACACTTTGTAGTTTTAGCTGACACTCACTCCACCAATTAAGTACAGTGAATGTACGGTTGCGTTAGCAACATGTATCCTAAATTTTAACGAAATCCGTTGATAGTGAGCTTTCCAAATTGAAGTGAATTTAAAACATCGGTGATGTACCACCTTTTGGCTTCTACCTGTAAAAGCATGTAAGCCACATTGATACCGATGCCACCAAATAGAACGAGAAGATCTGCCCCTTCATTTTGCATACTACTTTGTTCTTATTTCTTCACAAAATGCAAAACAAAAAAATCAAATCACTTGTTTTTATTTACTGTCAATATTTTAATTTATGCGATAAAAATGTTAATAATGTTATAATAACAAGAAAGAACATATTCTGTGGCATTTCATTTAGATTATATTTAGATCCATATCAACTGAACTTCTTTATACCTGTTATTGTTTTAATGCAATTACTTTACTACCAACAAGCGACAAAAATTGAATGTAATGTACGACCCATTCCCTAAAACCCACGCGATGAATATTCCAACGTTACTGTTTACCATGTCAGTGGGACAAAAACTCTATTATATTAAGTGAGCAGTGTGGTCAAAAAACAAACAAAACAACAACAACAACAACAACAACAAATAAAAATTGGAACACTCTGATCTCTACCTTTCTTCATGTATAGTGAAAAATTTAAAATTGGCCCGGTAAACAAAAGGGTACCATCTAATTGGGCTAAACTAGTTTGAACGGTAACGCAGAGCCAAAATAATGCTCAAGAGAACTCAGACAAATGTAAAATGCTTGAACTCCCACAAAGACCACTCTGAATGTAAGTGATGCGACGCATACAGGGTGTCCCTGAAAGAACCGTATCTTCAGAAACTTAATTGTTTGGTTTATTCTAACGCCATAACTAAACATTGCTAAATAACTGGCGTGGTTAAGGAATAAATCAACTATTACATCCTTTTGAATTTTGACAATTGACCACACTGTTCGTGAAATATAAGAATTTTATGAAACTCTTCCATTTTGAAACCTTTCCACGGATTCAAATATCAATCGATGATCTGTATTCGGAGTGTTAATCACTGGCCATCATCAGCGCATGAGATGTCTATTGTCATTGACAAATATTTTACTCCGTCGAACGACCTGAAAATGAGGTAGTTTCGGAAAATTCTTTTATTTAAAAAAACGGAGCGGTCAATTGTTAAAATATATAAAAAAAAAGCATGTAATAGCGGATATATTCCTTAACCACTTCAGTTATTTAGTTAAGTTTGATTTATGCGTTAAAATACCCAACAAATTCAGTTTCCGACGATACAGTTCTCTCAGGGACACCCTGTATAGCTAATACGCTTTAGCAGGTAACTAACTCCTCAGCTAGTTAGTGATTCACAATATGATAGCAGTGGAAACAAAAGACCTTGCTCACGGCGGATTGAGAATTACATTGTATGTCCAGATCCAGGAGTCTTGTGACAGAGCAGATAATTGAACGATGGAATATTAAACAACTTCAGAAGATTTACGCATACGACCAAAGCATAAGTATTATAATCTTGATACTATATTATTATAATATTAGATCTGTTTAATATTACAATTATTATGTTGAGTGGAGGTAGTTGATACTTGGGATCCGGAGAAGTATATAAGATACCTAAAGGTTTCACCGTAGTTTATATATTTTTTCTGTATGTTTATATGTCAAATTTGGTGTTGAAACAATTTTCTCTATGCAAAGATACCTTCATGCTTGCTGTCGATTGCTGAATATAGAGTTATGAAAGTTTAAATTGGTAAACGATCTCTGTTTTGCAACCAATTGCCCACCCAGTACATTATTTTGCCCATCAACACGATCCAGTAAACTAAACCTGCTTAATTGCCCCTGTGACCTAGTAAATTGCCCAGAACAATATGCCCACCTAGACAATTTATTTGCCCAGAAAAATTACCATTATTATAATTAGGCATGTTCATAAAATTTTGAAATTTAATAAATTCATCTAAAATTGCTTTCATTAAAAAGAGAATCGTTTAACCTAAAAAATGAGGGGTCAATCATGTGTGTAGGCCTATAATTGGCAATGTTATGAGGAAAAGTATGCTCGCCTGAATGTCCCAAAATGGGCCAAATTGTGTGTCCCAGCATTATCAATGGCTTCCTATGTCGTAACATGTGTACATGTATTTTATGGCTAAATTTTTGAGCACGATGGGCCATTTTACAAAAATGTGCTAATGTTTCATGAAATGTAGTTTTCATTACTTGATAGCATCAAATATTTTTCAAATGCAGATTTTTTAAAAATCATGCTAGGTTGGAGTTTTGAGGGTAAAAATCCAAATTTTCTTCATTTTCCTATTGGATTACACAGTTAAGACAGGATCTTGGATCACAAGTAAACTTAACGAAGCCCGCCCTCACATGTTCAAAATGTGATCATGTCTATTATAATAATTATTACCAAAGGCTGTATTTTGTTTTACAAATGACGATAGTACTAATCCATTCCACATCACCTGGTACATGTATGAATCAAGTCATCTTTGATGTATTACACAATGCCTTAATTTGACATGTGCAATTTGAATTCACAAGATGATCAATTCAAATGTAGCAGAAAAACAGATTTCCGACTGGGCGGTCTACTTCACAACATTTATTTTAAAAAAGGATGATATTAGACAGTCTGAAACCTTGGATTTAGATCAATTGTAGATGTATGTAAAAAGAGTTTTATCGCAAAACGCGATAAGCGCCATATATGAAAATTGAGATAACACTGCCAAACATTAATTGTCGAATGATGGCGCGATTACGTTTTTTTACCAATTCGCGATGTATTCAACAGTGAAACAGGTCGATAAACTCTGGCCAGGTCCAGATTGCAGATTGCGATATATCCATTCCGACCAAACAGCGATCGCCATTTTCTCATGTGACATCCATTATATTGGCGTTGATGTATTGTTTTCAATCGTATGTCCATGGGTACCCTGTCTTCTGTTTTCCAGTGGCCTCACACGGTTAGATTGCTGTTTGATTTTGAGGTAAACTTGAATGTTAAAGTATGATAACAATCCTAATGGTATCGCAAATTGGAAAGTGATGTACACTATATTAATCTTTAAATAAATGGCATCTCACAGTCTCTACTGTAGTCTAGAACCATCAGTCCAGTGAATTTGACCCATCCAAAAGCTAGGGTACCAAATGTCGCAAACACAACAAACCATATAATTGCAATCCCGGCAGCGACTAAATTTCTTGTTTCCGGTGAACGTTTGTGCATTTTATACTGAACTGGTTTAGATACACACAAATATCGGTCGAGACTCATGCCAACAATGAGCATACTAGAAATACATATCACAGAATAGATGATAGTGACACAGATGTTACGCGGAACTTCTTCAAGAGGCCATTTTACATAATACCATTTCAGCAAATTATGAGTCATATCCAAAATATTTCTGCTAGCGTTGATGTTGTAGGGAAATATTTAGTATCACGTTGCGCTTTGCGCTATTATTTACTTTGAAATAAGAATTAAGAAAGACAGAATTTGCCTCTGACGTCATCTGTCAATTAAACTACGATCTGTTTTATCCCGGCAAATATTCTGTTCGCGATGACCTTGATCTCGCAAAACTTTCTTGGTTTCCTTACATCGGTCAAGCTAATGCCACGTTTAACACTGACGTCGGTCAAGCTAATGCCACGTTTAACACTGACGCAATCCGTCCACGTGAAGTGAAGCAGGTGATACAGAAAAAGAGCAGTTCCTCAGCTCCGGGTCCTGATGCTATAACTTATGGGATACTGAAGAAGCTGCCGTGTGTCCACCACTGTTTAGCAACTCTTTATACCAAATTGTTAAATACTTCGCAAATTCCACCAGCGTCATGGTGCTCATCATCCATCACTCTGATTTATAAGAAGGGTAGTCCTGAGCAACCTGAAAACTTTCGGATGATCGCACTTTCCAGTGTTTTTGGCAAAACATTTCATCAAATATTAGCTACGCGTACCACAGACTATCTGACTGAAAATAATTTTATTGACTCTTCTGTTCAGAAAGCATTTATCCGCGGTATAAACGGGGTGATTGAACACAACCAAGTCCTAGGTGAAATTATTTGTCATGCCAAAAGAAATAACCGAACATGTCACAAAACATTCTTTGACCTTGACGATGCTTTTGGTTCGGTCCATCACGATTTGATTAGTCACTCTCTTTCTAGGTTTCATTTTCCACCAGAAGTCAAAACCTACATTGAAAATCTGTATGCCAGACTCCAAGGTAGAGTTGTTACTCAGGATTGGGAGTCGACAAATTTTAGTTTTCACAAAGGAGTTTTTCAAGGTGACCCTCTGTCTCCAATAATTTTCTTGGCGGTGTTCAATCCCATTTTGGAAAAACTTCAAGAATATGAAGGTTTTGGTTATACAATTAATGGTACAAAGTATATTACCACCCCGTTTGCAGATGACTTCAATTTGATAACTACCAATAAGAAAACTCACCAAAGAATTCTCAATGAAATTTCATCATGGACTCAATCAATGAACCTTAAATTGAAACCAGTCAAATGCAAATCATTGTCTATCGTAAGTGGCAAACCAACATCTATTGTATATAACTTGTCTGGTAACGATGTTCATTCCATTGAAAATGAGCCTCATAAATTTCTTGGTTCCCATCTTTGTTTTTCAGGAAAGCAAGAAGAAGTGTTTGATAATGTCAGGGACCACCTTGTTACCCGGCTTGATAGAATTGACAACCTTCTTGTCAGGGGAGAGTATAAGCTTCAGGTGTATAAAAGCTACCTTCTACCTGCATGCCGGTTTTTGCTCACTGTTCATGACATTACTAAAACAAACCTTCTTGCTCTCGACGCCATAGTTCATAGATACTTGAAAAAATGGATTGGGTTGCCCAGATCAGCAACACCAGGTATTCTCCATATTCCCCATTTAACTGATATAAAATCTATCCGTCAAGTGTACCTTGAAGCTCATTCTGCTGCCTATATGTCATCAAGGCTCAAAGGTGATGAAAAGGTTATTAATGCATTAGATTCCAAGCTTGCTAGAGAATCTGAATGGTCCAGGAAGTTTTCTGTCACTTGCTATGCTGAAAGTAAGTTTGAGGTATGTAATGAAAGTACTGGCATGTCATCTCACAAAAAGAAAAAAAGATGTCTTAATCAAGTCTATCAAAGATGAGATCAATGAAACCTGGATCAACCAACTTAAAGATCTTGTTGTCCAGGGTGACATGTTGCGCGTTTCCATCCTTGAAAAGGCAGATCATATTTGGAAGTCTTTCATTTTTAATATGCCTAAAGGTGTCATGAAATTCATGACTCTTTTCTGGACACCCTCCCAACAAAAAATAACCTCAGCCGTTGGGGCAAAAAATTGTCCACAAACTGTAATTTATGTTTTAAAAAAGAAACTCTTCACCATGTTTTAAACCACTGCCAGATTATGCTCGAACAAGGCAGGTATACTTGGCGCCATGACTCTGTCCTTCGTATCATCCATGACACTCTTCAGGAAATAGCTGCCCCATCATGGACCTTCTATTGTGACCTAGCTGGTACAACCAAAGTTGCGGGGACCACTATCCCTCCTGATATTTTGGCAACTCAACAGAGACCAGACCTGGTCCTCGTCAACCGCGACTCAAAAAAGATCATTGTCTTCGAGCTAACTATTCCGTTCGAACAAAACATCAGAAATTCTCACGACCGCAAGGTAAACAAATACTCAAGTTTGATCATGGATCTTCAGGGACAGAGTTATGACGCCAGGTTATTTTGTATTGAAATTGGCAGCAGAGGCCTCATTACTGACGACAATAAGTGCAATATTCGAAACATTTCCACCTCTGTTTCATTGGGTAATAAACCCCACAAAATACTGTGCAAGAAATTTCAAGCCAACCTCAGTAAACATGCAATACTGGCATCATATGCAATCTTTTACTCCAAATATGACCAGGACTGGTCAATCTCCTAGGTGCTTTTGTAATCTGTACATATCTTGAAATGTTTATTGTTTTTAATATATTTTGTTTACTCTCTTTCATCCATTTTACTCCTGCAGAGATATGGCAACTGAATTCTTTCTGATGCCATACTCTTGTCTGGATTTGTATGTCTACTTTTCGATCTGTTTTGATGTAATTGTATATAATAAAGATTGAAATGAATAAATAAAATATGAATGGTCGTGATGGTTGAGCTTCTGAACGCGGGGCGGGGGCAGTGTATCTTAATTTTGCATCTTCAAACATACAAATCGTCTCACAAGTGCATACAATATCAAGATCAGTTGTTTTTTGCCTTCGTAAAAGTAGCAATTTTTTCGCACTTTTGTACGATTCCTTTTCTTCCATGAATGCACCATTTGAATCAACCGTCCTTTTACGTGCTATCATGGGCGTCAACGGGGAATGGGGGACGCATGCCCCTCCATTTGGCAAATTGGCTCATTTTTTGTTCCATTAGACAATTTAGACTTTTAAGACAACTCATGCTGATTGTCTCCCTACATTTCAAGACGGATTGACGGTAATGGGCTCTACTAACCAATCAAGGGCCGCGTGAGTTTGCTTGTCAATGACGTCAGACGAAACGGGGAGTTTGCTTGACAGTGAGGTCAGACACCAACTAGTCTTTTTAATTCAGTCAATTATAACAACTGATACGCCACTAATAGCAGTGCCTCCCAACGATGCGAAAAAATGTGTTTTAGTTCTATCCAACGTAAGAAATTAACGTTAAAAATAGCCTTATTGTTTGTCAATTCTGATAACTGCTAATAAGAGATATGACATGACATGACGTCACTGCCACATCACGATGAAAAATGATAGAGAATCTACCGGCAAAATAATGCCTTAACATCTGTTCTAAATTTAGGATTTCTTAGCGGGTAAATTAGGGGATTTAAAAGTGAGTTCAAATCTAAGACGTAAACACAGGCGATATATACATTGACAGATACGTTACAATGTGTACACAACGTATCAACTAAAATCATTAAATTAAATGGCATCCAACATATCAGAAACACTACTACATATGTCGCAAGCAGAATCACAGTTTTGCGACGTTTTTCAAAATTCTGGAAAGCAGCAATTTTCGTCGATCTCTTTTTTTGATTTCTTCCAATACTGACCGTTTCAGAAATTATACTCGGACCTGGAATGTAGCTCATTGCGGTGTCCTCGGATGCGTTACCATTTTCTTTTGTTCGTGATGCCTCGTTCGAAATCGCCTGTTCATGGGGACTCACTCTCCTGTTTTCCCATGGACGCACACGTTTTGCTTGCTGTTTGATTTTTAAGTAAACTTGAATGTTAAAGTATGATAACAATCCTAATGGTATCGCAAATTGAAAAGCGATGTACAATATATTCATCTTCAAATTATAGATAAATGGCATTTCACAGTCTACACTGTAATCTAGATCCTTCTGGCCAGTGAATTTGGCCCATCCAAAAGCTAACGTACCAAATGTCGCAAACACTACAAGCCACATACTTGCAATCCCGGAGGCGACTAATTTTCTTGTTTTCGGTGAACGTTTGTGCGCTCTATATTGAACTGGTTTAGATACACAAAAATATCGGTCAATACTCATGCCAACAATGAGCATTCCAGAAATACATATCACAGAATATATAATGGTAACACAGATGTTACACGGAACTTCCCCAAGAGGCCATTTTCCATAATACCATTTCAACAAATTATGAGTCATATCCAATGATACGAGGAAATCGGCAGCAGCTAAACTTGTGATGTAACAGTTAAAAAGATTTTTTCGGAATGAATTTGTTTTTATAAATACGATTATAACAAGACCGTTTGCTATGGTATTTGTTACAATACATATAACCTGTCCTATTAATGCGAGAACTGATCCCGGTGTTAATTCCATGGTAGTCTTCTTTACTGGTGTCAACCATGTTAACTGCTGCAGGTTAGAAGTATCCATTAACAAATTATCTTGTGGAAAATGCATGCCTAATGCATGTACATACTTTGTCTCAAACCATATTACCTTTAATTGTAGCCTGGACTGGCACCAATAACCATGGTAACACTTGACGTTATGTGTTTAATTCGAAACCCAATTTGGTCTTGGAATAGATAGCTTTTAATGTTCAACAATTCCGCCATCTCGATTTTCTAACTAACGAATCATATTTTCAGCAATTCTAAACAGTATAAAAATTGTGAAAACCACTCATCAATCACATCGTGTGTAAATAAAGTATAATGTATCAGACAATAATATTTATAAGAAAATGGTTTTGCTTTTTATACTCACATGCTCGATATTGCAAATATAATCGCTGACGTATATAAACAACATTATAGGTCGGCTATATAATACAATTAAAGCAATTTAAAATTATTTTATCTGTCCGGTTTAACGTTGGCTGGCGATATTTAATTATTTTATTTTATTTTCACACAGGCAAGTCGGGGAAAAGAAATAAAATAATTAAATATCCGAAGCTAATTCACGTAATGAATAAATATCAATAAAGCAACATTTGCAGATCAGTCAGTGTCAAAACACACTACACCTGAATGAATTATATCAAGGAATTTCTAATCGGGCAGGGCGAGTTACAAAAAGTCACGCTGAGTCACGATTCTGAATCGTTTACTATTATCATCTGAAGTAGACGATTCTTCCCGGCATACACGCCATTTTGTTTCCTACATGATATTATTCACGTGTTTTAATACTTAGATACAAGAATACATTTGGTAACATATTTACAGTTTTAAATTATACATAAATTAGATTATCAGTTGCGTATACAAAATTCCATAAACCGGGGGTGCAAATTATATATCTTTGGTATGAAAATAATGATGGCCGCTTGCGCGACTTAGGGGTATCTGCCCATATGTTGGGAAATTTTCAGATACGAAGGGCCTTATAGAAGCCATATGGTGCGTCCTTTCTACAATATTAATACTTTCATTGACAAAAGTATGCGTGTCCAAAACGGCTACTTTTTCTATGAGTAACATACCATGTTTCCACTCGTGACGCGTGAAGCATTACGCATAATAGTGTTTCGACACAATCTTCTACTGCTTTAAAATGCCACGCAGAGCATGCCCAAAAATATATGTATACTCACGATCTATACCATTTTGCGGATTCAAACGCGAACCTACTCGATAACATCTATGGTTTTAGTTGCATCTCCTCCACCTGTTTTGATTTTATTGTTGCTGCTTTAGTTAATTTGTATATTGTTGTGTTGAAAATGTGAATCATGTGTAAATACGGAGGGCTTGTGCGACGCAGAGTGTGGGTGGGCGTGTGTATGTGTGTGAGGTGGGTGAGCCCCACACAGCGACAACGCCAGGTAAATAATTATATTGTACAGACAAGGAAACTAAATCAATGATAACTACCAATTAATGAGATTATTTGAAGTAACCGCTCGCGTTCGTGTCCTTCCAGGTGGGCTAGGGGAATTGGGCAGCCGAATTGTACACTGACGTAGAGTGGTCTATCTGCTATATTCAGAAGATAGATCTTTGGATACCGGTGTAGAACATGATGAATAAGACCAATTGTAAGGTTTGCACTTGAATATATGTGTTGAAAGAACATGATAATCTTAAGTGTGCGAATTGAAAACCAGCCTTGCGTTTTGAAATTAAAACTGACAAAAAATCGTATTTTATATATGCAGAACAAAAAAGACTGCTGCCCTCATTCGTCAACACTCTGGGTTACGGAGAATAACACAGTACTTGCGCAGTGTATACGACTGATGGAGTTAGTCTAAAGCAGATGACGTACCGGCTTACTCTCGGCCCATAGTCTCAAAACTATTAAATAGGTCGGAACAAAATGACCATGCGTGGCTGTTGAAGAACTCATGGATTCGACCTACCAATATGGGGATTTCTGCCATGAAGATATCGGAGCGATGACACTGTGCCCCTGAGAAGTTAAATCTTTCTCAATCTGATATTTTTTTGACATTTTGACATTTAAGTACTGTTCAATTTTAGTAAATTTTTCACTATTTTTCGCAACTATTGTATAAACTATTGCTTAAAACACAAAGTGTACGGATATTAAGCGAACTCAGGGGCCTGTGCGAGGGCTCTCTGGTTATAAAATTTCACTCATGTTCGATATAGTTGTGCGATGCAACTATAGATCAATATAATTATGTTCTCGATGACCTTGTTGTTCATCGTGTTGATTATTAAAACAAGTCTAATGCCCTTGTGAACTTTCATCCTCTTTACTGTGCATCATCTTGTTTAAAACGGAATGTTTATTTTCTAATCTGACCGTGGCCAGTGACGTAATTATTCAAACATTGGGCATCCGTTATTTTCTTATTCTATACACCTCAGATATCAATATTAAGGCAAAAAAATGTTAGTCATACCTGACTCTACACTAGCAAGCAAGTTCTATCAGACTATTTACTGGAAGATATACCATAATTCGTCGGCCGTATCACATACTGACGTATTCGACATTTTTAACATTTTGAGAAAATTGGTATATTAGTTTGTTATGTTCTACTCTATATATTCACCAAAAACCATGCCTCAAAGTGGCTTAATTAGTAAGATATTAATTAATTTAATTTTGACGTATTTACAAAACCTTGAAATGTCTGTATCACATAACGACGTATTTGCCGATCACCTATACTGCGCAAGCCCAGTATGTCGTATCTGCAATTTGAAGGATTTGCCGTTTCACATACTGACGTATTTGCGCGACTTTGTCATTACACGATAAAATCGCTGTTTTGTCCTTTTCACATACTGACGTATTTGCGCAACTGTTTCACATACTGACGTATTTGCGCGACGTATTTGTCATTTGAACAGCGAAATTGTCAGTAGTCCTTTTCACATAGTGACGTATTTTATTTAATATTGTTTTTTTGCAGAATAAATTATGCTCTGATAGAAATAAGTGAATTATATTGAAAATATAGTATATTCGCGTTACTGCTAACCTGGTTTTAATCGACAATAATGTTTTAATCAAGATTATGAAGCAAATGAAAATCTCTAAATTTTCAACTTCGATTTTCTTGAAATGCGTATTTTGCAAATACGTCAGTATGTGATGCGGCCGACGAATTGATGACATTTAATTCACAGTTTTTCTGTTAGCAACGCAAACCCGTTTTGTTAGTTTGCTCACAAGAAAGAGAGGCAAGGTATTGATCAAATGTGAATAATTCAAATCAACACTTGCTCGGCAGTCAGCTACCTGCACAACCGATTCTTTTTGTTCTGCAAGGCTCACTCAGGCATTTAATGAGGCAATACAAACGATCGAAATTGGTGTTGAAATGAGCAAAATTTTGAGTTACACTTTTTCAGTGTAAACATTTTTTTCTCAGCCAAATGAAAAGCAATAATTTTCATTTTTTCAATAAATGGCTGGAAAAACTATAATGCTTGATACTGATTTTTTTTAAAATCCTGGTGTTAAACTTAGGCCTGAAATTCAGTCATTTAGTGTAAGATATTCGATTTTTATAGGCTTCAGCTCGGCCCGCGAGCTTTTTCTTGATCAACCTTTTAGCTTTTCAAAGTAATATAGTTCGCTAATGAAGGATTTTCCCCAACTTTCTAAAGCACATCACCGTGAGCTATATATCATAGTTTTGTCAGAATTTCCGTTTTGATTTCACCATCTTTCACTGTCGGCTGAAAAAATTCTAAATCAACACGTGAAATCTAAAGGCTAGTACTAGCATTGTGGATCGATATCCCTGGGTTTAATAGGAATACCGGCATGGCTATAGTGTTGCCAGAACTTCAATATAGCAAAGAAATTCCCAGACCTATAGCGCTCCTACTGATCATGTTTAACCAGAACACCCAATTGGGGATTTAATCGCTGGTCGGGCAATTTGCTTTCAATGAAAAATTGACCTGGATAACAACAAAGGAAATATCGACTATTTCTGCTGGTTGCTCTCGAGATAAAAGTACTCACCATTGCCTACTTTTACTTAGTTTGACATTTTCTGAGCATGAATGGAAAAAGGGTAAAACAAAAACGGAAATTCTGACAAAACTATAACATATAGACCCACACGATGTGCTTTACAGAGGTGGGAAATATCTTTCTTTAGCAAACTATGTTAGTTTGAGACGCTAAAACATGAATTCCGTAAAAAGCTCGCAGGCGAATTCAAGGCCTATAAAAATCAAAAATATCACACTAAAAGACACAATTTGATGCTTAATTTTAACACCAGGATTTAAAAAAAATGTATATCCAAGCACCAAGTTTTTAACTGACATTACTGAAGAAAAAAAAAATATTGCTTTATATTTGACCGAGAAAATTAATTTCATAGCAAAAAGGTGTATCTCTGAATTGTGCTGATTTTTACATGTATCGATCGACTTTTAGCGCGACTAAGCATTTCTAAAGAATTGGTTGTCCAGGCGGCAGACTGTAGAGTGTATGCAATAAACCCAAGCGGAACGAGAGTTGCTAAGTAACCGCTACCCGAACCACAAACACATGCATGATCAGACAACAAGTGTTCAATTTCCCCATAGCTTCCCACGTTGTACACATGTCAGTCGAATTTGGCGGTGTTGGTTTGTTTGTCCTCCAAGTTATAGCATTGTTCACTTTGTGTTGAACATTGTACGTGGGCCTCACTGTAATAACTCAAAGATAACCGTGATCATCATTTCAAGAGGTCACTCTCCCGATTAAGCTAAACAACCTATGTGGAGGAATTTTATGCATGAGCAATCACATCAATGACGTAGTAATGAATACCCTCTATATCTATTGAGGTCACCACATAAAGGTGTCGTTAGTTTTGCGAATCGCAGGGGCGGATCCAAGAATTTTCAACAGAGCGGGCGCCGCGGCGGCTCGGCGCTCACACAAAATCAGGCGCCACTCTGCAAAAATACATAAAGTCAGGCGCCGCTCTGCAAAAATTAGAAGGTGCGCGCGCCGTGTGCGCCCCCTCTAAATCCGCCCCTGAATCGTACTCGATGAAGAGATTAAAAACACCCTCTAGCAAGTTCACGTCCGCCGGAAATGGGTCACCTACTACGGTCCCATCAGGCAGCAGTGATTTGTTTTTCCAAGAAACTTCTTATTTGATAAGGTAATGTCTTTTTGGTAAATCAATCCCTCATTTCAAATATATAGTTTTGGTTTCTCTATTGTTCAGAAACCAAAAATCAAGGGATTAAAATGTGGAGATGAACTGGTATGCAATCATAACACCTTTGTGCTGGGAGGACACAAGAGGGTATATATAATCATAAGTATAATGGCCTATAACCATACGTATATAATAGCCTATTGTGCTAACATTTGAATTATCGATATCTATCAACGCCGGCGACTTTTGATGCTCTCTGCCGTAGGTGGCACACTTCCATGACACCATAAAATTGCACCCAAGTTCCGATAAGTTATGCATAGCCATCGTTGAGACATAAAAGATGGATATATACGAGGCCTAGACCTACATGTAGAAATCATGTGCATATATTGAGGGGTGGGGGGGGGGGGGGTTTTGTTTATTTGTCTGAAATATAAACGATGCATGATGATGTAGATGATTTGATTATGAATTAGATTATTCCCGGAAAGCACAACCCATACCTCTTACCTATGTTCCCTCCGCCACCTATATATATCCTCCTCCTCCCCCTCCCCACACTCGATATCGACTCTTCCCTATTATTCCACTCCACTCTTGAGCCCCCCCCCTCTCCCCCTCCTTCCCTTCCCACTTCCAATGCTCTCTCCCCTGTTTTTCTTTCTCCCTTACCCTTACCCCCCTCCCCCCTCACACACACACACACACACCCCCTCTTTCCCTGGCGATCTCTTCTATCTCTCTCTCTCTCTATTCTCCAATAAATAAATTGAATAAAAGTTAGTTTAAACCAGCTTTCTATGATATTGATCTTCCGTCATGCGACATGCACATAAATAGAATTGTGTATAATAGTGTTTATAACACTGAAGTCATAATCTGTCAAGTGCCTATTGTAATGTCTGTGGAAATATTTTGATGGTCTATATATTTTCACAGTGAAATCAGCTTAGGCTAATTCGTAGTCTCAAGTCAATGCTTTCAAACTAAATCAGTGCTTTCAAATGTAGACTTCTTTGTTCGATTTCTCTGCTCGTGAATATTGCACTGCGAAATTTAAACATTTCTTTTGTATACTTAGAGTAGGTAACTTCAAATCAAATAATTTTACGATCCACACCACTTATAAGAAACTGAAACCAAAACCGAAACTGACTGTCACAAATGTTCGGTTTTAAACAAAAGGTAGAAACAATGAGTTCGATATCTTATGATTCAAGTGGTTAGGCAGGACAATAGGAAAACACGTGACCAAAACCAAAACCAAAACTAAAACTATATATTTGAAATGAGGCAATGTCGAAATTAGGAGGACTTACTGTTAATAACTAAGGAAATGCATGGCATTATAAGATAATTATCAATTTCAAGTGAGTATTTGAAGTAAAAAAAAACCTTTGACACCTCACGTGACCTTCCATCATGGCGCCGTATTTGTATGTGTATTCTTATTCGTATCCTTTTATTTATAAATAGGTAAAGACAATCACACACTAATGAGCCAAGTCTGACTGAGGTCACATGTTGCAGAGATGTGACGGGGATCTATATGCTAGAATTAAATATTTCTTAATAACATTCTCTCTTGCAGACGGGGTGATGTAGCAGAATTTGACACTACCAGATATAGCTAGGTTTTACCCGAGCTCGGCACTTCAGTTGCTAAAAAGTCACGTACAGACTTGAAGTTTACATACAATAAATTGAACAGTTACATTTATTTTATAACGAAATGGTATACTACGGTATACTATGGAAAGCCGATATTGCGCACTGACCCAGCATAGAATTCGAGTCGAGATATGTCTGCAGATATTAATTTTATTAACAATATGCTATTTAAATCACAACTGGACATAATTATGCTAATGAGCAATTGTCACATCCAGTTTAATGATCATTGACATGCATGCAAGTTTCCATTGAACATGTACAGGGAGCAGGTCTTTTGCAGTAGCAATATCACTAATGGCATTTATGGGGAAACCAGTCACTTTTGACACGGAAATCAACCTAACTTCTCTTTTATTTTCACTGATGTATGTATACCGCGACTGCGGCTCTCAAATAGCGTAACAAATGGGTAATTTTTGATAGATGTACAAATCCACTAGAGGGTAAAATTAGTCATTTGCACATGAAAGAGCATAATAATCATTGCTTGGCGCATATGTGTTTTAACGATAACGGAATGGTTTGGTCTGGCTTAAAAGTATCACATTACACAGTTGCATGTAAAGAACATGTACAGCACATGGCGTATTCTGGGATTATGTGAAAATCTTCTTAGCCAGGGAACGTTCTATTTATAATCACGCAGTGTCAGTCCCGGTGTCAGTAAAGTATAACATCGGACTAATTTTTGTAAACATAATTTGTTCAAAAATGATATAAAGGGCCGTTTTTAACCAATATTTTGGCACTCAGCATATGAGGCGTGCACATTGATTTTTATAAGAGTTCCAAATTTGGGAATCCGAATCGCTCCAAAAATCACATGTTGACAGGCTAAAAATAGAACAACAATCAAAAATTAGGCTCTGAAAACTACATTACACAGGTACATAATAAATTAAGAACTATGTCATCGCCTTTCCAAAAACATCAAGTTTTTAAATCTAAAACTCAAACGAGTCAAGACTCTGTGAAAACGAATCAAGAATTACGTGGGTCAACAAAATATGTGAAACTCATGAATCGAAGCTACCAGAGGCCTCATTAAGTTCCTGACTATGCTATTTTGTTGTTACAATTGTGCTGGGAAATAATCGCCTTAAGGTTATTAATTATCTTAAACTGTTGTGATTTTGGTAGTTCACAGCATCTTACGAATGGTAGTGAGCTTTGGGAAAAATTGCATTGCTCAATTCATAGCGAGCGTGTAGAAGAATTAAAATATCACATATATACTTTTATAGGTGCTGCGGTTCTTGAGTTACGTTGTGAAGAGGGCTAAAACAACAACACTTTTGTAAAACGTATATAACTAATTAACAACAATAAATTAAGCAAGTTTGCAGAGCATACGATTTGTAGAATGAACTTTTGCAAAACATCAAGGTGTTAATTCTCATTAATATATTGATCTAGATAATGAAAATCGATTTTTAGGTTGCTTCGACCAACAATACCTCGTCTACCCTTAAGATATCAGATAGCAACATTTGCGCGGTATTTTTATGGGACACGAGATCAATGGACACCACACGTTTGACACATATCTCCTTTAACTCGCAATCACGTGTATTTGTGAAAATGCCAGCTCTTACCCGGCTCCCATGAGATATATTAGTAGCACAAGTTTAGGGCCGTTCTTCAGAACATCTTCAGAAATCAAGATCAAGGTCACATCCCGTCTAGAGAACGAAATACGTTTATTTTGAGATCTTACTGCAGAAGATTTATTTAGATTATAGATTTGTTATCTTATCTTAGCAGTTTGCTTCTAAAAGATTTCACAATTACACAATACGCTAGACTTGCTTCGTTTTCACAGAGTCTTGAATCGTTCGAGGTTTTAATTTAAAAAAATTGATGTTTTTTGAAAGGCGAGGCCATAATTCTTAATTTATTTTATGTTGTAAAAAACAACATAAATCAAGCATGTTTTCAAAGTATATGATTTGTAGAATGAGCTGTAGATACTTGACAGACCATTAGTAGCCCAGTTCTGAACCTTTTCATTGATCATTCATAACAATATGTATCTGATGGATCAGTGAAGATAAGAAGGGATTATAATATATCCGTAACCTTGATATTATAGTACATCTCGAGGAAAATGTTCAATGGACATGTTTTCATTTTATGTTTCAAATATCCCGCGCATGAAAATTGAGTATTTAACCCAAAATGGAAAATGGAACAATTTATTGGAAATCTGTTTTAACAGATTTTTTGACATCTTTTCTGCACTGTATTATACCTAAATTAAGAAATTTGATAAATATTCAAAGAAAATATAGGTCATCCAAAAATGTTGATTTTTACACATTTTGGGGCAAAAAAGGAAAAATAAGCAAAAATATCAAAATCTGTTTTAACAGTTTCATTTTCATGTTTTTTCTTGCAAATATGCTAATAATATGCAAATTATGAAATTGCAAAATAAAGTTTCTACATAGCATACATCTTTCAAGTGTGATGTTCAAAATGACAGACATCAAAAAGAGATTCGATGAAATGTAAAGGTGTAGTAACAATTTTGGCATGGACTGTCTGGTTAGGAAAAGTACGGTAAGTTGAGCTGTACGTTTTGTCAAAAAACACATACATTTGCGTATGGGGTGTGAGTGCATGGATCCTTGACTAATATCGGTGGAGTTACCTTCTTGACCATCTACTCCTACGGTTTATTCTACATAGGGCGATTTCACGAAAGGTCATCAGTTCAAATCTGCCACAAGTACAAAGCAAATAAGTCAATCAATATCACTTCTTTTGTGTTTTATGCAGGCCTCATGTATTCTGGAGGCAGATTTGAATTTAAATGGCCTTTTGTGAAATCGCCCTATAGAGGAATCCAAATTCACGCATTCCTACACCTGACTAGCAGCCTTTAGTTGGGTCCCCGTCGGCTACAATGCATCGAAAATGTGTAATGATTCGCCCTTGGCGGAAATTTTAAACTGCATTCCATCACCCGTTTTACACCTTCCGCGAAAACACAGGTAGACAAAAGAATGACAACACAATACAGTTCCAACAGTTGTGCAAATAAAAGCCGCCTTACACCTATAGAAGGTCGAGGAGGGTTAATAGAATAATACAATAGAGATAATTCCGCAGGTACTAGTAATCCAATCGCATCTATTCATAGATGTACACATGGATGAATAAAAGGATTATGTATGAATAGATGCGACAGGATTACCTCTATTGTATATATTATTCTATTAACCCTCCTCGTCTTTGCATCTTCTCCAGGTATTAGGCGGCTTTTATTTGCACAATCGGGCGCTCAAAAGCCCAGGTTGGTGCTAGCGGGAAACCAAAGATGGCCGACCAAATCCTGACCATGACTTGGCTCGTTGGATTCGTCTATAGAGGAATCCAAATTCACGCTTTCCTACACCTGACTAGCAGCCTTTAGTTGGGTAGCCGTCGGCAACAATGCACTCAAAATGTGAAATGATTCGGCCTTGGCGGAAATTTTAAACTGCATTCCATCACCCGTTTTACACCTTCCGCGAAAACACAGGTAGACCAAAGAATAACACAATACAGTTCCCTTCGACAAAACACACAGCATGGTCTATTCGCTGTTGAAGTGACATAATAATCGGATTAACTACACGCGGTATCTATGCATTGATGTACTTGCGAACAAAAGGACTATGTATGAATAGATGCGACGGGATTACCTGCGGAATTATCTCCATTATATTATTAGCTATTATTCTATTAACCCTCCTCGTCCTTGCATCGTCTCTAGGTGTTAGGCGGCTTTTATTTGCACAATTGGACGCTCGAAACACCAAGTTGGTGCTAGCGGCTACCCAAAGTTGTCCGACCAAATCCTGACCATGACTTGGCTCCTTGGATTCGTCTATAGTACGCCACTGCTGACGCCGTCCGTTCCCCGACCTGACACTAGTGATAACAATTTTGAAATCAAAAGAAAGTATTAATTTTTATTTAGATGAAGTTTTCCTATGCATTCATATGCATGTTAAAAATAAGATATTCTTTTATACTTTAATCTGTTAATAAAAGAAAGCATCCAAGTTCTTGATTTTAAAGAACAAAGCATGACAAAGACATCTCCTTGCTTGTTATTATACCATTTTTATTGCATACACATTATAATGTGTAGCCTATTATGTAATATAGGGGTGGTCGACCCATCTTTGTTAGGTTAGCCCCCACACCACTCTTCGCCATACAAAAATTCGCCCAGTCATATTTCCCAAATATGAAATTTAAAAAAAAGTGAATTTTAGTTTCGCACAGGTGGGCCTCGAACCCACGCAGTAGCTGCATACAGAATCTCCAAGTCCAGCGCGCTAATCCATTGGACCACATGAGTTGTTGGTAGCCATATTGAATTTTAAGCATATATATAGGTTATAGGCAGGGTTGCCAAAAGATTTCGGCCCGAATCGCGGGTCAAATAATCGAAAAGTCGCCCAATTTTTCTCTTTACCAAAACCATTGGTTTCTATGGGGTATGACACTATCGGAAGTCGCGGGAGCCAATGTTGAAAAGTTGCTCAAATTTTTTCTTAACCATTGGTTTCTATGGGACAGGAAATTGTCAAAAGTCGCGGGGAAAATCTTCAAAAGTCGCCCAATTGGGCTACCAAATCGCGGGTTTGGCAATAGGCAACTCCAATATTTCTCGGGTATAGCATAGAAATAAAACAATACGTGTATTGTGCTGCACACAAAACATAATATCGATTTTGCCTGCAGTGTGCATGGTATATCTGTCCGTGCAATGTATAGGAATTCTGTCATTTTCTTGTAGGCCTATAGCCCCGGAGTATAGACGCTGGGTTTCTCCCAAGATGTTTTTAGAAAATGGAAGATTAGATTATCATAAAAACGATACAGTAATTTTTATCGGGGTTCTACGAAAAAAATTACATAGATTTTTCATCATTTTTTGAGCGTCTATTTTCAGTAAATTCAACAAATATTTTGATGTATATAAAATTGAAATAAAATTCTCCCCCTCCTAAACAACACCAAAATGTACCACAATTAAGGGATGGGTTCATTAAAGTAGCGTTCTCCGAAAAGTTTTTCGATAAATTCATTAATTTCTCAAAAATTAAAAATCTCAGTTTAATAAATAACGGTTAAAATGAAAGCCATTATTGGGGGCCTAATTATCGTATCATTATAATAGGTCTAGCACCAATGCAAGCATTTGTTTCGGTGTCCCAAATTCATAGTAAAATATGCTGACGCTATTTTTTACAAATCGCCTGGAATTGCATATTTAGGTTTCAGCGATTGCTGAAAAAGTGGGGTATGTTTCTGAAAAGCGTTTCCGCTTGGAATGTAGATGCCTATTGTTAAGCTAAATGTCCGTGATTTTAATTTATAAGCTCTTTCATTGACAATTTGCAACGTCTTTTTCATACCATACGGATCGTTTGCTTGAATCCCGATATTTAAAAAATATCGGGATTTTAAACCAAACAACCAGCAAAAGAGTTCTCTAAACTGTCCTCTAACCGCAGATAACATTAGATCGACTGTGCTATTGGTAGAATTTAAACGAGAACCAAAAGTGTTCGCCGAAGTCATGCAAATATGGACTATCGGAGAATATAGCGTTTTTGTAAGAAGTTGCATTTTTTGACAATGTTTTATATGTTCTTGCTATGAAGAACATTAAGAATTTACTTCAAACGTCGTATGTAGTTTACATACCTATTCCGGTTCGGCTATGTATATATTAGAATCCTTGATCGTCGTTATTTGCAATGTCTTTTGCACTTTTCTCCTCCATAAAATGGCGAAAATATTCCTATTACAGAACAACACCTCCAATCACTTTAAAATACCACAGCACTATATAGCTTGCGTTGACAGTTCTGACAGAATACAAGTCACTCTGCATTGAGCGCATTGGAATCCCAATTCTTTCTCACATTGATTGATTTCAAACAATTGATTCGAACCAACGCCCTTGATCCTAATGTACTGTGTTCAGAAGTTTTGAATTGAGTTATCAAATTTGTAACAGCTGGACTCAGTCTTGCGTATAATAAGCGTCACATTGTAATTCACATTAGATAAATGAATGTGAAATGAATAAGAGAGTAATTTATCGGTGAGTTATGTACTGGGACTGTTTTCTATATAACTGTATTATTTCTTGTTGTTTTCTATTATATTTGTTGGTTTAGTTTATCGCTATAGCTCCAAGATATAGTATATTAGTATAGTGCGTTTTATTTTTTAATTCATCCTATTATTTTGGCTTCAGATGGACATAAACCATTTTTACAGTTATTGCTGATATTATTTCTTTATTTTTGGTAAACCGAAATAATAAACTATAAAACCATTAACTGATAGAATATATTTCCTATAAGGCGCGTGAAAGTCGATTCCGAGTTTATCGTCCCCCGCCCGTGTCACTTTTTGGAAACCGAAAATACCCGCATCAAATTTTCAAAAATGCCAAAATAATTCATTATTTTCAAAGCATCAGTGTTTTCACCAGTTTTAGCAATTGGAAACATATATTTTTGTTTGTAAAACATATATTCATAACTTGGAAGCATGAAACCAGGCTCTTTTCTAATTTTTCTAGTCCTTACCCATAAAAAAAACAACATGTTTATAAATCACATGTATGAGTTTGGCTTCAAATCAACACGCATTTTAGGTCAATAATGAAATCTGATGAAATAATGAAAATGAAAAAGAAAAGTCACCTCACCAACCTGAAAAAAAGTAACGATAAACTCGGAATTGACTTTCATGGGCCTAATCTATACTGTCATGTTGGTGCAAATTAGAGCATTTGAGATTGTTCATCAGGTGGTAAAAGTTGTTCCTGAGAGCATAAGAAAGTCCCGCTGCCTTTAAATTTCAAGCCGCAACAGTATCAGAAATGTTGAATGATATCAGGCAGCTGTTAATTGCCTAACCCACCCCTCCCCAAGCCTCGAAATAAGCAGGCACCCAGGAGCCAATGGTCATAACATTTTGGCTCCTGGTCACCAAAACCAGGCTCCTCTTTTTTTTTCAAATAGAGCCTGTTAGTTAAATCGGTTTTTGTATGTAACATGTACAATTAAAAATTAAATGACTCATAGCTCTTTAAAAATGCCTCCTGGTTCACTAGATAATCACAGGACCAGGAACCGCTTTTTCCAAATGTGTGGTTCCTGGTCCAGATCTGCTTATTTCGATGCTTGCCCTAATAATATAAACCCCGGGCCATAAACACAACACATGCCCCCCCCCCCCCCACATCGCTCTGCTTTCACTTTGCAATGGAGCTTATAAACTCCCCGATTATTAACTCAGGAAATCATTTTGTATTCTTACATGTCAAAACTAAGCATACGCCTGTCATTATTTTGCTATCGGGGGAGCACTTCATTATATTATATGAGATCTACTAATGACGCCTACTAATTTCAAAAGACTTTTTGGCAACATTATCAGTGATAAATATAATAAAAGTTGTCAATGAAACAATAAAAGCGTCTAAATCATGATGACGATAGATCCAATGGGAAACAAGTGGGTGTGTGTGTGTGTGTGGGGGGTGGATGACAAACCATGTGCTGGGTGATAGCGAAAGGGGGTCTTAATTTAAGGGCTATTCATTGATCCCAGAGAAAGTATAAAATGGTAAAACAAATTTAAATTCTATACAAAATGCCCAAAAGTGAAGGATAAATCATTAAAATTGTCATTAGATATTTTAAAACGTTTTGGCAAGAACCGAGGAAAGCAGTATAGTATTGATAAAATTATAGCCCCGTTCCATATTTTTGTAATCTTTTAAATCTCCTCTTGGGATTGTTCTTCATTATTGCCAATGCCATGATTGCTTTTTATAGTCTGGTACAACTGTTATATTATGTTTGACATATTTAATCAGTGGCGTAGATTTCTTTTTGACATGGGGGGGGGGATGGAGTTGGAAAAAAATTGAAGTATAGTCAATCGAGCGACAATATATGGCAATTATGGTACAATTGCGCGCTAAGTGCTCGAAAAATTTTGGTATTTTGAAGCTAAACTGATGAAATAAGGTGTAAAAGTAGGATAAATGCGCGCGAAGCGCGCGAAACTGTGCAGTTTGGGGGCTAAAATGGGCAAATATGAGGTTAATTTGATCAGCAACCCATTATCAGGCATCGACATGGGGGGGTGACTGTATGGACCATCCCCTGGCAAAATATTGGGGGATAAATCCCCATCCCCCAGGATCTACGCCTATGCATGATATTTTTGGATTTGAGTATATTTTGATGTTTTCATAGTGCAATAGTATTTTGGTTAAATTAATATTTTGCGTGCAATAATATGACCGAGTGCTTTCTGATCTAATACTTTTTTCCCTATAGATGCAATTGTTGATGTCTTTTAAAAGTTTTCTTAAAGTGTTTAATATTTATATGTATGTTCAAATTGTAATTTTACATGTAATTTGGCCGTTTGGCCACGATATGTGTAAAATAAAATACCGATATTAAATAATAATAATAGCTGATTTCTCTACTAAGTAGAGAAATTACAGATTCATGTAAAATAACTTACTTTGTCTTTAATACAGGGCTTAAGGTTTGCACATCGAAACTAACAAAGATATGTAACTTTTCTCCACCCACCAGTCCCAAGTACAGGGAATAAAAATGGAAAAAAAAAAAAAAAAAAAAAAAAAAGATACTGGACAAGGTGCTAAAATCTAAATTTTGCTGATTCATGGATTTCTACATTCTCCGGATGAAATCACTGAACAGGCTTTTTACAGCCCTACATACATGCAGGCCTACTACGCATCAGTCATATTCACCACAGACCCTAGAAAATAACGCCACTGAGCTATATGGAAGTCCCCCCGGACAAGACAAATTTCAATACCATTTAAAGTTAGAAGTACTTGCCCACTGAAGCATGATTAATAGCTGCTAGTATTGCATAATATTATTACTATAGTCTGGTCAGTACTAAAATCGCAGTGATTTAAAAATATTACTATAGTCTGGTCAGTACTAAAAGCGCAGAGTGACTTTATTTATTGCATTTTTAATTAAAAGAACCACTTTTTAGGTAAGTTACACAGCTGAAGTTGTGATAGTATTGAGATACAACAATATCATGGTATAAACAAGAATATGTTCCTTTGGTAAAAATGTCTATAGTCTCTACCCTTAAGTATCACGAATCGTTCTACATGTTGTGCAGTTAATATTCACATATTCCTTTATACATAGAATGCTTCACTTTTTACACAAAAATATTTCAGCGAAAACCCGCCCACCTTGCTATTTTATAAAGATAATCAGACTTCCCTAGAACACGCACTAATTAGCATTAAAACCAAGTTGTTTTTACGCATTTTAAAAACGCTTTGGCAGGACGGCGCGGCGAAGGCCGCTGTGGTCAGCCCCTGTTAAAAAGTAAACATAACCTACAGCAAGGTAGAATGAATATTTTAAATAGTTCTCTCAACAAAATAGTGACTTACTTTAATATTTCACCACCACATCCGTGGGACTTCATCAGAAGTGTGACAGGAGCGGGGACAGAACCTACACCAACTAACGTGTTTGTGTGTGAAATGCCATCGGTCATGTATTATACATTATTTGTTGGCGATTTTTTTTATCTGGTCAGAATTTTGAGGAAATTAAAGAAAAATCATTATTTCACTAATGTAACCCCAGCAAACACAAAACGTTTTGAACGTCATTCGCAAAAGGTTAGAAAAATTGCCAGAAAACGTTTAAATATCGGGTTATATAAAGAGCGTATAAAAATATGAATTGTTTTCATAACATTCGAACACATTTGTTAATAACCTACTGTTAACTATTCTAACATAATGTTAATTTAGTGTTGCCAAAATATTTGACCAAAATTGTTTGCAAAAATATTTTACAATAACACTTTGAAAACATTTTAAAAATATTGTTGCAGTGTTTTTCATGAATAAAATTTTAAACGTTAAACGTGTTCTTGACATTCATATAACCCGACATTTAATGCTACGAGGGCCGGTCAAAAAGTTCGTAGAACTCGGTATGTTACTTTGTTGCACGGTATTGAATTTGGTCTTATTTGAAAGCTTGTTCCTTCAAAGCATGACTGCAAAGATATTATATTTTTGCATCACTGTATATGGGCAGGACACTCTTCAGAGGAAGCATACCTCCATGAATTCACAGGTACTACCAGAAGTGAATACAGGGTCATCATGGAAATTTCTCCCGACGTGGTGAAAACTCAAATAAACTTTATCAATGTACAGTTGTTGTAAATGGTAATGAAGTCCTTGGTATTCAACAGCAACGAAATGGTTCTTAGAGTTCAAGAATGGAATAAGCGTCCTTGAAGATCATCCAAGGTCCAAAAGACTTGCTGACGTCACCACCAATGATATACGCGCTGGTACAGTGGCATTGATAATAAATAAAGAGCCAAATAAGAAAGATGAGATAGCCACAAAATATGACAACTCTGATGAATGTGTTTTCAATATTAATCCATTAACATTTGAGTATCCCAGGGTGTATTCTAGATTGGGTCCTGGAATCTTCATGTACAAAATTGAAACCAGTTGACATATTCAGTTCTACACCTTCTATACACTTAGAATGAGGACCAAGGCAAGTTTAATCTATATGTGGCAGAAGGTGATAAGGCATACATTAATCACTGGAATTATGAGTGAATTTAGTGGAAGCACCTGGATCTCACACCCCTACGAAGATCATCACTCGGTCACCGTAGTACAAGGTCTTCATCGCTGTTTCTGAGATCCAGGGATAGTCTTGATGACAGATCATTTAGCAAATGAAAGTACAATTATAGGCATATATCATACAATTTTTATAGCAAAATTGAGGCACGCCATCGTGTGAAGAAGGTTGATGGAAGGAATGTGGCTGTTCTCGGATTGTGTCCTGTACGCTATTCTTAGTTTGTCAAGCTGCCATTCACGACAGAGGGGTCAGTTAATCAATCTAACCATATTGTGGTTCAGGCATGGCCTTCAGTTAGTGAAACCTATTTTAGAATTTTAAGTCCTACCTTCATAATACCAGGTTTGCTGGTGATCAATGCTGGTGAGCCTTCACTGAAGAGTGGCTCAAGGCGCTATCGGAAGACTTCCATTTTGTTGACATAGAAGGTTTCAAGAGAAATTGCGTCGGGTATATTAAGGTATGTATTGACCATGCTCAAGGGAGAGATAGAAAGAAATTGGCTAGTACTCTTTCAAGTACCTTGTTCTACGAACTTATTGACCGCCCCTCGTATTAATCTTAACCAAAACCCAAACTAAAACTTGCTTAAAACGTTTTAATAACGACATTGTATTTGCTGAGACATTATTGATAAATGTTACACACAACAATTGTTGTTAGACAGGTAGTATACCCACATAGACAAGCGTTTCCCCTACGTCCTTGGTACCATTCGTTTCACGATTTATTGTTAAGGCTTAGTTTGGCCCCATAACTAACACCAGTTTTAGCGGTTTTACACATTCCCTCAAATTCCTTCGGTCCATGAGTGGCCAAACGGTTCCTGGTAAGCCGTATACTTCTATTACAGTATATGCTGTCTACTAGTTCTCTGTTGACAAGGGGCAGTCTTCATTGAACAGCTCTTTCTCAGAGCTAACAAACCTTTAATTTAGCAGATAGGCGAGGTCTGCTTGTTTTCTGTAGACAAGGGGCAGTCTTCAGTGAACGGCTCTTTCCAGAGCCACCAAAACTTACAAAATCAGCAGATAGGCGAGATCTGCTTGTTTCTGTTGACAAGGGGCAGTCTTCAGCAAACGGCTCTTTTCAGACCCACCAAAACTTAAAAATCAGCAGATAGGCGAGATCTGCTTGTTTCTGTAGACAAGGGGCAGTCTTCAGCAAACGGCTCTTTTCAGAGCCACTAAAACCTTTATATTAGCAGATAGGCGAGATCTGCTTGTTCTCTGTTGACAAGGGGCAGTCTTCAGTGAACGACTCTTTTCAGAGTCATCAGTAGACAAGGGGCGGTCTACATGTCTCAATCTTAGATACTTTGTCCTGAAGAAGTCAGAGCTACTCCTGACGAAAGCTTGACAGTTCTAAACTTGTCCGACGGCGAACCCGCTAAAAACCCACTAATTGAAATAATTATTCCCTCACAAAATGATTTATTTATCCCGATGCTATTCTTCGAATTAACGGTGGATGATCGACAATTGTTCCCAGATATAAACGCATCATTCCCTCAATCCCTCATTACAGACTGACACGACACAATTTCGAACCAACCATGACTTATTTTGCAATGACCCTGTGTAGTCATTTTAGCCACATGTTCAGATTGTGTCCAAAAAAGAAAGAAAAAAGGAGCACAGGCATCTGCAGAATATGGATTAAGGACTGTTACCTTCAAATGAGTAAGGGATAAAGGAATAAATGTCTCGGAGATTGCCAGGTAATTGGAGGTATTGAAAGCTAATGTGGCAGAAATAATATTTCATGTATGCATGAAATGCTATGTATTATGAAATTACATAAATGGGATGTACGAACAATAGCAAATAGTCATTATAAAAGCCATACTGCTCTCTAATACCAAATACAATATTTTAACTCTTGCCGACACCTACAAACTCGAATTGGGGGTATTATTTACAGACTAGACATTTAGTATGGAATATTGTTCGCAAAATTCCATGAAGGGTCTGGAAGGGGTCTGCATAAACCGCACGGGCTAAATATTAATTGTGTGTGTCGGGCGATGGTGTAAAATAATTGTTTGATAGAAAATGTGCTTTCCATGAGTTTACATTATGGTGCTCATAATGTAGCGAATTTGTATAAACTGGCGGATTAAGGAAGGCTGAATTTGAGCTTAATAGGTGACACAATTGCGGACTTTATGCAACATTGTTCTGGTATTATGAAATTTATAGAGGTTTGAGGTGATAAATCCATAACTTCGTCAGTAATTAGCATTTATCACAGTTGAAATACACTTCCAATGTACATTACCAATTTTGTTTAATATGGGAGGAGCTTAAAATATGGTTTGAATGACCCTTCTGAGGTCAAATATTATAAACTTACGGGCCAAAACAACTGTGCGGATTCTTATTTCTCCAATGAACTTAGGCTGTTTCTTTGTGTTTATAACATTTGGCCCCAGGGGGCCATTGAAACTCTCTGAGTGCGTATCATTTTTCAGAGCCATATTTTTAAAGCTCCTCCCACTTTCAAAACTGGTAGATTACAAGTGCATTTCAGTTCTGACGAACACAATATTGGTATTTAGGTTCAGTAAATATCACCTCAAACCTCAATAAATTTGATAATATCAGAATAATGTTGCTCAAATTCAGAAATTTTACCCCCACAAAAATCAAATTCAGTCTGCTTAATTAAATCCACCATTTTAGGCTAATCCACTACATTATGAGCGCCATAATGTAAACTAATGGGAATCACATTAAAACAATTACTTTACACCATTTCCCGACACACCCCTTCACTGAAGAGTGGCTCAAGGAGCTATCGGAAGACTTCCATTTTGTTGACATAGAAGGTTTCAAGAGAAATTGCGTCGGGTATATTAAGGTATGTATTGACCATGCTCAAGGGAGAGATAGAAAGAAATTGGCTAGTACTCTTTCAAGTACCTTGTTCTACGAACTTATTGACCGCCCCTCGTATTATAACGTTTTAATCTTAACCAAAACCCAAACTAATTTGTGTTTATAACATTTGGCCCCAGGGGGCCATTGAAACTCTCTGAGTGCGTATCATTTTTCAGAGCCATATTTTTAAAGCTCCTCCCACTTTCAAAACTGGTAGATTACAAGTGCATTTCAGTTCTGACGAACACAATATTGGTTTTTAGGTTCAGTAAATATCACCTCAAACCTCAATAAATTTGATAATATCAGAATAATGTTGCTCAAATTCAGAAATTTTACCCCCACAAAAATCAAATTCAGTCTGCTTAATTAAATCCACCATTTTAGGCTAATCCACTACATTATGAGCGCCATAATGTAAACTAATGGGAATCACATTAAAACAATTACTTTACACCATTTCCCGACACACCCCAATTAATATTTTATCCAGTGCGGTTTTTGCAGACCCCTTCCAGACCAGTCTTGAAATTTTGCGAAAAAATATTCCATATTAAATTAAAAGTCTAGTACAGTAATAATTATAGTGAATTAATGACTTTTTGAAACTACGTTTCAATATTCACAATTACCAAACGAGAAACGCTAGTAAATTAGAGTCACGCGGTAGCATGACCAGCAAGTTTTTAAAAAAACGACTGATAAAGAAGAATAAGAAGATGCACCGCGGGACTATATTTACACGAAACAAAACGCTATTGTTCTATGATATTTTTCGCTGGGTACAAAATATATCTAAAACCATGCTAAATCGTATTTACTATCCAAAGTGTAATATTTTAATAACTCATTAATTCAAAAAGTTACACCAATCATACAGTCAATCCGATTGTTTGATAATAAATAAACATTCTTGCTTTATTTCACGCGGTATTTCATAGCCAAAATTAGTGGAAAATCATAGCTAATCATACTGATATCCACAATCTTTCGTCACTGCTACAGCCATACATGGCTGTCACTGTCGCACTACCTTTTGAGATTCACTTTCAAATATACCCTAGTATATTCCTGGATACCCTACATACAAATTCTGGATCCCATTCGCTAAAAAATCAAGTTTTTCGCAATTCTTTTATTCCTTCCGGACCACAGCATACATTCATATTAATAAATACTCCACTTTCACACGTCGTTATAACGGGTCGTCCCCGTGGCGAAGCGGTTAAGGTCCTGGACTTCTAATCCATTTATGAATTTTTGCTCAGGTTCGAAACTTCCCACCACTTTTTTTCTTAATGTTTTATTAACCAATGTATTGTCATAAATCAAGAATAACACCATCTCGAACATCCATTGCTATTATGATATTATTTTTTTTTCATCAAACAAACATGTCTGATTTTTTATTCTCATTTAGGCCTAGGCTCAGGCCTAGGCCTACTTTCACCATCCAGATGCTTTCACCATGCCTGACTATCATGACATCTTCGTTATTTAAAACACATTTATCATTGGCTCTGTTCACAGTTCAATCTGAAATTATATTTGCAATAAATATTATAAATTGTCACAAATTAAAATCACAAACCGCGAAAGATCGCCAACAACTGCCGCTGAATATTGATATCAAACTAGATTTCACCGCAGGGCTATAAAGAACCACAAACCGCGACATTTGGATATCCAACTAGATAGCCCAGCAGGGCTACAAAGAATCACACACCACGAAATATGGATATCCAACAGGCTTAAACTATAAATTAGCTCCCGATAGAGGGCAGGGCCTGATAAGGGTAATTAAAATCACAAACCGCGAAAGATCGCTGACAACCGCCGCTTAATAGGGATATCCAACTAGATTGCCCCGCAGGGCTACAAAGAACCACAAACCGCGAAATTTGCATATCCAACAAGATTGCCCGCAGGCTTATCGATTATAAAGAACCACAAACCGTGAAATATGGATATCCAACAAATTAAGACCACAAACCGCGAAAGATCGCCAACAACTGCCGTTAAATTTGGATATCCAACTAGATTGCCTCGCAGGGCTATGAAGAACCACAAACCGCGAAATTTGGATATCCAACAAGCTTAAACTAATTAACTGCCGATAGAGGGCTTGATAAGGGAAATTAAAATCACAAACCGCGAAAGATCGCCGACAACCTCCGCTTAATAGGGATATCCAACTTGATTGCCCGCAGGGCTAAAAGAACCAAAAACCGCGAAATGTGGATAGCCAACAAATTAAGACCACAAACCGCGATAAAATGAAATGAAATGAAATGAAGAGCCACAAACCGCGAAATTTGGATATGCAACTAGATTGCCCCACAGGGCTACAAAGAACCACAAACCACGAAATATGGATATCCAACAAGCTCCCGATTGAGGGCAGGCTTGATAAGGGAAATTAAAACCACAAACCACGAAAGATCGCAGATAACCGCCGCTTACTAGGCATATCCAACTAGGTTGGCCCGCAGGGCTACAAAGAACCACAAACCGCGAAATTTGGATATCCAACTAGATTGCCCACAGGCCTATAGATTATAAAGAACCACAAACCGCGAAATATGGATATCCAATAAATTAAGACCACAAACCGCGATAAACGAAATGAAACGAAATGAAGAGCCACAAACCGCGAAATTTGTATTTGCAACTAGATTGCCCCACAGGGCTACGAAGAACCACAAACCACGAAATATGGATATCCAACAAGCTTAAACTATAAATTAGCTCCCGATAGAGGCCAGTGCTTGATAAGGGAAATTAAAACCACAAACCACGAAAGATCGCAGATAACCGCCGCTTAATAGGCATATCCAACTAGGTTGGCCCGCAGGGCTATAAAGAACCACAAACATTCAAACACGATTATCTTGCCTAGTCGGGGCATTTAGACGCTTCCGTAGTATATAGGCTTAAATATATACGCATTTACCAGTTCCAACTTGGAAGTAAATCGGACTTACTCTCCGTATCTCTCTGGCATTGTCAACATTGGGTGTGTGCTGTTTATATTTACATTTTCTGTACATATTTACGTTGCCTTGAATAATTAAAGTATATTAAAATATATATTGATCATTGTGTACGCCTCAGTCACGCGTGACGAGCAAGTTTTAAAATAAACGACTGATAAAGTTTTGTTTAATTATTTATTGTCATAAATCATGAACAGCAACTTCAAACATCTATTTTTCGTTTTATGGAGCACTTTGTAACCTGATGACTTTCCAAGCTTGGAGCTGCTTGGTTACATTCATAAAAAGAAAAGAAATCTACCAAAAAACGTTGACAACGTAAAGAAATCAGCAAGTTTAAAAAACCCACCTCGGCTCACTTTTTGAAACTTGGTCCCATTTTGAATACCAACAGGAAATCAGTGTTTTTATTTTATTTCAACAGAATACAGCGTTTCCAACAAGATTACAAGCCTACTACACTTCTGGAAATGTTTTAAATTTATATAAATATGATGAAGTTTAAATTAATACCTTTTACAAATGGGACCAAGTTTCAAAAAGTGAGCCGAGGTGGGTTTTTTAAACTTGTTGATTTCTTTACGTTGTCAACGTTTTTTGGTAGATTCAACTTTACGAGGAAGAATACAACATTTAATATACTGACCATGCCATTTTTACTGCTTGTCCAATATTATGGAATTCATTGCCAAACGCATAAAACAACAACAACAACAACAACAACAACAACAACAAAAACAACCAACCAAAAAAACCAAACCGGCCAATTCAATGACACATTTCCGACATTATAAAAACCTGACTTGATAATAAAATATGATTAAGTGTGCATGGTGTTACTCGTTTGTTTGTTTGTTGTTGTTTTTTGGTTTTTTGTTACTTTTTTTGATAGTAATATTTTTTAGTTAAAGGAAGTGAATTTCTACGCCCTTACTGGCCTTCTAGTCATTCCCTCCATAATTCGTTTGTTTGATATTGCTCTTGTTTATTTATTTATTTTTAATTTATACTTGTGTGATTTGTTGTGAATCATGGGATATAAACTTATATAGACTATGCCATAGTCTATTTTTGATAAATAAAAGCATGTTATTATTGTTAATCATGATGAAAGCATTCAGTTGAACTCGAAATTATACTGATATTTATTACATCAAAATATATACTAGTATAAAATTGTTATGAAAAAGTTTATATAATTATATTAGTGACAGTAAAAGTAAAGTGTACGTAGGCTTATATTATTGAATGCAACATAAATTATCATAATGTCATAATTGTATTGGCACTTCAATGAACAATTCTGATTTTAAAATCTGCCAGTTTATTAATCGCGAAATTCCAGGTTAAAAATAGACTATGGACTTCCAATTTTAAACGGGGCAAAGTCCCTGACACTCACACTGTCAACCACACTTGTTTATCAATCAAATTTAACCGCAAGCAAATACAATACGCGCTCATGCACTTAGGGACGCGTTCATGCAATTGTACAACACAATGGCGGCAGAATTGTGTACCATGTAGTTATTAATTTAAACCATCTGGGCGACCAATCATAAACCAGATCCATTTAAAGATGCATTACATCATGGCCAATTTTAGTAGGCCAGATTTCCGACAATCTCATCCATAGACAGCCGTGTTAAGCATCTCTGACCGCAATCCAATGTCAGTAGTCCACTTGGGGAGCTAACAAACAGAGGGTGTAGGGTGACTAAAAAGATCAGATGTGAAAATCTATCAATTGTGCACACATTAATTAAATCAGAGTTTTAAGCTCAAATACAATACCCAGAGTATATGCAGAACGGGCAAGTGGACTACGGGGTAGTCTAAAACTTATATTGTATATCAAAACAGATTTTGAATCAGTATTTTGTTTATTATTTACTTCCTTAATTTGTCCATACACACAATACATTGGATTGCACTCTAAACAATTAGTTTGACATGACAAGCAGTGTAATCCACGTTTTGGACTTCGTCTGGGAAAAGTCTCTCAAAACCAGGACAAATTTGGTCTGATTGTGGATGTCAGTTGGTTACACAAATAAAGGCAGTTAAGCTGTACAGTAGTACCCCGTCATTCAAAAGGTTCTTATTTCTGATCCAATAAATTGCACTTTGTACGTTTCGATAACCACTCTGTTATCTTTATCTATCGCTGGCCAAATACGACAAATCCCTTGGTCCAAGCATGAAGCCTTCATGGTGGGATTGTTTTCCTGTTGAATGTTTTGTTTGTTTTTTTTCTTTTTTTTGCAGTTCATCAAAAATGTGAGAAAGCTGATATTGACCTTCATCTCTGTTCATGATGGCGCCCTTCTTTCCTGATCTCTATAGCCTCCATCAAAACATCCAACAGGAAAAAAATCAACTGGCAACACAATCACCAAGTCAATCACCAAGAAATCAATAGGTGATTGGATGACCAGTTCACAGTAGCAGTCTTCATTCAGTGTTGATAAAGACAACAGAGTGGTTATCGAAACGTTCACAGTAAGTGCAATTTATTGGATCAGAAATAAGTACCTTTTGATTGACTTTATTCTACCGATCCTGATGAATTTGTTCTACCAAGTAGTACCTCGTGTCATTATCGCTCTGGTTTTCAGGTTTCACCCGACCACACGATCAGAAATAAAACGGGAACCACCACAAAGTCAATGGCAGCTGGTTACAAGAGTTTTTGCATAGCCTACGTCGAAGCTCACATTTCAAAAGGCGAACTTTAGTTAGGATGTTCCCTGAGTAATTTTATTTGATCATTTATGTTTGTTTACAATTTTATTTAAAACTAATTCACGGAAGCTGGGATTCCCCTTCTTGTGCAATCACAGTAAACAAAGCCAGGACTATTTATATCCCCGACAATGTAGAATTCATCAAGGATATGTTGTAATTTGAAAAGTTAATGTTCATAATTAGGGATTGGGAATTCCCTGATTACGTCATATTGTCAAGAAGTTGTTTTCCCGGTTTTAAAAGTTTTATGTTAAATAGGGATAGTCCCGATTTTTGGCGGGAAACCTCTTTTGTTCAGGACAAATTCTGATTGGTAGCCAAAATCCTCTGGATTGATCAATCTTTTGTTCAGAGCAAACCCTGATTGGTCACCGAAATCCTGTACCAATCGATTGGGGCTGTTCCGTTTTGTGTCCAAACTCCCTGGCCAGGTTGTTCGTGTTCATATTTTTTTTATTCATGTACGGGAGCAAGTATATTGACGAATGTCCTTTCCTCTAAATATTGAGTCAGTGGAACTTGCCCTTTCACAAATAGGGAGGGAGTAAAGTGGAAGTAAGAGCGGCGAAATCGCCGTGACATCCGGTCTGAACCAGATCAGATCAGTTCTGTCGGGTCGTTCGTGGGCTAGAGACATGCGTCTGGTTTTGCTTAAAAATGTTTCAATTTGTTTTATAGGTTTTCATCAAAAATTTAGTGTAGGAATAACTCCACCTTGAGAGTGAATTCCCTACACAAGTTTGGTCAAAAATTTTAGCTCGACCAACGTCGAGAAAGCAAAAAGAAATGTGTTTTAAAATATAAACACGTGTGAAATTTTGAGAAAACAAAATGGCGTCCAACATGTCCAAAGCCTTTCGCCATACAGAAGTGATGGTTTGGTAAGTGTCGTAAACCTTAAAATCTGTTCCACTGACTGACTGCCCCTCCATTTATCCATGTTTGAAAATATTATCTGAGATGTGTGAGGAATTATATTGGCGTTCTATTACGGGACACAAATAGAAAATGGGGAAAAATTGTTGTTGTTTTGCGAGAAACTCAGACACCGTTGCCTCAAATTTTAAAAAGTCCACGGCGTTGTGATATGCTGTGGCTTCTTCATTCGGTGATACCGAAAATTGATTTGCGCATATTTTGATTATTTGAATTGATTGATGTCATATTTTTGTTAAGCTTAAGAATTGCACTTTTTTTATTTTTTTTAAAATTTAAAAAGTCCACGGCGTTTTGAATGCTGTGGCTTCTTTATTCGGAATTCCGAAAATTAATTTGTGTATTATTTGGATGTTCTGAATTGATTGGTGATATATTTTTGGTAAGATTAAGATTTGCACTTTTTGTATTTGTACCATCCGCGGAAGCACATACAAATAATTTTGTGGTCATTTCGATGTGAAGTGACATTTTTTGTTGGAAAATTCAGTTGCGCAATTCAATTTGAATAATCAACAATGTCATGATCGTCTTCATGAATGTTGGTGTCTGGTTTTCTCGAGAAACAAATTAACCTCGGGTGCTGACAATTTTAGCACATGAGTTTGTGGCCGTCACAAAATTTGGGAGACAACAAAATGGTTTTATAAGCTTAAACTTTGTTTAAATTGAGAATTGATTGATGAATAATTTTCATTAATCAACTTTCATGACTTTCATCCAAATTTTGAAAGGGAAATCATCGATTCAATTGATCGGTCGGGTTGATTGATTTTATTGAAAAGTATTTACCGATCACTTGATCGGATTGATGATTAGAAATTGATTGATGAATAATTTTCATTAATCAACTTTCATGACTTTCATCCAAATTTTTGAAAGGGAAATCATCGATTCAATTGATCGGTCGGGTTGATTGATTTTATTGGAAAAGTATTTACCGATCACTTGATCGGATTGATTAATAGAAATTGATTGATCAATAATTTTTGTTAATCAACTTTCATCCAAATTTTTGAAAGGGAAATGATCGATTCAATTGATCGGTCAGGTTGATTGATTTTATTGGAAAGGTATTTACCGATCACTTGATCGGATTGATTATTAGAAATCGATTGATCAATAATATTTGTTAATCAACTTTCATCCAATTTTTTGAAAGGGAAATGATCGATTCAATTGATCGGTCAGGTTGATTGATTTTATTGGAAAGGTATTTACCGATCACTTGATCGGATTGATTATTAGAAATTGATTGATCAATAATTTTTATTAATCAACTTTCATCAAAATTTTTGAACGGGAAATGATCGATTCAATTGATCGGTCAGGTTGATTGATTTTATGGGAAAGGTATTTACCGATCACTTGATCGGATTGATTATTAGAAATCGATTGATCAATAATTTTTGTTAATCCACTTTCATCCAATTTTTTGAAAGGGAAATGATCGATTCAATTGATCGGTCAGGTTGATTGATTTTATTGGCAAGGTATTTACCGATCACTTGATCGGATTGATTATTAGAAATTGATTGATCAATAATTTTTAATTAATCAACTTTCATCCAAAATTTTGAAAGGGTGTTGGTCGGTGCATTTTATCGATCAGCACTGGGGTATTTAGGTTTTTCACACTTGATCAGATTGATTATTAGAAATTGATTGATCAATAATTTTTAATTAATCAACTTTCATCCAAAATTTTGAAAGGGTGTTGGTCGGTGCATTTTATCGATCAGCACTGGGGTATTTAGGGTTTCACACTTGATCAGATTGATTATTGGAAATTGATTGATCAATAATTTTTATTAATCAACTTTCATCCAAAATTGTGAAAGGGTGTTGGTCGGTGCATTTTATCGATCAGCACTGGGGTATTTAGGGTTTCACACTTGATCAGATTGATTGTTAGAGATTGATTGATCGATAATTTTTATTAATCAACTTTCATCCAAAATTTTGAAAGGGTGTTGGTCGGTGCATTTTATCGATCAGCACTGGGGTATTTAGGGTTTCAAACTTGATCAGATTGATTATTAGAAATTGATGATCAATAATTTTTATTAATCAACTTTCATCCAAAATTTTGAAAGGGTGTTGGTCGGTGCATTTTATCGATCAGCACTTGGGGTATTTAGGGCTTCACAAATTGGTCAGTTATAATATTGACAAATTACTTGAAAAGTAATAAGCCGATTGATTAATCGGGAATTTATTTTTGTCTCGATTCATGTTGAATCGTTATTTTATGTGAGAAACAAATCTCAAATATTGTGTCCCTGGTTCCATTATACCAGAGAAATTGAATTTGCTATTTAAATTTATATTTATATTTATATTTTTGCAATTCAAAATAATTAATAAATTTACTGAACTGTAAAACCTAGATTCAGGGTGAATTTATTTCGTCTCAAGGTCAAGAGTATAAATTAGGCACTTGATTCCCCTTCATATTTTTCAATTTTAAGGCCACGCTACCCACGGCCAGGGAATTGTCCGACTTCGTCGTAAGTCGGACTTTTATTCCAATTTTCCCAAACCCCTGGTCTGTGACATAAATTTTGGTGGCAGCGGTCTGTCTCAATTACCAGGCCTTAATTTTGGTGACAGCGGCACAGCTGCATTTGTCCAGTTCAACCTTATATCATTGGGTTTTTATTATCTTAAAAACCTTTTAGGCCTTCAAAATTTTAGGGTAGTAAATACAAGTGCTTGATTTATTTGAATTGTCTCACTGTTACGAAATATTTTCATTGTTTAGTAAATTAAAAACAATGGCAAAACAAGGACCAAATTTCAAATTATCTTATACTCCACTTTCATTCATGGAGGAAGGTGCACTTAGATTCAATGCAGATGAAGTAAATATGAATACTTTGGGTCATCGATATGATCAATCTCATGTTAAAAAGGAAGATGAAATTGAACAACATCTGCATGACCTTGCAAATAGGGTGGCAAAAGCAAGTGAATCTGGTTCATATCTTGCAGATCAAGATGGGGAGTATCTGGATGAAAGAATTCATCCCGATACAGAGGTTCAAAATTCTGTAAGGGCTGATGCATGTACAAATACACAAGCCCGTCCAAGGGTATTAAAGAAAACTCATATTCCCCCAACAACAGTCAGTGGAACAGATGGTTTTTCTGTGGAGCATGGGCTGCTGCATAACCCTGGTACTCAAAGGCAAACTTCCATAATCCCCCATGGTTATTCAAATTCTTTGCCCGGTGATAATTCAAGAATACATCGGAACACCAATTGCAAACCAGAACCCTACAGTGGTGATACAGATTTAACTTCGTGGTTGGTTCATTTTGATTTGATGTCAGAAATTAACAGGTGGGAAGGAATAATAAAAGCTAAATTTATGGGAGGTGCATTACGTGGCGAAGCTTTGCGATTATATGCCTCCCTCAGCAAAGAGTCGCGTTCAGATGCCGACATAATTGCGCATGAATTGTGTAGTAGATTCAGTCCGTGTGACCCAGCGCAGTCGTATCGTTTGCGACTAAGACAGAGACGTCGTAAACCTAATGAATCTTTGTCTGCATTAGCTACTGCGATTAGAGTGCTAACAGCTAAAGCTTTTCCAGATGCGCCTCATTCCGTTGCAGACGACATTGCAATCGACCATTTTGTGGAAGCCTTAGAAGGAAATAAGCAATTGAGAATGGCGATAAGACGAGCACAACCAAAAACCATGTCGGAAGCATTGGCGACTGCAAGGTTTGAGGAGGGACTGATTCAGGTTGATGAGGATCGAAATCCATTAGCTCGCAGAACAGCAGCGCTGCAAAATGCTGATAATTTATTAGCACCGTCCCCAGTAGTGAATAGTAAACCTCTTGATGCAGGCGTGGCGTCTAGTAGTATTATAGGCCAAAATACAACTTTTGTTTCACAACCTGAACTTGAGACTGGTAACACTAAATTAGGACTCACAGATTTGGAAACCCCTAATACAAATATATTTAAAAAGAAGAGTGAAGAAGCTTGGAGGAATAAAGTAGAGAGAAAGATAGATTCATTAACTGCAGAAAGAGATGACTTGACAGAGAAGGTTCATACTTTGATACAAATAACTCAACAATTAAAAGGCATGGTTGTTACTAACAATCAACCGAGTACTATTGATCCTGTTCAGACAAATGATTATTATCCAATACGTAGGCCAAGACCACGTTCACAGGTGCAGTGTTATCATTGCTATAGTTTTGGACATTACAAAAACGAATGTCCCCACTTGTCAAACACACGGTATGGATGGATGAATAATAGGCCAAGGATGAATCCAGCTGGAAATATGTATATCCCTCCATCTAATAACATGCAGGTCCCACCATCTGGTAATATGCAGTTCCCTCCAGCTGGTAACGCATATGGACCACTAACCAGTCATAATAATCATGGTAATACCAGTAGTAATATGAATAGTAGTCCAACTTGTAACATGTATGGTCAAACAACTTGTAGTAATGGTAATCAGACTAGTAATATGTATGGTGAAATGTCTAGGGAGACACATGGACAGGACATGTCAAACGGTGGATATAAAGTCCAGAATAGTAGTCCGTTACCTTATCCAGCTGATAGTATTCCCAGTGTTCGTGATGGTTATTTTGTAGGAAATTCAAGGAATCAGTCAACAGGTGCAGATTTAAACTCTGTTCGGTTGCCCAAGACAGGGCCAATGAGCAACCTACTGCAAACAAGGCCCAGGTAGTCAAGAAATCAATTTATGCAATGGTTAGGATTGGTAAGCAGGATATTAAGATGCTTGTAGATAGTGGTTCAACTGACACTTTGATTCATCCCAAGGTTTGGGAATTATTTCCAAAGGAAATTACTGATCAGCTTAAGCCTTATTTACCCCCAATTGCAGCTGCAAATGGTCAGGTGTTGAAAGTACATGGTGTATGTGGAGAACTTGATATGCAGTTAGGGAAAGTACAGGTTAAACATCCAGTTTTGGTCGCTGACATTGAACCTGCTGGAATTTTAGGAAATGATTTTATGCATTCTTTTGGAGGAATTGTAGATGTACGGAAGGGCACAGTTACTATCATGGATAAACAAATGCCAGTAGTAGTTGAAACATCTCCTTCCCAATGTTGTCGGGTAGCTGTACTTAATACCACAACCATTCAGCCAGGGCAGGAATTGATTATTCCAGGTCGACTTGTTAGTAGGAAGCCAGCAGGAATAGGTATTGTGGAAGCGACTAAACAATTTGTTGAGCGTGATCGTGGTGTCCTTGTTGCAAGGTCAGTGGTTGATTTTGATTGCACAAGAGTTCCTTTGAGGTTGGCAAATTTTTCTAGTGAACCAGTGGTACTTTATCAAGGTACAAATGTAGCATTGTTACAGCCTGCTGAGTTAGTACAGTCATTAGGGAATGGTGATGAAGCAAACACACAAGACCAAATTGATACCAATTTATTTGAAAGTACATGTAACACAATTAACAACATAGACACTGAGAAAATACAAACAAGTAGTTCTTCAAATGAATTAAAGAATACAAATTCATATAGTGTAAGTGAGAATAAAGTTGGATCCAAGACTGATAATTCATTAAAAGTTAAGACAAATTCAAAAGAGCAGAAGAAGGACATAGTGAATGATGATTTAAAGGAGTTAATACATCGGACAATCCCAGATTTAGATAATAATCAAAAAGAAGCGGTGGTGAATGTGATTAAAAACACAAAACGGTTTTTTTCAGAAAATAGTGAACCAGGGAGAACTTCTTTAGCATATCATCATATCAATACAGGTGATTGTCCCCCAATAAGACAGCCGCCTAGGCGTTTGCCTTTTCATCAACGTGCAAAAGTAGATAATTAAATTCAGAGTATGCTTCAAAAAGGCATCATTAGTCCTTCTCAGTCACCATGGCAGTCCCCAGTAGTAATTGCAAAGAAGAGTGATGGTACTTTACGATTTTGTGTTGACTTTCGCAAAATTAATTTGAATGTCCGAGTGGATTCGTATCCACTTCCTAGGATAGATGATACTTTAGACGCTCTATCAGGTTCACAATGGTTTTCTACATTAGATTTGACCTCGGGTTATTGGCAGATAGAAGTTGCCCCAGAAGACAGACAGAAAACAGCATTTTCCACTGGTACGGGACTTTATGAGTTCAACGTACTCCCATTTGGTTTGACAAATGCGCCTCGGACTTTCGAGCGCCTTATGGAGCGTGTGTTATCAGGGTTGCAATGGCAAATTTGTCTGGTCTATTTGGATGACATCATTATTTTTAGTAAGACCTTTGAAGATCATCTTACAAGGATGGAAACTGTGTTTACTAGACTTGAACAAGCAGGGCTTAAACTTAAACCCAAAAAGTGTGATTTGTTAAAAACACGAGTTCTATACTTAGGTCATATTATTTCACGTGATGGAGTATCAACAGATCCAAAGAAAATTGACAAAGTTAGAAATTGGAAGGTACCTACAAATGTGAAAGAAGTCAGACAATTTTAGGCCTGTGTTCCTATTATAGACGTTTTGTGAAATCATTTTCTACAATAGCAGCACCTCTACATCGTCTCACAGAGAAAGATACTATTTGATTTGGACCGAAAAATGGCAAAAAGCGTTTGAGGAATTGAGAAATCATCTAACAACCTCCCCAATTTTAGCATTTCCGGATTTTTCCAAGAGTTTTATATTGGACACTGATGCAAGTGGAGATGGTATAGGGAGTGTATTGTCACAGGTTCAAGATGGAAAGGAAAGAGTTATCGCCTATGCGAGTAAGAAACTTTCCAAATCAGAACGGAAATACGATGTTACACGGAGAGAAATGTTGGCAGCAGTTTCATTTGTTAAACATTTTCGCCATTTCCTGTATGGGCGAACATTCAGACTTAGAACAGATCATGGTTCTTTAAGGTGGTTATCAAATTTCAAGGAGATAGATGGTCAAGTAGCAAGGTGGTTCGAAGTTCTTGCAATGTTTGAATTTGAAATTGAACATAGGCCTGGTAAAAAACATAATAATGCAGACGCACTCTCACGACATCCCGATGTGTATGAAGCAGATAAGTGTGACTCCGCATAGTGTTGTTCAATTTCTCACACAGGTAGTTCCAAGGACATAAAGTCAATAGTGTGTACATGTACTGGTGCATTCAGTCTTGCAGGATTAGATGCCCAGTCCCTTGCATTAGCTCAAAAACAAGATACTCGTATTTCACCAATAATAGATCTTTTGAAAAAGAGTTCTACTCGTCCTACATTGGAAGCTGTTTCTGGTTTGGATCGTTTTTCAAAGATATTATGGAGCCAGTGGGATCAGTTGACTTTGAAAGAGGGAGTGTTGTATAGAAAATATATTTCATCATCAAGAGTAACATATGTACAATTTGTAGTTCCTCAAGCATTAAAGAATGAAGTGTTGATATTTGCTCATGATACTAGAACAGCGGGTCATTTAGGACAGAGGAGAACTCTGGGTAAAATCAGAAAATCATATTATTGGCCAAGTTATCGTCGAGATGTGAATGATTATGTCAGAAGTTGTGTAGCTTGTCAAACTAGGAAACGTCCAACAGGGAAACGAAGACGGGCTCCTATGAAACTTTGTCAAGTTGGCGCACCATTAGAACGCATAGCTTTAGATATTTTAGGACCACTGCCTCAGTCTAAGAATGGCAACAAATATATTGTGGTAATAATGGATTACTTTACCAAATGGGTAGAGGCGATACCGTTGCCAGATCAAAAGGCTGAGACAGTGGCCCAAGCGCTAACTACTGAATTCATATGTCGCTATGGAGTACCGTTAACAGTACATACAGATCAAGGAGCAAATTTTGAGAGTACACTTTTTCAAGAAGTATGTCGCTTGTTGTCTATAGATAAGACGCGAACTACTGCTTATCACCCACAGTCTGATGGCTTGGTTGAGCGCATGAATGCGACTTTAGAAACCATGGTATCAATGTATGTGTCAAATGACCAAACGGATTGGGATGAACACCTTCCATTTGTTCTTATGGCTTACAGAGCAAGCGAGCAAGAGTCAACAGGCGCGTCGCCAAATTTGTTGATGTTTGGGAGGGAAATTTCTTTACCATTGGATGTTCTAATAGCTCCACCACCAGGTGAAACAATTGAGTCGCCTTCATCTTATGCCCTTAATATTAGAAATAAACTGGAAGTTGCCTTTGAGGTTGCCAGAAATAATATGCAAGCAGCCCAGGTGAGACAAAAAGGGTATACGACACAAAAGCCCACGGAAGACCCTACAGAACTGGAGATACTGTGTGGTTGTACACAGAAACTAGAAAACGGGGGGGTAACACCAAAACTTCAATGTTTTTGGAATGGGCCATGTGTAATAGAACGCCAATATTCTACTTCCAATTACATGATCAAATTGCCAAATGGTAAATGTAGTGTAGTTCATTATGATCGGTTGAAACCATGTGTATTAAGAACGACTGGTAAAGTGCATGAAAACAGGGAAGACGAACCTCAAGAAAACCGGACAGAAGAGGACAATGTGAATACCAGTACCATATCAGAAGAGGATGAAGTCATGAATGGGTGTACAGTTGACGTGCCTTCCCTTTCCCAAGTCCCTCTTGGTGCTGTGGCGTTGGGTGACGAAAATTTGTCACCAGAAACAGTGGCGAACCAATTAATGAACATTGAGACAGATCAGTCTCCGTCTTCAGTGGTGGCGTCGGGTGACGAAAATTTGTCACCAGAAACATCAGTGGCGAACCAATTAATGAACATTGAGACAGATCAGTCTCCGTCTTCAGTGGTGGCGTCGGGTGACGAAATTTTGTCACCAGAAACATCAGTGGCGAACCAATTAATGAACATTGAGACAGATCAGTCTCCGTCTTCAGTGGTGGCGTCGGGTGACGAAGTTTCATCACCAGAAACATCTACAGTCGCAATTGCAGCTGTAAATGATGAACAACTCTCATCAGATTCATCAATGGTCGACATCTCTTCAACGCAAGTTCAAGTTTCGTCACATAACAGTGAAGCTGCAGGTGTTACCAGTGAAATGAGCAGTGAACTGTGTCAGAAATCATCAGATTCAGATGTTGATGACAAAAATCCCAAGTCCCTTACCCCTCAAAGGCAAATAAACAGTACACCTGTTCTGCGCCGCCAACAGAGGACAAGAAGACAACCAGCTTGGATGATGAGTGGAGATTATGTCATCGATTTATGAACTTTAATACAAAATGAACTCTGATACATTTCACTGCCATGGACAGGAACACTTGAAGATGAATTATGTTAGGAGTGTTTCTTACAAATTTGCCATTTATTGAGACACTCAATAAATGGCAGGTTTTTAAATTATTGCCATGGTAATTATTAATGAACACTTGGATAAATATTTAATGATTATTACAAATTTGCTATTAATTGCAATTGACAATTAATGGCAGATTTACAAAGAAATATGTTCTTAAAGGGACATTCATGCCTTTTCTTAAAGGAATATACATGCATTTTTTTTTTTTAAAGAGATTTCATGCATTACTACTTTGTGATATTTATGTGTGTTGGTGACGCGAGACGCGTCTTGGTGGGGAGGGGACATTTGTCAAGAAGTTGTTTTCCCGGTTTTAAAAGTTTTATGTTAAATAGGGATAGTCCCGATTTTTGGCGGGAAACCTCTTTTGTTCAGGACAAATTTTGATTGGTAGCCAAAATCCTCTGGATTGATCAATCTTTTGTTCAGAGCAAACCCTGATTGGTCACCGAAATCCTGTACCAATCCATTGGGGCTGTTCCGTTTTGTGTCCAAACTCCCTGGCCAGGTTGTTCGTGTTCATATTTTTTTATTCATGTACGGGAGCAAGTATATTGACGAATGTCCTTTCCTCTAAATATTGAGTCAGTGGAACTTGCCCTTTCACAAATAGGGAGGAGTAAAGTGGAAGTAAGAGCGGCGAAATCGCCGTGACATCCGGTCTGAACCAGATCAGATCAGTTCTGTCGGGTCGTTCGTGGGCTAGAGACATGCGTCTGGTTTTGCTTAAAAATGTTTCAATTTGTTTTATAGGTTTTTCATCAAAAATTTAGTGTAGGAATAACTCCACCTTGAGAGTGAATTCCCTACACAAGTTTGGTCAAAAATTTTAGCTCGACCAACGTCGAGAAAGCAAAAAGAAATGTGTTTTAAAATATAAACACGTGTGAAATTTTGAGAAAACAAAATGGCGTCCAACATGTCCAAAGCCTTTCGCCATACAGAAGTGATGGTTTGGTAAGTGTCGTAAACCTTAAAATCTGTTCCACTGACTGACTGCCCTCCATTTATCCATGTTTGAAAATATTATCAGAGATGTGTGAGGAATTATATTGGCGTTCTATTACGGGACACAAATAGAAAATGGGGAAAAATTGTTGTTGTTTTGCGAGAAACTCAGACACCGTTGCCTCAAATTTTAAAAAGTTCACGGCGTTGTGATATGCTGTGGCTTCTTCATTCGGTGATACCGAAAATTGATTTGCGCATATTTTGATTATTTGAATTGATTGATGTCAAATTTTTGTTAAGCTTAAGAATTGCACTTTTTGTATTTGCCTCAAAATTTAAAAAGTCCACGGCGTTTTGAATGCTGTGGCTTCTTTATTCGGAATTCCGAAAATTAATTTGTGTATTATTTGGATGTTCTGAATTGATTGGTGATATATTTTTGGTAAGATTAAGATTTGCACTTTTTGTATTTGTACCATCCGCGGAAGCACATACAAATAATTTTGTGGTCATTTTGATGTGAAGTGACATTTTTTGTTGGAAAATTCAGTTGCGCAATTCAATTTGAATAATCAACAATGTCATGATCGTCTTCATGAATGTTGGTGTCTGGTTTTCTCGAGAAACAAATTAACCTCGGGTGCTGACAATTTTAGCACATGAGTTTGTGGCCGTCACAAAATTTGGGAGACAACAAAAATGGTTTTATAAGCTTAAACTTTGTTTAAATTGAGAATTGATTGATGAATAATTTTCATTAATCAACTTTCATGACTTTCATCCAAATTTTTGAAAGGGAAATCATCGATTCAATTGATCGGTCGGGTTGATTGATTTTATTGGAAAAGTATTTACCGATCACTTGATCGGATTGATTAATAGAAATTGATTGATGAATAATTTTCATTAATCAACTTTCATGACTTTCATCCAAATTTTGAAAGGGAAATCATCGATTCAATTGATCGGTCGGGTTGATTGATTTTATTGAAAAGTATTTACCGATCACTTGATCGGATTGATTAATAGAAATTGATTGATCAATAATTTTGTTAATCAACTTTCATCCAAATTTTGAAAGGAAATGATCGATTCAATTGATCGGTCAGGTTGATTGATTTTATTGAAAGGTATTTACCGATCACTTGATCGGATTGATTATTAGAAATTGATTGATCAATAATTTTTATTAATCAACTTTCATCAAAATATTTGAACGGGAAATGATCGATTCAATTGATCGGTCAGGTTGATTGATTTTATGGGAAAGGTATTTACCGATCACTTGATCGGATTGATTATTAGAAATCGATTGATCAATAATTTTTGTTAATCCACTTTCATCCAAATTTTTGAAAGGGAAATGATCGATTCAATTGATCGGTCAGGTTGATTGATTTTATTGGCAAGGTATTTACCGATCACTTGATCGGATTGATTATTAGAAATTGATTGATCAATAATTTTTAATTAATCAACTTTTATCCAAAATTTTGAAAGGGTGTTGGTCGGTGCATTTTATCGATCAGCACTGGGGTATTTAGGGTTTCACACTTGATCAGATTGATTATTAGAAATTGATTGATCAATAATTTTAATTAATCAACTTTCATCCAAAATTTTGAAAGGGTGTTGGTCGGTGCATTTTATCGATCAGCACTGGGGTATTTAGGGTTTCACACTTGATCAGATTGATTATTGGAAATTGATTGATCAATAATTTTTATTAATCAACTTTCATCCAAAATTGTGAAAGGGTGTTGGTCGGTGCATTTTATCGATCAGCACTGGGGTATTTAGGGTTTCACACTTGATCAGATTGATTGTTAGAGATTGATTGATCGATAATTTTTATTAATCAACTTTCATCCAAAATTTTGAAAGGGTGTTGGTCGGTGCATTTTATCGATCAGCACTTGGGGTATTTAGGGCTTCACAAATTGGTCAGTTATAATATTGACAAATTACTTGAAAAGTAATAAGCCGATTGATTAATCGGGAATTTATTTTTGTCTCGATTCATGTTGAATCGTTATTTTATGTGAGAAACAAATCTCAAATATTGTGTCCCTGGTTCCATTATACCAGAGAAATTGAATTTGCTATTTAAATTTATATTTATATTTATATTTTTGCAATTCAAAAATAATTAATAAATTTACTGAACTGTAAAACCTAGATTCAGGGTGAATTTATTTCGTCTCAAGGTCAAGAGTATAAATTAGGCACTTGATTCCCCTTCATATTTTTCAATTTTAAGGCCACGCTACCCACAGCCAGGGAATTGTCCGACTTCGTCGTAAGTCGGACTTTTATTCCAATTTTCCCAAACCCCTGGTCTGTGACAATATGCTGTAAAAGTAGTAATTGGCTATTAATATAATGGGATGTTTTTGGTGTAAATGTAAATACAATTCTTCACAGTTATTACAGCGATGTACTGGGCTAGCTTCTTCTTCTTCTTCTCCCTCAAAGGAAGGAGATTTCAAACCAAACACATCTTATGTAGTCAATGTACTACTATCAAGTAATATCGGAGAAGATCTAGATTAATTCAAAGTACGTTCCTCTTCCAAGAAAGGAATAATTATTCTTCTGTCGATTGCTGAAATCTGGTTTATGAAACAACACATCTGTCAATGTAAGTGGAAACTGAGCGGACATGGAGTCAGGCCTATTTTTCTAAAGAAACTGTGTGTAAAGTTAAAAGAGCACCATTTTGGAGATTGTCATCTGTGCGAGGATTATATATGCAAAGGAAACTACAATACATGAAAAAAACCCAAGTGGCATGATCGACGAATCACAATATTCAGTGGCCTTCACTGAACAGGATATACGTCAAGAATATTGAGAATTAGAACGATCAACAATAAAAAGGCTGTTGGGTAAGTAACAAAGATTGTATTTGAATGATTCTGACTCATTGTATGTATTTATGTTCACTCACAAAATTACTGTTAAACCATACACCACAACTATATAGTTCTTAACAATATAAACAGTAATGCAACGAAATTTTTCAGCATATACAATTTTGGCAAAAAATTACGTCACGGACATAAACATTCCGCCCCCCCTCAAGCATTTATAACGTGTTTTAAATGAAGCTTACACAATGCACTTTTGGCTATTTGTTATTTATTATTTTGTTACAAATAGTAGCGATCTTTAAGACTCCCTATTTTAATGATATGCTTCATTTCAAGGCACATATCTTAAAATATAAAAATGAATTAATTTAAATATATTTATACCGTGTGCAATAAGTTCGTTCCGCCCCCCTCAAGCATTTATAATGTGTTTTAAATGAAGCTTACACAATGCACTTTTGGCTATTTGTTATTTATTATTTTGTTACAAATAGTAGCGACCTTTAAGGGATCTAAAATGAGCGTTTATTGCGTTTCGACAGTATTTTTTGTGGGACATGAGAGCACCTCGGACCTATCGATTGCATTCTGAATACGTAGCATGTCTTTCTGATATCAAATAATTTTCAATTTTTGAAAATCACAATATAATAAAATTTTATGACAAATTATAAAAATTTGATATTTTTCAAATTTTGATATATAACAGTCCTCGAAGTAAATTATCTAAATCTAATGATATATTCTTAAAGTGTATGTAGCAGGGAGGAAAAGCCGACGGTCAATTGAAAATTTTGACCTTTCATATTGAAGATATGGATTTTTTCCCCAAAAGACCTAATTTTTTTTGGTGTTTTGGGAAAAAAATCCATATCTTCAATACGAAAGGTCAAAATTTTCAATTGATCGTCGGCTTTTCATCCCACCTACATACACTTTAAGTATAAATCATCAGATTTATAAAGTTTACTTCAAGTACTGTTAAATATCAAAAATATCAATTTTAATGATTTACCATAAAATGTGTATTAAATTGCGAATTTCAAAAAATCAAAATTATTTGATATCAGAATGACATTCTTCGTATTCAGAATGCAATTCGATATGTCTGATGTGCTCTAATGTCCCAAAATAAATACTGTCCAAACGTTCATACCCCAGCCCTTAAGACTCTCCCTATTTTAATGATATGCTTCATTTCAAGGCACATCTCTTAAAATATAAAAATGAATTAATTTAAATATATTTATATACATATATATATATTAGTGAGTAAAATAACGGGATGAGGTACGGGGCTGGCTTAGGGTAATAGGATGAGGTATAGGGCTGGCTGGGGTGGCTACAGGTGTTAAGAAACCACTAACCGCGAAATGTGGATATCCAACAAGTTTGCCGGCCCGCAGGGCTACAACGAATCACTAACAGCAAAATAAGGATATCCAACAAGCTTAAACTCTAAATTAGCACCAGAAAGAGGACAGAGCCTGAAGATTGAGGGAAATTGTGGGGTAAAAAGTTAAAAAAAAAAGAAAGAAAGAAACCATTAAGGTTACTATTGCTTTTTTGCCCCAGTATCAACAACAAACATCAAGGCCGCAGGGTTAGAGTTAGGTTAAGGGGTTAGGGTTAGGGCAAGAACGCAACAGCAACCTTAATGTAACATTGAATAAAATAATTAACCATATTTACATTTTAACCCATTTTACTGATTTAAACATATGTACGAATGATTTACTGATTTAAACATAATAAGAATGAGGATGGGGTGCCTCCTGTGCATAATAGCCACGATTCATCCACCGAGCTCGTCCAAATCCAACGGGTGCCCGTCATCTAGTTTGTATTTATATAGATGGTACAATTACAATATTGAAGTTGACAGGGTGTTCGGCCTTGGATGGGTCACGTAATGTTCGTGGCTGGAATATAGATTACAACAGTTAATGAAAAAAAACCCGCTATATAAATGTTACTACATGTATGGCGTTATTTTTCTTTGATCAAAATAAATTGATAAAATTCACTCCGCGGAGTTCGGCGTGCAGAGCTGTCTGCATTTAAAGATGCTTATCTTTTTGACGTGTTGAGATGACTATGTGTGATAAAGTTTATTGTCAAAAAACCAGAAAAAACAACAACAACCAAAATTATACATTTAAACAATGTTTTATAAAACTACCTATTGCGTTATGATATTTCACAGTTATTATCTGTTTATCACAAATGAATGTCTATCAAACATGTATTGCCGACAGAAAAGCACTCTGATATCTTGACAAAAAACTCGGATTGCTTATCATGTAAATACGTGGATTAATCAGAGAGTTAAAATCGATCATATACACACATGTAATATAGACATTATTGGATACTGTACAAGAACCACATAATTGATGACATTGGACACAGATTCGGTATTGTTCGCATCGATTATGGACGAACCTGTAATTTCCGAATGAGCTCTTACCAACTTGGCTTGACGTTTTAATTTGTATGAGGATACCTGTAAATTGAAGTCGATAAGAGTATCAAAGGTATGAGGAAATGTGCCAATCAAATTCATTGCTAGGGTTTTATGCATCTCGCATTCATAATCGTAATCCAAGTCCTTTTGATCAGTAAACGTTACCCATCCAAATGCCCCAAATATAATTATGTTAATATTATAATATAAACCAACACTACCAATAGTAATGCCCTTCATACCTAAATAAATACAACTTTGCCGGTATAAATCATTCTAAGACACTGTATATCGAAGTGAAACGTCTCGGATTCACCATTTCCGTCGGGCATATCCAGGATTCCTGGGCGTATAAAACTTGGTAACCATAATTCGCCTGTTTTGGACTTGGAGCATCACATTTCAGAATGGTAATGAAACAATTATGATATATTAAATGATACTAAAAACTCATCAACAAGGAGAAAAATCGGGGGGGGGGGGGTGATGCTGTCGATCGGGAAGAATTGGCAAAGGAGTTATTACGAGTGTTAAGTTGGGAAATAGGTCAACATAACTTCCAAAAAGCCTTTACTTGACATGATGCGAATCGGGATTCACGACACACCGGCACTCATTCGCAGCGTCGTGACGCGTCAAGTTATGCGGGTTGTTTTAACTGTGGCCTCAAAAACCATAACCAAAACACGTGTAGATTCAACAAACGTGTACGATGCCACGCATGTGACCGCCTGGGACACAAGGAACGTTATTGTCAAAATAAGGTTTGAAAAGTAGGCCACGATAAGTGTGCCGACAAGATAATGTCTGATAATGACACACAAAATGTTACGAATGGTTATGATGATAATATCAATGCCAATGTAAATTCTCTTCACCTTTCAAATGAAAACGATGAAGATAATGTTAATGTGAACTATGTTTCAGGTAATAGTAACATGAATATTCCTAACAATAATGTGAAAAATACAAATATGTCTAAGAAAAAGGGTATGTGTATTGCTCATCTTAACATATCCACCCTTCCAGGACACTTTGATGAGTTTCAGTCAATTATGTATGGTAACTCATATGATATTATGGGACTTGCTGAAACAAGGTTGGATTATTATATCCCCGATCATGATGTAGGTATCCCTAATTATACCCTTTATCGTAATGATCGCTACCGTGGTGGCGGTGGTGTTGCGGCATTTGTTAAGCAGACTCCAAATTTCACACACATAATTCGTAATGATCTTATGCCAAAGGAGCTCGAAATTATAGTGTTAGAAATAAAACAAACTAGCACTAAACCGTTTCTTGTCATTGTGTGGTACAGGCCTCCAGATACCAAAATGGAGTTATTTGATCATATTGAAAGAGTAATTCAAAGTTGTGAACTTGAAGGTAAAGAAATTGTAATGATTGGTGATATGAATTGCGATGTAATTGCCCCAATCCCAAGTTGTTACACCAACAGATTACGTAACGTCGAAACTAGCTATCATCTCCATCAAGTAATTACAGAGCCCACTCGTGTTACTGAAAAGTCATCTACTTTAATTGATCACATCTATGTACCTGATGTAAACAAGGTTAATGATAGTGGAGTAATCCACACTGGTATTAGTGATCACTCTTTGGTGTTTGTAAATATAGGGAAGAACACTAAGGTTAGTAACAATGGGCACAAGTATCAATCAAATCGTAACTATAAGCATCTAGATGTTACTGATTTTGTCACGGATTTGAATAATGTTGACTGGACACCAGTAATACATTGTAATGATATTAATGTTGCTGTTGATAATTTCCAATCAATTTTTGCAAATGTTTGTAACCATCATGCACCTATTACAAAGAAACGTGTAAGAGACAAGAAAGCACCATGGCTCACCGATGATATCATTAAGCTAATGCGTGAGCGCGATTGTCTGAAAAAGAAAGCTATTAAGACTGGACTAAGTAAAGATTGGTCTGACTTCAGATCAATGAAAAATAAGGTTAACTATGAAATCAAGCATAGTAAAAAATCATATGTTGCTAATAGTATTCAAACAAATAGTAACAACACTAAGCAAGTGTGGAATACAATTAGACAGATTATTCCTGGTAAAAGTAAGGGTACCAGTATTACTTGTATTAAAGGAGAAAATGGTAATGAAACAGAACCAAAAGATATTGCAAATATTATGAATACATTCTTTGCCAATATAGGTCCTGATCTTGCTGCTAAGATTCCAAACGCCTGTGCAGATGGGCAACTGGTCAATGAAAGGATGCCCCACTCAAGTGAGAGTTTTATGTTCCAGCCTGTTAGTCATCAATATGTCCTCAGCAAGTTACGATCGTTGCCGGAGGGAAAAGCTACAGGCACAGATGATCTTCCTTCTAAACTCATCAAAATGGCGGCTGCATCAATCGTTGAACCCATTGCCTATTTGATCAATTTATCTTTGGAAAGCGGGATTTTTCCTGATGCCTGGAAAAATGCCCGGATTTGTCCTATTTACAAAGGTGGTGACGCTACGGATCCAGGTAATTACAGACCCATCTCCATTTTGCCTGTAATTTCCAAGGTTATTGAGAGAGCGGTGTTTGATCAAATATACCCTTTCCTTAATACCAATGGTATGATTTATGATAAGCAGTCTGGTTTTAGACCCCAGCACTCCACTCTATCTGCCTTAATTAATATTACTGAGGACTGGTATGAAGCCATTGACAAAGGTAAATATGTTGGCCTTGTCATGATTGATTTAAAAAAGGCTTTCGATACGGTTAATCATGGAATATTACTCCAGAAGTTGAAAGCTTTTAATGTTCACGAGACAAGCATAAATTGGTTTAATAGTTATCTGACTGGAAGAAGTCATAACACTGTAATTAATGGTAATATGTCTGAGCCAGCAAATAGTGTTTGTGGCATACCTCAAGGTTCCATTTTGGGACCAATGTTGTTCATTATGTATATCAATGATCTACCTCTTTGTACTTCACATGTTAATGTTAGTATGTACGCTGACGACACTGCATTGTATGCTGTTAGTAACAATATTGATGACTTAGTTGACATTATTAATAAAGACTTAGTAAATGTCAGTGATTGGCTTGCATGTAATAAATTAAGTTTGAATGTGTCGAAAACAGAATTCATGTTAATGGGGTCAAGACAACGTCTTGCTGTAGTCAAAGACCACGACATCAATGTCAACATAAATGGTGTTAAACTTCGTCAGGTACACAACTGTAAACATCTTGGTGTCATTGTAGATGATAGTATGACCTGGCATGATCAGGTAAACAACATCAGGAAGAAAGTTCTTTCAGGTCTATACATGCTCAGAAAATGTAAGAATGTATTACCATCAGAAACAATGTCTCTCATTTTTAAAAGTGTTATTGCACCTCACATAGACTACTGTGATGTAATATGGTCTACTTGTAATGTTAATGATATGGATATTGTTCAAAAACTCCAGAATAGAGCTGCCAAAATTATCACTGGCGCTAAATGGTCTGATTCTAATTCAAACGCACTGTCAGTTCTAGGTTGGGATTGTATTAAGCAAAGGTGTGATTATCATGATGTTGTTACAATGTTCAAAATTATGAATAACGACACGGCACCCTATCTAAGTGATCGTTTTAATCTGAGAAATAATGAGAGATATAACCTTCGTGGCTATCGGGCGCTAAGCATTCCTAAACCTAACACAAATTTTAAGAAGAGAAGTCTAAGTTACCGGGGTGCTGTGTCTTGGAATGCGCTAGATGACCATCTAAAAGCTGCCCGTAATGTTAAACATTTTAAATACTGCTTTAACCATGTTGATAGTATTATATGAATGTTTTTTATTTATGTGTCATAGAAATTCAATCTTGACTTCTTGCTCCTGTACAATATGATGTTCCTTAAATGTGTATTAGTTTAGTGCAATTTGTAAAATCGCCTTAATTCTGAATTTGATGTAGACTTTTGTCAATGTGGTTTAATTTTCCTATATTGCTGGTGCTCTTCTTTTAATTAATATTTTTGTACATTATAATATAGCTTATAACCTATTTTATATTTTAAAAACCGTGTCATTGTGTTATGGATGCATGCTTGTGGATTTAGGATGAAGGTGCGCTATGGGAGTAAGATGTGGGTGCAAGGGGTGTGTGGTTATGTGGGTGTGTGGTATTTATGAGCGTGCTGGAGTTGGGGTGTACTTGGGGTGTGTATAGGCGTTTGTAGCGCGAGTGTGAACTTGGTGAATGTGTAAGTGGTATTCAGATATATATGTTGCAATATAAGGTCTACAACTTTTATTTTATTCTGGTGATTATATTTATCTTCTTGCCTATTTTCTTAGATTTTGATGTCATACTGAAATGAGTTTTACTGGGTTTTAAAATTTTAAAAATATTATATGTTCTTATGCTTTCATAATTTTGTAATATACTGACTATTGTTTTAATAATGTTTTAATAATTGTACGTACTAATTTATAATTCTGTTACTTTAATGTGTATATGCCACGGACATGTGGAAGAACAATGACTTTTATATTGAACATGTTTTACCGTGAATAAATAAAGATATTATTATTATATTATTATTATAATCGATTCGCCAAATGACAATTGTATTTGCCATTCAGTATTATTATTATGGGACGATGACATGAAAATGTCTTCAATTTCTCATAATGAAAGATTTGTTATTATTATTATTATTATTATTCATTTTGTTTTTAAGATAGAAAGAATAAGAGCAACATACATAACACAAATACAAATACAATAGCATCTCTTACAACATTATGCATGTGATATAGGATTAGTACAATATTGTGCATATTCTTAAATTCGTTTAAATAATTTGTTTGTCCGTGGGCACACGAGAAAGACAATAATATATTATATTTATATATAATTACTTCGTTATTACATTATTTTTTACACAAAACCTCCCCATTTCAAAAGATGTTACGAAAGATATTCAATTTATTTATTCTCTGAAAACAAGATTTTTCTTCTTCATTTTTTTACTTAAAATGTGAAAAAATGGCGATATATGGTTTCTCATTTGGAAACCTGTTCCTAAATAAGTAATACTTAGCACTCAGAATAATATAGTTTAGCACTTTGAACCCTGGATGTCCTTCTAGTTCCAAAATTATATTTTTGTAACATAGATGTATTCGACTCTGTATATTTCCATTTAACCATGTCTCTATCTCCTTCCAAAAAGATCTTCAGTGGTATTTGAAAAGGTAATGTCCAAACATATTCCCAATTTAGATTACCCAGATGATTAAACAAACGATCATAATAATTCTGATTAGCTTGTTGTGTGGATTGTGATTATTTAAATTGTCTAGATACATCCTTGTTAACTTCTTTACTTTTAACGAAATGATAATGAAAGATAACATTACGTTTGTGAAGGTTGACATACATGTAGGTATAAAAAAAAGTAACTACCCCCCCTTAAATAATGGCCATTTTTCAAAATGGGGCTATTGTATTACAAATCTGTAAAATGCGTTGGAAGCAGAATTTATTTCTGCGCATTGTGTCACCTCGATAGCCCAGAAAACAATACAACACCGGTCAATTTAATATAGTGAGGTCCAGATTTGAAAGTTGCACTTACTTACAAATCTTTACAATACATAAACACTCAGATATCATTACACAGATTTCCTTCCATTACACTGAATACAAAATCAATACAATTTACTGCAACAAATCTTGGGTTACATTGATTTAAATGTACGTTGTGACGTCAATATTTAGTCAATTGCTTCAAATGATGTGTCAAAATGTTCAGAAATAAATTCTGCTTCCAACGCATTTCACAGATTTGTAATACAATCACCCGTTTTTGAATAATTGTCATTATTTAAGGGGGGTTAGTTACTTTTTGGAGACGTTATAAAATTAAACCGTAGCCTCTCAAGACGTAGGTTCAGTTTAATGGTTCTTGAGAGTTTAATTTTCAACGAACAAAAACATTACTATTCTGCTCATGGCTGCTTTTCGTATTCACCTTATCTGTTTCTAACTGATGAGGTCGGATACTCTCCGGTCTCCCCTACTCTAGCTCTACTCTAGCTTGTCACCTCTGGCATCCTCCCTCTCGAGCTGCAGAAGGATATCTAATACACACGCATAAAAGCTTACCTGCTTAGTTTTCAAGGTGATACTTTCACGGTACTTCTTAGTCTTTACACAATCAAAAAAACCAAACAAAAACACCGGATGAAGACCTGACATCATTCACCTATTTCCGATTGAAGACCTGACACCCTTCGCTTAAAATATTTAGAGCTTATATAGCGAGAGCTTATATATTTTATGCCAGAAGTAGGGAAGTGCAATAGGTTCCATGTGTAGCTGCTATACATGTGTAGATGAGTGCAATGTACTGTGTGTAAATAGCTAACTGTTCACAGGGCAGCTATTGCACTAATTATCCATACATTTAAAACAAATGTTATGGAACTACCTGTTGTTATATTATCCTTCACAGTTATTACCTGTTCATCATAAATGAATGTCTATCAACAATTTATCAGCGACAGAAAAGCGCCCTGATATCGTGACGAAAACTGGGATTTCTTATCGTGTAAATAAGTGGATTAATCAGAGAGTTGAAATCGATCATATATACACACGTAATATAGACATTAATGGATACTGTACAAGAACCACATAAAGTATCGACTAAAAGCATTACACTAAACGGTATCCAACAAAGTAAAAAGATGGCCACATACAAGGCAAGAAGGATAATTGACTTGCGTTGTTTTTCAAACTTTCTCGCTCTAGAGTTTACCGCAACATGCGCTCGAGCTCGCTTCTGCTCCTCGTTGTTGTATAACATTCCGTCGTTCGTGTTGACAGTGGACACAGATTCGGTATTGTTCGTATCGATTATGGACGAACCTGTAATTTGCGAATGATCTCTGACCAACTTTGCTTGACGTTTTAGCTTGTAGAATACCTGTGAGTTGAAGTACGATAAGAGTATCAAAGGTATGAGGAATTGTGCAGCAATCCAAATCAAATTCATTGCTAGATTTTTGTAGAAAGGCATTTCGCATTCATAATCGTAATCCAAGTCCTTCTGACCAGTAAACGCTACCCATCCAAATGCCAAGGTGATATACACAACAAACATTAGTACCCACATCGCCATCAATCCTCCTCCAACCAACTTTCTGGTTTTTGATGTGGTATGATGCAGTTTGTACTTCACGGGTTTGGACACAGACAAATAACGATCAAGGCTCATAATTGTGATCATGAAAGCGGACATAAAAACAGAAGCGTAGATAAAAACGACGAACACATTACATGCAGTTTCGCCCAAAGGCCATTTCCCATAGTACCACTTTAGTAGATTATGTGTCATATCTAACGAGGCTACGATGTCAGCTGCCGCTAGGCTCGTCACGTACCAGTTGAATAAATTTTGACGAAATCCCTCGACTTTGATGAAAACGATGATAACTAATCCATTGGCAACTGTGTTTGCGATGATAAACAAGATTTGTCCAAGAAATCCAAAGAATATTCCTGGCGTCAATTCCATTGTGGGTAAACGTACAATACAGGTCCCCCAGTACAACTTAACGGATGGTGAATAATAAGATGATTTCTAACTGTTGCACGTACGTTCATTAAATCAACTATCTTGATACACTTGATATCTGAGTACTTTTTCTGTTTTGTCCCATCATGCACTATTGGATGACGGCGTTTACTCTCATCTTTGCGCCCAAATGCCAATGCGACCCATAAAACCTAACATTTGGACGCGGGTATGGCAATATTTGAAAAGTGCATTATTGGATGTAAAGACATTGGTCTATACACAAATTAGTTCTGCTATAGCACGGTTGTCAATCAAATTACTTTTGAATATCAGGCGCTTCCCGTGCCAAGGTCAACTAATCCAATCCTCTGTAGAATAATCAATACAATTAAATATGGATTTACAATGGCAAGGATATGAGAACTCATAGAATTTATTTATAACTAAAACACAGTGAGAAATGTTTTTAACACACGCCTCTAAAGAATGCTTTCAAGAAAACTATACAATGTTTTGTACTTTCATACCTGATGGAAAATTAAGCAGCAGAAAAGTAATTACGTAGACGATTTTGCAGATTTACAAGGAAAACTAAGAAGACTCATAATACTAAGGGTACTAGAACTCATGGATTTTTTTTTAACAAAGTGAGAGAATATGATAAAGGTGTTTAACACAAATCTCAACATGAGCCAGTGAAAAGTGAAAAAATATTTTCAACAAAATATACCATGTTTTGTACTTTTCGACGTAGTCCATAAATAAAAAACATGTAATTACGTAGACGATTTTATAGATTTACAAGGGAAATTAAGTGAAAAATATTTTGAAGAAAAGTATTATGCTATGTTTTTGTACTTTTATTACCTAATCCAAGGATAATAAACCATATCTAAGTTTGAGTGGGAATCAGTGCCAGAAGTGGATAAGTGTAATAGCTGCCATATGTTGCTACCATGTGCAGATGAGTACTTATTGTGTGTAAATTGCTAAATGTTCAAAGGGCAGCTATTGCATGTACCTACTTCTGGCACTGTGCAGTCGATTTCACGGAGACGATTTTGCAGTCTCACAAGGACATACGACGGCTGCATGTTAAACGAAGTGTACTTTTAGTTTTAATTCATGTTAAATCACGCTCGTCTGGCTTTCGATTATATATTTTATTACGCATTTAAGCTTGGTTAGCACGACACTGAAGATGATTAAGTACCGAAAACTCAAGGAGCATACTTTGGAAACTCGTGGGCAGAGGGACTGAATACACCTGGAGGTGTGTACCTCTTATAACTGGTTCTATATCCTTAACGACACACTCCTATTTTGGTGAAAAAAGAAAAAGGAGGGAAGAAAGAAAGAAGAAGAAGAGAAAACTTTTTTCGGGTGTGGTTTTAACCCAAAGATCCCTCGGGTGGCAGACACGCGCACGGCCACACCTTGCCACAGGCTGGCTAAGTTTTCGTGACATAATTTTCAATTTGTAAGCGCTCTTTAGCAAAGTCATAGTTAAAAAGTTAAACATTTTGGATTTTTTGCTTTTTTTCGCCTCTACGCATCGGAGGACTTCATCAGGTATGACTGATTTTGGTCATCTGATCCACTTTCCCGGCAAACAAGTTTGAGTGGTTTCCGGTAATCCTTAGTCTCTTATGCAGACTTCAAAAGTGGATCGTAGACATGACTCAAGAGGTAGGTGCCCTCCTCCCTGTTTAGGGTGTTGGCGCCCCGTCTTCTAATCTCCATTGCTTCTCTGACTTCTCTGGATCTTTTGTCGTGCTCCCGTCCAAGGATCTTGGATTCTTCCTCATCTATAACATGATTAGCCCTTGCTACGTGATCTGATATGGCTGATTTGGTCTGTTTCATTGCCAATGTCCTGCGTTCTGAGCGAGTAAACTTTTTCTCATTGGCCTTTTTGACTTCCGCTTTATGTTCAGCAAGTCTAGTGCCGAACATCCGTGAGGTTTCCCCGACATAGCAGAGATGACAGTTTTTGCACCCGATTTCATAAATGCAATTGCCGGTTTTTTTCCTTTTCTCGCTTGTCTTTTGGGTGGACTAGTATTTGTCTGAGAGTGCGGTGGGGTTTCATTGCCGTGTCAACTTTGTGTTTTTTAAATACTCTTTGGATACGTTCCGAAAGGCCGCTGACATAGGGAACGACCACCATACCTTTGCTTTTCTCCTCGGTGGTCTTGCTTTTCTTTGATCTCAGTTTTTCAGCATCGTTGGTTTTATTATGCTTTAAATTTTTTACTTTGTCCATGGCCCATTCCGGGTAGCCACAATTTTTCAAGGCTGCACGCACTCGCTCTTCTTCTTTGATTTTATCTTCCGTTTCCGTTAAAACGGAGTTCATGCGTTCAAAGAGAGTTCTTATTGCACCCATTTTTTGGTGGAGAGGGTGTTCTGATTTGAAATTCAGATACTGATCTGTATGTGTTGGTTTTCGATATACTAAGAGCTTGATAGATCCATCTGGTTTTCTGACAATCAAAGTATCTAAAAATGGGATTTGGCCATTTTTCCTCTTCAAAAGTATATTTAATGCTCTCTGTTTCAGATGGTCAGTTAGGTTTTGTACTTGACCCTCTTAAATTATCTCGAGCACGTCGTCGACATAACGCCGCCAATACCGTGGCTTAAACTCTAGAGGGGCCATCGCGATGGCCTGTTGCTCCAAAAATTCCATGAAAATATTGGCAATTATGGGGTTAACTGGGCTGCCCATCGCTGCGCCAAAGCGTTGTCTGTAGATGGTGCCCCGGAATTCAAAATAGGTTGTTGTCAAAATGAATTCGAGAAGCTCGATTATGTCGTCGACCTCAAGTTTAGTGCGCTTTTTTAAGTCTTTGTCCTCAATCAGTCTTTGCTTGATTATGCCGAGAGTTTCTTTGATTGGTGTATTGGTAAAGAGTAAAACAACATCATGGGAAATAAAAATTTCATGATCTTCAATGAAAACACCACTGAGTTCTTCTGCAAGGTCTTTTGAAAATTTAACATGATGCTCAGTGTTTCCGATGAGAGGATTGAGTAGGTCGGCTAGCGCTTTAGATGTTTCGTATCCGAGGGAGTCCGTATAATCTACAATTGGTCTTACCGGATTACCCTGCTTGTGAATTTTTGTCGTACAATACAGTCTTGGGGTATTAGCTGTGGTGGGGTATAACAGACTATACTGAGCATGATCGATTTTGTTTTCCTTTTGGAGTCTAGAGAGGATAGCAATTAAATTGCGCTTGTACTTTGGCGTAGGGTCGGCTTTTAAAGTTTCATATGTCTTTTCATCTTTTAACATTTCATGTACTTTCTCCTCGTAATTTTCGTTGTCGAGTACAACTGTTGATCTACCTTTATCTGCGCCCATAATCAGGATGGAATCATTTTTCTTTAATGAATTAATCGCCGCCCTCTCCTCTTTAGATATGTTAGACTGGGGAGGCTTGGCATTTCGTAGCACACCAACTACTTCAGCTCTCAAGGCTGGCCTATCATTCGCGGGGATGAAACTACACGCTTTTTCGGTTGCTACTATGAAATCTTCATTTGGTACATGTTCACAACTTACCGCGAAGTTCAAGCCTTTTTGTAAGATTTTTTCCTCCGGATCGGTAAGCTTCTGCTTGGAAAGGTTCGTCACCCATTTCTTGAGTTGGTTTCCAGAAAGGTCTACATTATCGTAGCGCTTTAGTGGCGATGTTTTGCTCACATTTTTGTCTTTCAACTTATCTAACTTCGCGGTTTGACGGATTTTTCATTTTTCATTTTCCTTAACACGCGTGTTGTTGACATAAAAATCGACCTGTGATTTTACTTCCGGGTTAACGATCGTTTCTCTTTCTTTGTTGATTACATTGTGTTTTTGGTTTAGGGAAACTAATTTATTGCTGATCACGCGGATACGCTCCCGAACAAGATCTTTTTCCGCCTTTTCAACGATCTTTTGGCGTTATTAGTCCGAAATAGGGCACGTTAGTTTCAGGCTTACCGGCGTTAGATTAAGATCCTTGCAACGGTGCGTGCATGTCAGCTGGTTGTTTATGTCTAGAGATTTTCTTGTTAACATTCTCCAAGTCACGTATTTTCTTGAACGTCGGTTGTCCGTATACGTTTCTAACTTCGTTGAATAGATTCATCAGGTTTGTTCAGTAAATAAACATTTTGCTTTTCAAATTTTTTGCTTTTCAAAACCAAGTGAAATTTTACTCACTACAATATTTCGTCCTACGCATCGGAGGACTTCATCAGGTATGACTGATTTTGGTCATCTGATCCACTGTTCCGGCAAACAAGTTTGAGTGGTTTCCGGTATTCCTTAGTCTCTTTTGCAGTAGTTAAAGAGAACTGACCATTGCTCATTCTAATGAGGCTATTATATTGTGCTTCATTTAATGACATAAAATTCGAAAAAAGTATTATTAGGAACACTTGAGGTTTTGACTTTTAAATCCTACACTTTGGTCAAAAATTGTGCTGGGATAGGTCGTTTACAACAGATTTACCACACCCCCCCCCCTTGCTATAAACATTGAATTGAGTTATCTGTTGACCTAATGAGAAAAGGGGAAGTATTAGCTTTCGTTCGATATAAAAAAAACATCAGATTGGATGAAGGGAACACTTGAGGTTTTGACAAAAAGCAATCACAGAGGCCTGTTTTCCAGCTAGAAGCTCACACAGCTGTTACGATGCTATGTACTCAACCAAATTCACTCCTTACTTGTAAGTTCTTGGACGGAAATATTTACTCAGGTGTATCGAGGTGCAAACTATGCATAGATTGTTTATAAGAGAATCGTTTTTGTATAGAAACCTTTCCATATGCAATATGACTGTTGGCAAGATGTAGCAATCGCATCACGTGGGAAACATGCGCTTGCAGATGCTTTGTGAATTGAGTTTGGTTCAGTTAGGGCTATCACGTACAATTGAAATCTACCAAAAAACGTTTCAAAACGTTAAAAGGGGCCAAGTTAAAAAATCTTTCCTGTGTGGCTTTTCACCCTTTTTAAAACTTGGTCCCATTCAGTAAAGTAGTACTGTAATAACATGAAGAATGAGTCCTAATTTCTACATACAACAATTAGGTTTAAGACTGTTCGAAAGCGGTGCAATATGACGTAGGCTATGTATTATCAAGAACATTTGAAGGTTTATGTTTCATTATATTGCGTGTTCATAAAGAGTAGTAGAGTATTATATATACTTAGCAAATTGACTTTCTGTCAACCTGTTACATATTATAGGCCCTACATCTGTACATAAGGCGCAGAATCGCACAAGACGATGAAGAATTTGACAAAGTGAGTATTTGCTACTTTTGCTTAAATCAAAATACATTATAACGTCTTTACGGAAAACTTCAACCAAGCACGAACATTAATTAATGTACTCTACAAAATGAACACTGACAACTAAGAAAACAAACAAGTAGCCTAAAGATGACTTTATCTGGGTCTTTAGAAACTTTCATAAATGGGACCAAGTTTAAAAAAGGGTGAAAAGCCACACAGGAAAGATTTGTTAAACTTGGCCCTTTTTACGTTTTGAAACGTTTTTTGGTAGATATTAATTTCTTTTTTTGAGGTAAAAAAGATATTGCGCGGTAAGTGGTTCTTTGTAGCCATGCGAGGCGAAGTAGTTGGATATCCATATTTTGCGGTTAATGGTTCTTTGTAGCCCTGCGGGGCTAACTAGTTGGATATCCATATTTCGCGATGAGTGGTTTTTTGAAGCTTCGAGGGGCAAACTAGTTGGTAATCCATATTTCGCGGTTAGTAGTTCTTTGTAGCCCTGCGGGGCAAACGTGTTGGATATCCATATTTCGCGGTTTGTGGTTCTTTGTAGCCCTGCGGGGCAAACTAGTTGGATATCCATATTTCGCGATGAGTGTTTTTTACAGCTTCGAGGGAAAACTAGTTGGATATCCATATTTCGCGGTTAGCAGTTCTTTGTAGCCCTGCGGGGCCTATGTTCGATATCCTCATTTCGCGGTTAGTGGTTTTAACGACCCGTAACCACACCAATCAGCTGCATGGGGTAAAAGAATTATTTAAAAAAATAATAGCTGAACCCAATAGTTCAGCCAGGGACTATATATATAATAGAGTGTATTCAATAAACCCAAGCGGAACGAGAGCTGCTAAGTAACCGCTATCCGAACCATAAACACATGCATGATCAGACAACGAGTGTTCAATTTCCTTATAGCTTTTCACGTTGTACACACGTCACTCGAAGTTGGCGGTGTTGGTTTGTTAGCCCTCCAAGTTATAACATCGTTCACTTTGTGTTGATCATTGTATGTGGGCCGCACTGTAATAACATAAAGATCAGTCTGATCAGTGTGATGATACCATTTCAAGAGGTCACTTCCCGATTAACATGATTAAGCTAAACAGCCTATGTGGAAGAATTTTATGCATGAGCATTGAGCAACCACATCAATGATGTAGTAATGAATACCCTCTATTGTTATCGGATTAATTTTTACGACCTTCGATTACATGGGAGTGGCGCCGAGGACACGGTGTTTGATTTCACTCACGTAATAGATCAATATGACCTTCATTCAGCAAGGATCAGCCAAGCACTACAGTGGCCAAGCACGAAAGGTTTCTTGTTATCTTTTCAAGTATTTTTACCTTAGGTCTATAATCATAATGAAGGCCTAAATCCCGGGCCTAAATTAAGTGTACTGTTCGAGTAGGAGGATTTGTTTGATATTATTCTTGATTTTGAATAATATTATAGTACCTGTTTGTTTCCTTAGCATATATCGGTTATTAAAATTACAATTCACCACATACACATTCCAGTTTGCGAGAGGTTTATAATGAATAAATGAATATAGGTGTTATTATTTCGAATTATAATTATTTAGGGAGAGTGTTTTAGGATTTTGTTAGAAAAGGGATGATTGTTGATCATGTTTATTTTATTGTTGTATGTATTTTCCAGTCATTTCCTGCAAACCTAATAAAGATATTTTGATAATTGAAAATAGTCTGTATCATAAATCGTAGAGGTTGAAAGAGTCAACAAGCGTCAGAAATTATAATTTGCCATGGAACTTCGGTCATATTTTATTTGAAATATAACTGGATGTTAGGGTGTGCATGCATGGTATGCATAGTATGATGATATACAGACACTGACCTTTCCCTAAAACTATCAAGCAGCAAGTTGTGTATCACACCCATCATGGGCTCGAACCACTTTATTGTATGTTATTGTTAAACCTGAATAGCGTGATTACTTTTGAATGAGCGGCAGCACATATATTTTGTTTGAGGATAGCTGGACCTATCTCCTTTTCCTCACATCTTCTCTGTAGTACCATGGAAGAAGGAGCGTGTTTATAGTGAGCCAGATTATCCGGTATTTAGCGTATAAGTACATCTTATACGGTATTGGTCGCCACTATAAACAGACCAATAGCGCTATTTGCCGCACATATTATACGGAACTGATATCCTTCGATATCGATGGATATTGCAGTATATTTATTCCGTATACGGCCACTATAAACAGACAGGGATTAACGATACCGTTATTCAAGGAAGTGGAGCAGGGTTATATAACTCTCCGAGCTCAAATTTGTCACTGTAATAACATACCACCTATAAAATATGGCACGGTACTGTGGCAAAAATGTAAAAATAGGCCGGTATCGTTTCGACGGCAAACTGTTTGAAATTGGCACCATATCCGTGTCTCCCACATTGCATTGCGGTGACCTCGAACACGCTGAGTTCAACCACCTCGGATTCAGAATAGCGCTATTGGTTGCCAATATAAACAGCAGAGATAACGGATAAGTCACATTCCATCCTAATCCCACATGCGTATAAGGATACCGTATAAATACCGTACACCACTATAAACACGCTCATCGAGCGTGTTTATAGTGAGCCAGATTATCCGGTATTTAGAGTATAAGTACATCTTATACGGTATTGGTCGCCACTATAAACAGACCAATAGCGCTACTTGCCGCACATATTATACGGAACTGATATCCTTCGATATCGATGGATATTGCAATATATTCATTCCGTATACGGCCACTATAAACAGACAGGGATTAACGATACCGTTATTCAAGGAAGTGGAGCAGGGTTGTATAACTCTCCCAGCTCAAATTTATCACTGTAATAACACATCACCTACAAATATGGTACAGTACTGTAGCAATAATGTTTAAAAATAGGCAGGTATCGTTGCGACGGCAAACTATTTGAAACTGCGAAAATATGTGTGCCTCCCACATTGCATTGCGGTGACCTCGAACACGCAGAGTTCAACCACCTCGTATTCAGAATAGCGCTATTGGTTGCCACTATAAACAGCCGAGATAACGGATAAGTCACATTCCATTCTAATCCCATATGAGTAAAAGGATACCGTATAAATACCGTACACCACTATAAACACGCTCTAAGAGACATGGAAGCTGGTCAAATACTACATCAAAGTGAGTATCATACTTGCCGCGATACTGAACAAAAGAAGTACAGGTGGAAGGGGAACAATTGAGTCAACGCATGGTCAACGTGTACCATGTCTAAAATCAAAGTTCCCGCTTAAAAATCAAAATCAGTACGAGGTCGTGTACTAAGTCCTGACAATGGGATGTGTAATATTACCGCAGCGCATGACTAGTTTTATGAACACAAACATAATATAAAATCCCTACGTAATGATAACAGAATACTAACAGTTTAATTGATACTTAATTTTATTAAAGGTATGTAATTATGTAAAATCCTACCGATTAAATGTATATAATGTGCTAGACTCTCAGATAGCAGTTTTAAAACAGAAAATAAAATGAAATACAATTTATTTTATGCAGAATGTAAAAATAATACCCGACCCTGGAACATTCTGGTCAACAGCAATTTCGGGCAGCCCCGAGCACACAAATAGATGCGGGATTAATTTTATAATGTAACGCATGTGCCAAGTGCGCATATCAAATTTTACGGCTAATTAGCGGTTTAGAAGTAAATGCATGATTTCCAATATTTTGAAATTTAAAAAAAACTGTAAGTATAGGGTTGAACTCGATATTTTGATTGAATTTCTGTAATTATGGATTACAAATCTAACATCTCTGTCACTTTTTTCCGAATATAAACAACATATACTTGAAACATAATCAAGAAAAAACACGATTTTTGCTCATAATAATAAACCTGTAAAAAAACGAACTGGCAATAAAGGCGGCAAGTATGATCCACATCAAAGACACGTTGACTACATTGTTATCACAATAGCTTGATACGGACCCTCTATAGAATGTTACGTAAATAATTCAATAGGTGTTGGATCGACCAGCTTCCATGTCTCTTACTTCCATGGTAGTACAAAGCTGTCTTTTTATCTAGTGTTTAGACAATGTTTACTCAACCATTGCTATCAATGTATGTTGCCATTTTTGACGACTTCTAACTTTTGGTAAGCCCAAAATGAATCAATAAAACCGTGTATAAGATATTTGCGGGGATATTTGGGCGCGATTACAAAAAATTAGAAAATAAATGGGCACGTCTGGGTTGGGTATCTATAGAGGCCCTGCATGAAATATTATTGATTGGCTCCAAACAAAGGATTTGAACAGGCGTCCTTCACCGTAGTTATGGCGGAGTACAGTCCATTCAATCAAATGTTGTCATCAACCTATTTGATCGTAGTGCAGGGTTATGTGTGTGAGACGAACTGTCACGGTATATTGCAATCATGCTTTTGTTGAATGCATTTGAGTAGTCTGCCATATTTACGGGATGATACTTCACATGCAATGCCTCTATAGATTCTATAGAATTTAAGTATGATATATTTTCGATGGTAATATATTTTCACTTTCAAAGTTTGTAGTTTTCATAATTGCAATTTCTGAATATTATATAAAAAGCCCGAATAAGTCTATAAATGTAAGCGTATCGGATCATTTTGAATGTTAATAAATGCGAAACGCCGGCGGTAGACACCAGCGATATCAGGGTTTGCCGCGATTCTTGCAGTAGCTTTTATGAATAGAATACAATAGTGGATACAATAGCGGATACAATAGCGGAACAATAGAGCTCTCTTACGGGCAAATAAACCTCGTCGCGTTTTGCTAAATTTCACTTCTTCTTTTTCATGAACTAACCGTTATTTCATTAAGTAACCGTTATTTTTAAAACTTGGCAAAACCTCGACGCGAGGTTTTTAATTGAGCTCAAAGGCACAGCCTTTATTTTGGTTCAAAACATGTGATAGGAGTGAGAACCCACTAAAAGCCCGCTATAAGTTAAATCTGGGACGGCTGGCACAAACTCAGGATAAAGAAATGAGCACTCCGACTTGTGAGCAGAATTTGCACGAGTACCTCGCCTAACTTAGCTTTTGGAAATGAACTATCCAGTAGCTCAAACAGAAGAATATAACGTATAATTACGTTTGAGGCATTGAAGAAATTCGTGCGATTTTCCTGTAAACATGTTGGTAAACGATTGATTGTCGAACGGTTGTCGAACGATTGATTATCAACACATTTGATTCGTCGTTATTTTTCCCGTCAATAATACAATCTAAATTTAGAAAAAACCGATCGCTAGCGATAGAATCATAAATTATGAAGTTATTTGGATAAAGGAGGTCAATTTCAAGTGTGTTAATGTTCAAATATTGATCACCATCACAAGGCATCACTAAATTTGTCCCCTCGAGAGCTTTGTATCAATACAATTTGAAGTGAGTTTCTTTATTAATTTAAATAATTTAATCCCTGAAATCTCCTCGAAGGAGGAAATATGAATTTGTCACCTTTGAAACGCTACCTTTTGTATTGTGAATAGCTTAGTTGAATGAAGTCCCTTCTTGTCGAATAATGTATCAAAGTACGCATCTTAGTGATAGCATTATAAATTATACAGCTTGATGTATAGAGGAGGTCAATTTCAGGTTTCTTAATGGCCAATCATTGACTACCATCACAAGGTAACACTAAACTTGACCCCTCGAAAGCTTTGTATCTATACAATTTGCAGCGAGCTCCTTAAGGGCTGGGGTATGAACGTTTGGACAGTATTTATTTTGGGACATCAGAGCACATCAGACATATCGAATTGCATTCTGAATACGAAGAATGTCATTCTGATATCAAATAATTTTGATTTTTGAAATTCGCAATTTAATACACATTTTATGGCAAATCATTAAAAATTGATATTTTTGATATTTAACAGTACTTGAAGTAAACTTTATAAATCTGATGATTTATACTTAAAGTGTATGTAGGTGGGATGAAAAGCCGACGATCAATTGAAAATGTTGACCTTTACGTATTGAAGATATGGATTTTTTTTTCCCAAAACACCAAAAAAAAAGGTCTTTTGGGAAAAAATCCATATCTTCAATATGAAAGGTCAAAATTTTCAATTGACCGTCGGCTTTTCCTCCTGCTACATACACTTTAAGAATATATCATTAGATTTATATAATTTACTTCGAGGACTGTTATTTATCAAAAATTTGAAAAATATCGAATTTTTATAATTTGTCATAAAATTTGTATTATATCGTGATTTTCAAAAAATGAAAATTATTTGATATCAGAAAGACATGCTTCGTATTCAAAATGCAATTTGACAGGTCTGAGGTGCTCCCATGTCCTACAAAAAATACTGTCGAAACGCAATAAACGCTCATTTTAGATCCCTTAATCAATTTAAATAATTTACTCAGTTTCCAATCACTGATCTCGTTTACGTGCTATCCCTAAGTCCCTTTTGCTACATAGTTATGATCAATTTTCCTTATTGCGATGGGTTTTGGCATACTTATTTCCTCACAGCGTTGCAGAATAAAAATAAAATAATCGTGCTGTCTATGTAATCAGGAAACTACAGAGGCGATAGTGTACATTTAAATTTGTCATTACTACTTCATGTTGATATTCAAACAGTGCTATAAAGTTGTCTTACCAAGGAATGTGTTTGTATTAAAAGAAATAATTGTTTTACAACTTGGATGAACTAGAATTACTTTTAAGCAAATCCGAAAATTGCAACAGATATTTTACATTTCTTTAAGATTTAGCGGTATTGCCAGATTGTACGTATAGTTGGGCTACATTAATAGCCTCATTATAGTTTTATTGATACTGGCAAAATACTTGCCTGTATGTGCTTGTTGTTCTGCTATAGCGTATAGAATCTGTTAATGATACCACACAGTCAATTAATTTATGTCAACATGACCTTTTCACGAGGCTGTGTTTATATAACTGAATCATTTATACAAACACAACCTTGAGTAAATTAAAGAGAGTAGTAGTAGGAAAAGGGGGATACTGGCTCATTTCTGTCATTTTTCTGTGTAACCTTGGATCCATTTTTTCAGGGTAAAATACAGGGGAAAATTTAACAAAAATAACAACACAGGATTACACAGAAAAACAATTTACACAGGATTACACAGAAAAACAATTTACACAGGATTACACAGAAAAACAATTTACACAGGATTACACAGAAAAACAATTTACACAGGATTACACAGAAAAACAATTTACACAGGATTACACAGAAAAACAATTTACACAGGATTACACAGAAAAACAATTTACACAGGATTACACAGAAAAACAATTTACACAGGATTACACAGAAAAACAATTTACACAGGATTACACAGAAAAACAATTTACACAGGATTACACAGAAAAACAATTTACACAGGATTACACAGAAAAACAATTTACACAGGATTACACAGAAAAACAATTTACACAGGATTACACAGAAAAATAACAACACAGGATTACACAAAAAAAATTCCCTGCATTTCAACCCACCCCAATCCAAATTACACAAAAAAAATTCCCCTGTAAATTAACCCACCCAAAAAAAAAATGCAGGGGAAAAAATTCCCCTGCATCTTTTTAACCTCTTTATCAAAATCAAAAATTTTGATTTAAAAAAAAATTTTATTAAAAAAATCTTATAATAAAAAAAATGGAATCGTTTAAAAATTATCGCAACATCGAAAAAGAAATTACTCTCGAGTCAAAAGTTGAAAACAAGCATTTGTTTGTATTTTACAAGGATCAGTGGATTCAGCTTAGTCATAAGAAAAATCCAGACAAATTTTTTGGTTATCATACGATGATTAATCGATATGATGGAATTTTGTGTACTGAACTTGGGCTGTGTAATCCGCTTAAATATTCGAAAGAGCTATATTTGAGACACAAAGAATCATATAAAAAGGCTTCTAAAAATATTATGCTAAAAAGAAAGCAGAAAAAATCAATTTAGAAAAATAAATATTTTGGTTTAAAAAGAATATAATAAAGAATAAAGCTAGAATGATTATTCGTAAAATTTCAACCGCGAAAGAATTTCGCAAATACGCTAGAAACAACGGATATCGAAGATACTCCAGACTAAAAAAGGAAGATTTGAGAAAATTAATCAGCAAGCCTCCCCCAGATTACAAGGCGATTGATGAAGCAAAAAATTAAGAAAGACGACAAAGAGGAGAGTACACCAGAAAGGAATTAAACACGCTCACAAAAAATGCCGGTCTCCGAGGATACTCAAGACTGAGCAAAGATGTTCTCAGTGAGAAACTCAAGGAAAATTACATCATTTCCTCTAACATTCTCAACGTTTCGATACCTCCCGCAAACCCTCGTCATCCGTTCAAGATCAAAAAGACCGATTCGGCTCTTAGAAACTACGTCGAAAATTACACGATCGGTGGACGCGATGGTTACGACCCCAACACCTTCTTTGTGACCGTTAAGCTGAGCATCATCAGTCTTTTTAAAAACAACACACAGAAAAAAATTCATATGGTTCTCAAGTGTGTGTTTGAAAAAACAAACCCGCAAACTGGCGAAACTGATACTATAAGCGGCACATTTCGTTCTACCACGAAGGAGATTCTAGCGGGTACGAATCTCAATGATTTTTACGGAACCACGACGGGTCAAATTTTAGAGAGTATCGCCAAATTCCAGAACAATGGAAGTGGTTGGGTGTTTGAGTTTATCGTATCCTTGGAAATTCACATGGACAAGTACCAACCGATGCAAGGAGCTTCGTACATTCCGCTTCCAAAATTTCTAGCCAACAAGAAAGCGTTCATCAATGTTAAAAATGATGACAATCAGTGCTTCAAGTGGGCTGTCGCTCGAGCCCTCAATCCGGTTGACAAAAATGCAGAGCGGATAGACAAAAAGCTTAAAGCAAAAGCCGAAGAGCTCAACTGTGATGACATCACATTTCCAACTCCTGTTTCGGAAATTGCCAAGTTTGAAAGGAATAATCCTACGATTTCCGTAAATGTAGGGGAATATATTCCAAAGGGTTCGCGCAAGAATGACCAAGGCATCGCTCCCCTAGTAAAGAGTGATCACATCGGTCGAGAGCATCACGTCGATCTTCTTTTGTTTTCGGGAACAAACTCTGAAGGCGATGAAACCAATCACTATTGCGTGATTAAGAACATGAGCAGACTTCAGCACGGACTAAAAACCAAGAAGAAAGTAAAACACTACCACTGCAGAAACTGCTACGCATCTTACACTTCCAAAGAACGACTAACGGTGCATGAAGATCTCTGTCATCTTCATGAGACCGCGAGAATTGACATGCCCAAAGTAACGAAAAACGGCGATCCTCCAACTCAGTATTTCAAGCACTTCTTCAAGTCACAGAGCGTTCCATTTGTCGTTTACGCCGACTTTGAATCTTTTACAAAACCGCTTCAAACCTGCCAACCAGAAGTTTCTCAGAAGACGTCGAAATACCAAAAGCACGAACCTTCGGGCTTTTGCTACTACATCAAGTGTTTCGATGATTCTGTGTACGCTCAAGATCCCGTAATGTACACCAAGCAATCTGAGGATGAGGACGTATCCCAAATCTTCGTGAACAAACTCGAGGAGGACGTTAGAAAGATTTACGACAGGTTTTGGAAACTGGAAAACAATCCTTACATACTCGCGGAAAATATGATCATCAGTCCCGAAGAACGAAAGATCTACAAGAAGTCTACGCGATGTCACATTTGTAAGGAACCTCTAACCCCAAGTAACAAGAAAAACAAAACCGTTAGAGATCACTGTCACTTTACCGGAAAATTTAGAGGAGCCGCGCACAATCAGTGTAATCTCTCTTACAGAGCGCCAAAGTTCTTTCCGGTATTCTTTCACAATCTCGCGGGATACGACGCCCACCTCTTCATCAAAAATCTCGGTAAGACCAAGGGAAAAATAGACTGCATTCCGAACAACGAGGAAAAGTACATCTCCTTCAGCAAAAAAATTTCGGTAGATTCCTTCGTTCCTAAGAGGAATCGAATCGACGCGCAGCCGAACGAAGACTGCTATATTTGCAAAGAACGTTTAACTCCAAAAGACAAGAAGAATCCAACCGTAGCCGATGTGTCGTATCCAATGAAAGAATTTTTAGGAGCGGCTCACAAAAAGTGCATCAAACCTGTCGATATCAAAGGTGAAATCAGGTTTCTCGATAGCTTTAAGTTTCTGTCTGCCGGCTTGGGTACACTCGTAGCGAATCTTTTGGGTTTTTCCGAAATCTCAAAATTTTTCGAAGACGATGAAAAATTGCAACTGAGAAAAGGAGTATACCCTTACGATCACGTCAACTCTCTCGAGAAACTTCGAGAGACCAGTCTCCCTCCCAAAGAAGCGTTTCACTCCAAACTCAACGAATCGGAAATCTCCGACGAAGATTACCAACACGCTCGGAATGTTTGGAATACCTTTGGAATGAAAACCATGAGGGAGTATCACGATCTGTATCTCAAGTCGGACGTTCTCCTTTTAGCCGACGTGTTCGAAAATTTCAGAAAAGTCTGCCTGGAGAATTACGAACTGGATCCTTGTTGGTATTACACGGCTCCCGGATTATCCTACGATGGCATGCTAAAAACGACGTCCAAACGTCTCGAACTCCTCACGGATTACGACAAGACTTTGTTTTTCGAAAACGGAAAGAGAGGTGGGATTTCCACGATATCTACCAGATATGTCAAAGCCAACAACAAGTACATGGGTGACGATTACGATCCGAGCAAGCCTACCAAGTACATCGTATACATCGACGCGAACAACCTCTACGGATGGGCCATGAGCCAACCGCTTCCGGTCGGTAACTTCGAGTGGATGTCTTCGAAAGAGCTAGACAATTGGCGTGATTTTCGTGTACTCTTGAAGTGGATCTGGAATACCCTAAAGAGCTACACGACCTTCACAACGACTTTCCCATGTGCGCGGAAAGACTCCTCGTGAACAAAGTGGAAAAACTAATTCCGAATCTGAACGACAAGGAAAAGTACGTTCTTCACCACGTGGCTCTGAAGCAGTGCTTGGAGTTTGGACTCAAACTGACCAAGGTTCACAGAGGGATAAAATACCGAGAGGAAGCTTTCATGAAATCATACATCGACAAGAATACCAGTCTTCGAACAAAAGTCGAATCAACTTTTGAGAAGGATTTCTTCAAACTGATGAACAACAGCGTCTTTGGAAAAACGATAGAAAACATTCGAAATAGAGTGGACATCAGTCTCGTGACTAGCGAAGCCGAAGCTCGGAAATACCTCCCGAGACCCAACTACAACCGACGCACCGTCTTTGACGAAAACCTCATAGCCGTTCACATGAAGAAATCCACACTGTACTTCAACAAGCCGATATATCTCGGAGCGAGCATCCTGGATATCGCAAAGACTAAGATGTACGACTTTCACTACAATTACATCAAGAAAAAGTACGGAAACAAAGCGAAGCTCTGTATGACAGATACAGACTCGCTACTTTATGAAATTCAGACCGAAGATTTCTACGAGGACATCGCTTCAGACGTGGAAAAGCTTTTCGACACCTCCAACTACCCAGCTGATCATCCGTCGGGAATTCCAACGGGAAAGAACAAAAAAGTTCCCGGCATGTTCAAGGACGAAGCCGGAGGAAAGCAGATAGTGGAATTCGTTGGACTGAGAGCAAAGTTGTACTCTTACAGAATGCATGAGGGAAACGAGGAAAAGAGGTGCAAAGGCGTCAAAAAATCGGTCGTCGAAAGAAAAATTACCTTCGACGACTACAAGCGCTGTCTCTTCGATGAAAAACCTCAGACGAGAACGATGAATGTGATTAGGAGTTACAAGCACGAGGTGTACACTGAAACCATCAACAAAGTTGCCCTAGATCCGCACGATGACAAACGAATCATACTTGAGGACAAAATTCACACACATGCACACGGTTACTGTGTTGAAAAACTTGAATAAGAAATTTTACTTCAAAACTCTGTCGGGTGGCAACTGTGTACCCTCGGGTACTATCATAAGCTCCTGTCTAACAAACGCTCTTTTTGGTGCTCCCTTCGACAAATAGTACAAAATTGGATCACCCGGTGTCCTCACGATACTATCAACCGTGTAAGTTTCCAGAGACCAAATGGGACGGTTGCGCGTCTTCTCTCACCTCCCTCCAACTCTCCGGGAGCGTAAAGATATCTCAATCTCACGTTACCTGGAATTTCAATCTCATTTTTCAACTTCTGTGGAGCTGAAGGCATCGTTTCAATCTTTTTCTTCTTGATAGCATCAACCGGTTTCATTCCTATCAGCCGAGTCTCTTCGCTGTTCAAAGCTTTGATCACATCCGGAAGCCTACCCACCCACTCGGTAGACCTCACATTTTTTTGACCACGAGCTTCCATCAGTATTTCCTGCGAGTACTGATGACCAAACAGTTTTTCAGCCAAAGTTCTGTTGAATCTTTCAACAATTGCCTGAGCTCTATGTTGACCAGGCAACCCTCTTCTGATATCGACCTTGTGCTTTTTCATCACTTCGTTCACTTTGCCCATGAATTCTCTTCCAGGATCGACCTGCAGAAGCTTCGGCCACTTTAAAACTCGAGAGTAAATTTTTTCAAAGGCCTTAGCCACCTCCCCAGATTCCTTGGAGCTCAGAGGCTCAGCTTCCTTGTATCTGCTCGCGACATCCACCACAGTCAACGCGTACTTGTAAAGCTTTTTTCCTTTACTCGGTCTGTCGTGAGGGAGAAACAACAAATCGGCTTGATGAACTTCATTAGGTACACTTACGTTAAATTTTGCTCTGGGAATGTACTTTGGAGGTGGTAGGTAAATTTGCCACTGAGTCTGCTTTTTCAAAAAATTTCTAGCTTTTTCTTTCGTCACTCCAGCCTCTTTCGCCAGCTTGTCTATCGCAGAAACACCCTTCCAATACCCTCTCGGACTGTAGTAAACCTTAGACATTTTAGTTTCAGCCATCTTTTATTTTTAGCCCGATTTGAAAATAAAAACAGTTTAAGAAAATCCTAATTAATAAAAAAGCGAACAAAATGGCAAAACAATTAAGCATAACGAAGCTAGAATTTGAAAAATTGTATGAAGATCAAAAAGGACCCTCAATTTTGAAATGGGTTGAACTAGAAGAAGGTGGAATTTACAAAATTACCAAGTTTGAGATCATGGAAACCAGGGTTGGAAAATCCGGAGTTATCACTCTCAGTGATGACACTCGAGTTTGGAGTTGTTCTACCCTAACAAAAAGGCTAGAAAACTTGGACTTGGACTTCGGTGAATCAATAGCTCTTGTTAGACCCACGGGCAAAAAAGAAAGCAAAACAACCGGGAACATGTACCACAGTTTTGACCTTGTAGTGAAAGAGTTGGAATATGATGAAGACTCAGACTAGACGTACCGTCCCAAGGTAACCAAACAAACAAAAAATCCTCTTTAGACAAAATAGTCTAAAGAGGATTTTTTTTTATTGTATCAAAAAATGAATTGTACGAGTAAATACAAGCGTTGTTTTTGCAAATTGTGTAAAAAGAAAACCCGCCTTCGAAATCAGAGCAAAAAACCGATTTGTCTATACGGTACCGAATTTAATCGGTTGTTTAAAGAACCCGCACGAGTGGAACGAAGTCTGCCAAAATGTAAAAATTGCAACTCAGAATACATAGTAGACGATGTGTGTTATGATTGTGGTTTGGAAAATGACGCGTCTCCTAACAAGAACTCACCCCGAGTTAACATCGACCAAATTCAACAACCAATAAAATACTGCGAAACCAAGATCAACCAGTTTGAAGAATACATCGAAGTCTACAGTGGAAATGTTACGAGTACTTCTGAGATTTTGATCGACGAGTTTGTTAAAAAAATTTAAAAAAATAAAAAATTGTTCGAGTCCCTGAGTAAAAAAGACTTGTTAAAAGTCTTGAGATCAGACCCAAAAGCCATTCACAAGATTTATTACAAAGTTACGGGTAATTTTCCCGTTGATTTTTGTCATGATCGCATTAATTTGTTATCCGATCTTGATAATATACTGAAAATTTATCTACAAAATAAACCCAAGAGAAATAATTTCAATATTCACTACGTTCTCTTCTACCTACTCAAACGAAGACATTATCCCGTAACTCTCGATGATTTTCCTGAGATTAGAGGTTCAGCTCCCACTCAAATACTTTTATCCAAAGTATTTGATAGCGACCACACCGGTTCCGAGCAATCCCAGTCCGATCAAAGCTAACTCCCCATTTTGGATCGATTTTGTTTGATCTTCGTCGAGATACTCTCCATCATAAAGTTGTGGTTCGGGTGGAAAAGAATCCATCAAAATTCCCGTTAAATTATAATACTGTCTCATCGCGTCATCGACGTCCGAAAAGGTTCTCTCCGCGTGACCCTGTTTTTTAATTGATCGTTGATGTAATCTATTCTTGAAAGACGCGCTAAATTCCAAGAATCTCGGTCGTGCTGAAGTTTTTCGAGAGCGAGATCGTGTCTTTGCGTTCTTCCGAACTACTGAGAGAGTTGAACAAATAATTGCTCCCTGAAAATGCCAAAGCGTTAACCACGGCTCCACCAACCATGAATGCGAGTGACGCCATTTTTCTCTTTATTTTTACAAAAAAACCCTCTTAGCACAGATAGTGCTAAGAGGGTGTTTAATATACCTACCTACCATAGACAGAATGTCTAAGCCATAATTTGATCTGGAAGAATTCCTTGATTCACGAGCCAATCTCTGAGCATCGTAGCCGAAAAGACACTCAAAGTCAACTTTCCGATATCCTCCGCATCAAGCTGCGAGAGATTAGCCGGCTTCATTTTTAGGAACTTTTTCATAACGAACGAGTTAGCCCATATACCGAGGCTTATCGTTGTTGCGTGATACGCGCCGTTTCCGCTCATTTTTACGTTTGGATTGGTTTCTGCCATCTTCTTTATTGTAACTAAAAATCATCGAAAGGATCGACTTTTGGTTGATGATCGACCACTGTGGTCACGGTGGGTGGGCTTTCAGTCGTACCGTTTAAGGTAGAATACCCATATGCCACTATCCCTCCAACGACGACGACCGCTCCTCCAACAAGAACTGGACCTGACAACCAGTTTGACACGTCTGAAGGCATGGTCTCAGGTGTATCTTTGGATGGTGTTGCTTGCATTTTTCAGAGGCTTTCATTTTGCTACCCTTTCTTTGTTTCTTGCGGCTAATGCTTTTCCAGCGGCAACCCGGTTCGGGTTTTTGACTTTTGCTTGATTCACTCCTGCCGTCACCTTTGTCGGAGGCGTCGTGTCCGCTGCTGGAACGTCTACCTTAGGCGGAATGTCTACTGATTTGGTTTCTAGATCACTCATCTTTTATTATTAGAAAAAAACTGAGTAACATTACTTAAGTACCTGAGTAACACCTGAGTAACATTACTCAAGTACCTGAGTAACACCTGAGTAACATTACTCAAGTACCTGAGTAACATTACTCAAGTACCTGAGTAACACCTGAGTAACATCTGAGCAACACCTGAGTAACACCTGAGTAACATCTGAGCAACACCTGAGTAACATTACTCAAGTACCTGAGTAACACCTGAGCAATTTATTCAGATACCATGGGAATCCAACCAAAAAAAAAAAATTCAAGAGGAATAAATACTTCCTCTTGAATTTTTTAGTTTCAGGATCTTAACCCTTTCCATACTAGGCGGGTTTTTGTTGCTTTACAAGTTGTCTCCAGAAGAAAAGATTGCATTCAATCATCATGGTAGTCAACAGAGCTGGTGATTCACTTCTTCCTAAAATCACGACCCTTGTAAAATCATCCTTGCTGGATTCGCTAAAAATGTTGTAAAGCGGAGTCGGAAACGGTGAAAATGAAGAAAGTATGTAGCTTGCCATCAGCCTTACGGTTCTTCCGTTTCCATCCGAAAAAGGATGCAGTTCGAGCATTTCGGCTACAAAATATGCGCAAGCTTTGAAGGTATTCAACAATCTTTTTTCCTCGTCAGGATCTTCCCTGCTTTGAATAAACAAACTATTGAATCTATCAACAATGTTGATTACCGCCATTTCCATATCTTCAGGCATGCGATACTCGTGTCTCTGACCCATAAACGTTGTAAACCTCCGAGCCCGACTATACTCTCCGGGCTTTGTTTCGCCAAATTCTAACGGAAGATTTTTTCTCACAATTTTGTTGGTCTGTCTAATCAAGTTTTCTTCTAGAAACCCAAAATTGCTATCATTTTTCAAACTCATTAAATTTTGGCAGGCTTCGTGTAGGTTGAGCGTCTCTTTTGCTTGTAAGGAGGCGTCATCGGAGTCGGGGTTCGATAGAAACTCTCGCGTTTGCGATAGATTTTGAAATCCGTGATATTCTTCGTCTAGACAATGATAAACAAATTCTGTCAAGAGAAAGTCTTTTGGAACCTCGCAATTATTCATCTTTTTGCACATCAGAATCTCTCGAATGGCATCTTTGATACTTGGAAATTCACCCTTTCTCCAACTAGGGTTTTCTTCTGGAGAAAAATCGATCAAATCGCTAACCGAAGAAATAAATGGCATTTTAGAATATAAAAAAGTTATATCTTAAAACTGTTTTGCAAACTTTTAACTAACGGCGACTCGAGTCGCCGTTAGTATTCAAAGGGTTAATCAATCACATCAATACTTGGGGAGTCGTCTACTGTGCACTTCGCTTCTGGTGGAAAGTCAACTTTTTTAACACCGTTGCTAGTTAACAGAATAGCCTCCAACGGAGCTAGCATATGTCCAAAACTATGATACAGCCCACAGGTCCATTTGTTTAAAGCTAAATCAATAAAGGGTCCTTCGTTCAGAGACTCTTCCAGAGCATCGCGATCGGTAATCGACAAATTTTTTGGAAGGAAGAGTCCGACCAAATTTACGTAAGTGGTAACGAAGTGCTTTTTCATTGACCTGGTCACTATCCCACCCATGTGAGCCTCGTATCTGGCGTAGAGTCTCATCAGGCTCTTTTGATCAAGCCTATCGATCTCAGCGGAGGTTATGGTCTTTCCCAAATACTCTTTGCTTTTTCCTGCCTCTGCTACGCTGATCAACCGTTCCCGCAGCTGTTCCGTTTTAGCAGAGTCCGTGTTTACAAGTTCCTCCCGTGTAGCCGTACCGTCTAAGGTAGACATTCCACCTATGGTAGGCGTTTCGCTCAGGGTGGGCAGAACGCCCACGGTCATCGCCTCGTTAACTATATCTTCAATTTCAGTCATCTTGCTTTTTATCTTAAGATTATTTTTGCCACCAGTACTCAGTCGGTTGCTCGGTAATTAGAATTAGTTTGGAATGTTTTTGTTTAGCTAGCTTTTTTTTGATCTCTTTCTTCTCTTCTAGAGTTGGGATTATATCGTTCTCCTTAGAGTCTCGCCAAAACTATCTTGATCTTTTGTGTAAAACAGGGCTGTCCATTTTGTCTGCTCTCTGAGATCGGTAACGATGGAGTTATATTTTTGTGTAAGCACCCAAACGGAGCAATTATCGTGTTTTCCGGGGAAGGCTAGCTGAGAAAGCTTCTGTTTCTTTTTGGTTAATGATCTGTCAGAGCTGCAGTCGTCGATAATGAAAAGTGTGTGTCCGTCTTGTATTCCATAAGTTTTGTAGCCAAATTTCAAACAATCGTTCAGCCAATCGTCGGACTTTGGACACCAGTTAGGATCCATTGGAATGACATCAACGTCCTTAAAAAACCAGGATCTGTTTAAGTACGCTTTGTTGCGCGTCCAGGTAGGGCAAACGATTATGATGTATTCAAAGAAATTCTTGTATTCCCTCTCGAGTAAATCCAGAACAAATTCAGTCTTGCCACAGCCGGTGGTTCCGCAGATTATAGCCGAGTGCGCGTGTTTTGGAAACATCTTTTATTCTAGTAGTTCACGCTCTGCAATCTTCCGGCTTCGATATTCACCCGTGCATCCTGTATGTAGTACACGTAAGCGTTCAACGCTCCTGCCGTCTCGGCTTCTTTTTCGATCTCGATCTGAATACTCTGACTAGCTCCTTCAATTTTCCTACCAGATCCATGCAACGTGTCATCATCCGTGGTTCTCATGTCCAACCAGAGACCATACTTGGTCGTGAGATAATCTCGCCTCCTCACATCAGCCAATCCCGCTTCCTTGATTACGTGTGGAACGGTTCTGAATTTTCCATCCGCGAAGTGCTTTTGAATTTCTTTGAAGTGATGGTGAGGCAGCATCCCAGAGGAGTGCAGCTGATTTGGAATACCGTCGAGCGTTGTTGAAACTTTTTGATCTTTGGGTTGTAGAACTTTTCGGTATCTCGAGCGTAATTGGCTCCTCCTCCATCCGCAGCTGGGTCTACGAAGAGAATCAGAATACCTTTCATGGACTTTGCTCGCGGTGCTAGAGCGATATTCCAGACGGTGTCTGACTTGTTAAGCGACTCTTTGCTGTGTCTGATGACTCTGTCGTACCTGACGACGCTTTTTCCATTCACCCTGTTCCTAAGAGCCATCGCTAGCTCAGGATCATTGACTACATCAAACTCAAGGGTAATATCTGAGATGGAATAGCTGGCTGCTGTATCCGTGGACACCACGACTTTTCCGTAATTGTTGAACGTCAGCTCGTAACTCAGCCTGTCCTTCATCTCGTACTGGAAATATGGATTATGAGAATTCAGCATCTCAAAATCCAGAGGGATGCAAAACATGTTGTCGCCGAAGGACTTTCCTTCGGCGACATCCTTGGCATCTGTACCTTTGTCACCAGCGTCGATTCTTATTTTTCGACCTGCCGCAGACTGGATGCCCTGATCAGCGGCGTTCTCTCTTTCCTCGCTCGTCTTCCAGAGATCTTGGTAGCATAGGAATATATCAGCATCGTTCAGAGTGAAGATGCTCGCTCCTTCCGATTTAACCTCAATTTTTGACACTATCGCTCTTCCGAGATTATTTACGATAGTCCTGTTAAGATCTTGATTTCCACCAGAGGCGGAATTTAGAGCAATCTTGAACCAAAGAAAACTCGTTCCAGGGTATATTACGTCATCTTTTCCAAGACCAGGAAATCTCACCGTGAGAATTCCGGTTTGGTCGATGGTACTCGGAACATGCGTATTCCGAATGCTACGCCTTTCACCTTTAACTCCTCGCGCTTTGCGAAGTTGTCGGTATGGGTCCAATTTGTATCCGTATTCAGTTGCCATCTTTCTTTTTATTATTACAAAGTTCATTCAGAAAAAGCGTAAAATAAAAAGAAAGATCAAAATGCTCAGTAGTTGAACCAGTAACAGATTTGGAAATGGAGAGGCTTGAAGATGAGTTGTATGAGTCAACGGTCGGTGATACAACGGGAGCAGTTGGTGGTCAGACGCAGGAAGAGAGTAATTTTGGAGGTGGACAGATAAAAACAAAGGTTGAGGTGTACTCCCAGAGACGTAGAGGAAGCGTTGAATGGGAAGGTAGTGACCTCACTCACGATACTATCGAGGATGTGGAAAGTTTAACTCAACGACTTAATGCTCTTCGCGGTGATAGAATTCGCTCTGGAATTCCAGAACCTCCAAAAGAGTTTCTAAAAATACAAAAGATATTAATGTAAAACTTTCCGTACCTTGGAAAGAGTATGTAAAACAAAAATTAAAACTAAGATTTGAACTCAATAAAGATAATGTTGAGGAAATAGGAGACACATTTCGGAAGGGTACAAAATGGTCAATTGAGGACGATACTATTTTTATTGAATATAAGGATAAAAAAACCAGATTGACTCATTAAGGAAAGCCGCAAAAATTTCTAAGTATTGATTATATTAAAGAAAAATATGGTGTAGGAGGTAGTACATTTGTAAGAGAAACCCTAGGTGTAAAGGATTTCATTAGCACTACTAAAAAAACGCAACAACTAGCCAAACAGGTTGAAAGTAGTACCAGTCAAGCAATCAATACCCCCACTGGACCTTCCGCCCAGGGTGGAGCACGTAACAGTACTAGAGCACGTAGAAATCCGTTTGCAAATTCGATTCAACAATCAGTCCAACAATCAGATGAATTGGCTGAACAGCTGGTGGATGATCCCATTGCAAACCAAGAGGAAGTCAAGAATTTTTTGGATGCTCAAGGACAACTAAAAAAGCTGTCCGACGTTTACAAGCATCTTGTCAAAAGAAGGGATGAAAAAGTCACCAAACTAAAAACTTGAAATCCAAAGGTGGTCGTTCAGTTAGTTTTAATCCCAATGATCCGGAAGGAGAACCTCTATTACCCGTAAGCGAAGAAGACGCTGAAAGAGCTAGAGAACTGGAAACAGAAATTGAGGATTTTGACAAAGCTATTGCTGACCAAGACGCCAAGGTCAGAAATTCGCTTCAACGTTTGCGAAATTCTATCAAAATTTCATAGATAGCGATGGCTTTTTGCGTGATAGAGTTAGCACATTATTTCGACGAGAGGGGGTTACTATTGTATCGATTATAACCGCAGTTGGTATGACAATATCAACAATTATTGAATCGATAATTGCGGCAACCAAATCAGCAATTTCAGCCGTCACTCCTGCACCTAAGCCTGTACCTCCAAAACCAAAGCCTCCAGGACCAGACCCGGGTCCAGGACCAAAGCCACCAGAGCCTCCAAAGCCAAAAACGTGGACGGATTGGTTCAAGGATCAACTGCAAAAGATCGCGAATCTTCTATTAAAATTAGGAGACAAAGCCTTGATAGCTCTTCCAGGGATCATCGGAGCCGTAATAAATTTTGTGATGAAAACAGCCGGATCCGTGGTTGGATTTTTAGCGGAACACCTATGGATCTTTGCTCTCGCAGTTGGAGGAATTTTGTACAAAAATGTAACAGAGGCATACAAGAAAAAGAAAAAGTAATACAACGAGCAAAAAAAAAAAATAACTCTTAGCATTTATTTTTGCTAAGAGTTATTTTTTTACTTAAGCCACCAAATTTTTGCCGCGAGACAAGTCATCCATACAAACGTGAATGCTAGTTCAACTCTCATATTGTGAGCGGCTTTCTCTCTCTCTTCTATCAGTTTCTCCCTTTCACTTGCTTCTTCGGCTGGTGGGACATCCATCTTTTTATTTTAACGAAAATATACGATGGCTAATCCAATAACGGCTGCTCCCAAAATTAAAGAAAGTTTTTTCTCATCATGCATTAGTGGGAAGTCTTCAGTTAAGAGCGGATTTTCAACCTCCTCTACCATAAGTGAACTTTCAACCCCTTCAGCCAAAGATGGGCTTTTAACCGTTTCAAACAACTGACTCTCCTCAGGAGCACTGTCTTCAACATTCGGTCGAAAGTCGGTGTTTACGCTTGAGTTTAGCCCTATCTGCATGTCATCCGTGGCGATTTGAATAAAATTGTTGTATCCGTTCACGGATCCCACGAGGATTTCCATATTGCTCGGAAGCAAGTAAAGTCCATGACCCACGACAAAATCCAATTTGCTTTGAGCGTACTGAAGAGTTTTTGGTATCTGTCGATCGAGTCCGGAAGATCCACGACCGAGTTGATCGCATCCTCGACGTTTGCTAGAAATTGTTTCTGAGCGTCGAACGCCTTGCCGGAACGCAGGATGCCGGATCTGGCTTGAGCTTGGGATCCGAGAATTGCCCACGTGTACGTCCTGATGGAGTCGTTGATTCTCGAAACTCCCGCACGTGTGAAACCCTCGTTCCAAGTGTCTGCTACGAAACTTCCGATAGCAGCCATGGCATCTCCTTTTCTGATACTTTTGTCGGTTATATCCGGATCGTGATCGAACAGCTGTTCAATGTATAGAATTTTGTCAGTCTGCTTGTCCACGCCTCCGAAGCTGTCCGCATCAAAGTGAACTTTCCAGTCCATCGACTGACTGTAGTTTCCTCCGTTGATAAGCTTCGACCATTTTTTGGTGGTCACGAATTTCCAGTCGTAAAATTGTTTGTTGAAGAAGTAACTGCCCATTCCGTTGGAAAGATCGAACTTTTGTCTCCAGTTAGCTCTCGTGGACACTCCAAATTCGTTGCAAATTCTTTCGTAAGCGTGGGTGTCGATCCCGTTGTTCAGAGGATTGAAGGATTCCTCCGAGGGTAGTGGACAAGACATTTCCGACAGGATTCTTCTGATCTGATAATATGCGTGAAATCTGAACACGGATCGAATCATCGGATCTTTGTGACTGAGAAGTTCTTTGGACACCCCGCATCCTGACGTGGCGCACCAGACCGTGAAGTTCAGCTGGTTTTGCCAAAATTGCATCTGGTTGGAGAGCCAGTCATCGTACACCTCTTTTTCCGTGACTCTCGGAAGTTTGTACTTTTGCCACAAACTGGGAAATCTTACGTAAAATTTTCCTTTTTTGTTGACTTGAATTTCTTGATTCACAAGACTGAAACCGTGCGTCGGTTCGAATACTCCTCCAGTTCTCATTTTATTGAAAGATAAAAGAAAAATGTTTGTCACAATTACCGGCACCGGCAAAGGAAAACCTTATCGCCCGTTGCAAAGTATAGACAATAACGGCGAAAACTTAAAAATTGGAATCAAAAGGATCTCGGGTCGAGTAGGTTGGTTCAACGTCGAAGAAGAACTCGAATGGAGGTACACTCAAGGAGGGCAGGGACCTAAAGAATCGATAAAAATAAGCCCGGGGCTGTATAATTTTGACCTGCTCGTAAATGAATTCACGAGTCAAATCGACGGTTTCGAATTTGAAGTCGACAAACGCGATGGGAAACTCAACATGACAATCCCCGAGCAGTATCAGATTTGGTTTCCGGACCGCGTTCGAGAAATGTTCGGATTGGACGACGAAGGGTGGCTAGCGACCGGTGAATACACGGGAGATCGAGCGATCGAATTTTTACCTCGAAGAATTCTTGTGTACCTAAATCAGCTGTCAACCACAGACAATCTCAAAAACAACGACGACGTTCTGCAAGGAGGTCGAGTTCTTGGGTCCATCGATCTCTCAAACGCCGCGTTCGGAGAATACTTCGTTTCGACCTACGAAAAGCCGAGTTTCAAAAACTGCAAAACGGAACCATCCACGAGCTCGACTTCAACTTCAAAGTAGAATGGAAAAATTTGGGGAGATTCATGGTATGGATGAACGAAGACGGAACGCACTATGTTTCCATCCGAGCCAAAAAAAACATCGACTTGGAGAGAGACAAGTTGATCGAAAATAAAAACGGAATGAACAACACTTTCAACGCTAGGCCTATGCAAATTGGCATCACTGCTGGGTTTACGAATTTGCCGAATCCCGGAAAAGATTTGACCCCCATGCGACTCACTAGACCTTTAGAAATTTTCTTCAACAACCCACATTTTATTGCTCAGCCTTGGAACCTCTCTTTTCGGTAAAATCGGGAGTGAACCCGCCGAACGCCCCAGCGAACGCTTGTTCTTTGACGTTTCAGTCTAATCAGAATTTCTTCATGTACCTAAATATTACTTGGACCGACGACTCGATATCGTTCAAAGTGCTAGATAACGCGCGGCAAACCCTCTTTCCACATCCGTTCAAACGGACACTACGATTATGCATCATGTCTCGATCGAGTACGTTGAAAATAAGCTTTGCTTTTGGATCAACGGGGTTTCAGCAGATGTCTACAGAACTCAAGCCCTGGTAAGTCTCCTTGGAATCAACATGAATTTTGAGCAACTGGGAATACTTAGCTTCTACGAAAAAAAATTAACCAAGCAAGAAATCATACAGCATTTCGTTGAAAACCACATCTCGAATTTTACGGAGCACGAAGTTTTGCTGGACTAACAATTTTACTAACGTGATATAAATAAATAAGCATGAAGAAACCTAACGCACCGCCACTTTATCCCGATCTTCCTCAGGAAAGCGAAGATCGAGGAGTTGAATTCCGACTAAAAAATATCGAAGAGATTAGGAATTTTTTGGACAACGAGGTTAACGAGAGGGAGAAATTGAGGAGAAAATACAAGGCAGCGTGGAACATGTTCTACAACACGGCTCAAGTTTCCGGGCTCATCGCGGTCGGATCTGGAACAGGGGCTGTGGGGACGCTGGCCAGTGGAATTGGCGCGATCGTGAGCATTCCACTCGGTGGAATCGCCATCGCTGGTGGTCTAGTTAGCGCGGCATGCGTAGCTCTTGGAAAGGCTACCATGAAAAAATTGGAAAAGCACGAAAGCGTAAAACGAACGGCTGAGTCCAGTTTGAATACGGTAAATGATCTGGTGTCCAAAGCCCTCGAAGACGGACGGGTCAGCAACGAAGACTTCCACCACATTCGGCGAGAGTTGGAAAACTACAGAGGTCACAAGGCTGGAATCAAGCACAGAACCAGAGCGGATCTAATTGAACTTACGGCTGATAGAGAACGTAAAATTCGCACAGAGGCAGAACAGGCTGGATTGGAAAGGGGAAAAAAAGAAGCCCTGGAGAGCCTCCGAAGTACATTGAATCCGTAGAAAATAAAAAATTAGAAATCAAATTTGTTTTGTATAAATAAAAAAGAAATGGATATTCCATATTTAACGGATGACAACTTGGTTGAGAACCTAAGAGCGTATGGAGAGTATCGAAAAGAAATGTGGGATGATAAAGGAAAACCACACGGCGTTTGGAGATGGTATCATAACAAAGAAAAAACAAAAATGAAAGCTGAGATAGTGTTTGATAACAACATTCCCACGTATTTAACAAGTTGGCGCAAAGACGGATTAGTAGAAGCAGAAGGTAAATACCATGAAGATGGTGTACCAGGTTTTACTCTTTTCGGTCATAAAAAATGGTGGGACTCTTGGACTATGTGGGACTCCTTTAATGTTGGATACCTTGCAACCTACGGTGCTACATCCATTTTGAAATGGGCGTGGTAAACTATGACAAAAAAAAACCTCTTGTGATTATTAATCACAAGAGGTTTTTTTATTTTTTGTACTCATTCTGCCTAAGATAGAATTTAAGTTCGTTTTGTACAAATAACCACGTTTAAATAAAATGGATCTTCCAAATCTAAAGGATGACAACTGGGTTGAGAACCTGAAAGCGTACGGAGAGTATCGGAAAGAAATGTGGGATGATGAAAAAAAACCATGCGGTGTTTGGAGATGGTACTATAAAAAAAAAAAAACAAAAATGAAGGCTGAGATGGTGTTTGATGATAATTATCCCACGTATATAACATGTTGGTACAAAAACGGATTAGTAAAAGCTGAAGGTAGATACAAAGACGGCGCACCTAGAGAACCGTGGGAATTTTGTGCTGGACGGGTTCCTTTTGTTACTGGATACGCCGCATTTGTAGTAACCTACTTGATTACAACCATTTTAAACTGGGTGTGGTAAACTACAACAAAAAACCTCTTGTGATTAATAATCACAAGAGGTTTTTTTTATTTCTGCACGACCTACTCATTCTGTCTCTTTAGCATCGTTGTAGGCTTTTAAAATTTCTGTCATGCGTTTAGCTTCCATCCTGATTCTTCTCTCAGGAGAATCCAAAAACACTAGTAAAAATCCAAAATGAAATTATCATCTTTTTATTTCATGAAATTTATCCACAAAACCAAATTTGTCTCGATAATTTTTTAACGCAATCGTGTCTTTTTTCCCAATTGGTAGTTCATTCATAACAAAATCTATTAACTTTTCCAATATTTCTATTTCTTCGGTTCTCTCAGGAAAAATCCATGGTGGTCTCATACACAATCTCATCCTATATCTATCTTTGTACCAATTGACAAAACACAACATTAAGTTAACGGCTTGATGTCTAATCTTTTCTCCGTTGTACCCGCTTGCCGCGACAAATAAGTTTCCAAGCCTAGTCCCATTCCACATGAAAAAATTTCCCTTAGACGCATCTTCTAATTGTTGAAATATTTCATCATCGGAGCATTCAAAATATAGAGAATCAGCCATTTATTTTTCGATAATACAGGACGTGGTCAAGAATTGGTAGTGCTCCATTCTTTGCAGAGTCTGACTATGTTTTCGCGTCCACTCTCCGCGGCTTTAGACATTGCGCGGTTAAAGTCGGTGGCGCCCAATTCTTTGCGGATTCTCCCGATGTTTTCGCGTCCACTCAACGCTGCACTTTCTATCGCGCCGTCAAAATCGGTAGCGCCAGATAGTTTGCAGAGTATGACGATATTTTCGTATCCACCGAATGCGGCACCCCTCATCGCGCCGTCAAAATCGGTAGCACCAGATTCTTTGCAGAGTATGACGATATTTTCGTATCCACCGAACGCGGCACCCCTCATCGCGCTGTCAAGATCGGTGGCACCCCATTCTATACAGAGCTTGACGATGTTTTCGCGCCCACGTAATGCAGCACACTTCATCGTTTTGTTAAATTCAAGAGCACCGGATTTTATTACAGAGTCTGACAGTGTTTTCATCACCGATTATCGCAGCACCTACCATCAAAAGGTCAAAATAAGTAGTTCCCAATTCTTTACAGAGCTTGACGATGTTTTTGTGACCGTTTGATAAGACCCAAACTGTTTCATCATTATCATTCTTAACAGGGTACCACAACCCCGAGCTAAGTGACTCCGGTGAACCGATTTGAGCCTTTTCATCCATGAATTTTGTAATTTTAGCTAGTGTTTGTAATTGATCCATTTTGTTTTTTATTAATTGGGATTTTCTTAAACCAAAAATTATTTTTTATTAATCGGGGAAAAAATTAAAATAATTTTTCCAAAAATTATTTTAATTTTTTTTTGAGGATTTTGAATTTTGAGATGCAGGGAATTTTTCCCTGCATTTTTTTTTTAGGTGGGTTAATTTACAGGGGAATTTTTTTTGTGTAATTTGGATTGGGGTGGGTTGAAATGCAGGGAATTTTTTTTGTGTAATCCTGTGTTGTTATTTTTTCTGTGTAATCCTGTGTAAATTGTTTTTCTGTGTAATCCTGTGTAAATTGTTTTTCTGTGTAATCCTGTGTAAATTGTTTTTCTGTGTAATCCTGTGTAAATTGTTTTTCTGTGTAATCCTGTGTAAATGGTTTTTCTGTGTAATCCTGTGTAAATTGTTTTTCTGTGTAATCCTGTGTAAATTGTTTTTCTGTGTAATCCTGTGTAAATTGTTTTTCTGTGTAATCCTGTGTAAATTGTTTTTCTGTGTAATCCTGTGTAAATTGTTTTTCTGTGTTATCCTGTGTAAATTGTTTTTCTGTGTAATCCTGTGTAAATTGTTTTTCTGTGTAATCCTGTGTAAATTGTTTTTCTGTGTAATCCTGTGTAAATTGTTTTTCTGTGTAATCCTGTGTAAATTGTTTTTCTGTGTAATCCTGTGTAAATTGTTTTTCTGTGTAATCCTGTGTTGTTATTTTTGTTAAATTTTCCCCTGTATTTAACCCTGAACAAATGGATCCAAGGTTACACAGAAAAATGACAGAAATGAGCCAGTATCCCCCTTTTCCTACTACTAGAGTACTTAAGGGATCAGGAATGGGCGTTTCGATAGTATTTTTTTGTGGGACATGAGAGCACATCAGACATATGGAATTGCATTCCTAATACGAAGAATGTCTTTCTGATATCAAATTAATTTTTTGAAAATCACGATGTAATAGGCCTACAAATTTTATGACAAATTATTAAAATTTGATATTTTTCATATTTTTGATATATAACAGTCCTCGAAGTAAATTTTATAAATCTAATGACATATTCTTAAAGTGTATGTAGCTGGGAGGAAAAGCCGATCAATTGAAAAATTTTGACCTTTCATATTGAAAATATGGATTTTTCCCAAAATGACCTAATTTTTTTGTGTTTTGGGAAAAAGATCCATATCTTCAATACGAAAGGTCACAATTTTCAATTGATCGTCGGCTTTTTCATCCCACCTACATACAATTTAAATAAAAATCATCATTTGCGAATTTCAAAAAATCAAAATTATTTTATATCAAAAGGACATTCTTCGTATTCAGAATGCAATTCAACATGTCTGATGTGCTCTAATGTCCCACAATAAATACTGTCCAAACGTTCATACCCCATCCCTTAAATGGGGAAACTTAGGCAGGCGATAAAGAGAAAATATATTTACTTTAGCACTGAGCCCTGTGCAATACAAATCGCCCGGACTTATTTGCTCAGACCATGAGTGTTTGCTTATTGACCAATTACCAGGAGAAAAGTCAATAACTGGTTGCCCTTTATCTGCTAACTTGGTTGAACCTGGTATGGTGGTATACAGTTGTATACGTTGAAGTCAATGTTCAATAAATGCCAAATGTTGCTAGCAGTAAAATAATTAAATAGGCCTACTGCCTGCAATGACAATAAAAAAAAGTTTATGATGTCGTCATGCATAGATCTTAAGGTGGTATTTGCGGCATATTCTAGAAATTAATAAATGGCTGAGACAAAACCGTTTGTCTTTCAGAAGATTTTAAGGTATGTAATTTGAAAATAAATTATTTGAGTTTGATTTGTTATATGTCTAATTCGTTTTAGGCCTAAATTTTTCATTAATAGTATACTCTTTATAATATAGATATTTTATTACTTTCAGAAGATTTTATTTTCATTTTGATTTTGAGTTAATAGTATGATCGCCACATCTCTAACTTAAAAGACGGAAAATAAAGTACTAGTTTTAATAAGCAGAGTGACATAAAAAGTAGAAATACAATGCATGGGGAGGTACATTATTGGCATTCAACATGTTCAAAATAAAAAAAATTTTATGCAGAGGGTGAACTTGTTCAACTGATAAATAAATTTTGTAGATGTCAGCATGAAATTATTTTTAGGTATAAATACTTTCGTTAACGAATAACCGGAGCAACATGAAAAGTAGAAATATGGGGGAGACTCACTATTGGCATTCAACAGAATGAACTAATGGATGTTTTCATTCAAGTGCAAATTATGTTAGCTTAAACTTTAATAATTGACAAGAACATATTCATTTTTTTAATCAAATTTGATTCTTTTCTTGTCATTTTGATGAGAATATCCGATTCATTTTGAAGAGAAATATGTTCATTTTGCAGAGAAATCTGTTATATCCCCATCCGAATAGCAGCAGCTCCTCATGTCAAAAGTTTCTATTCAAAAATAACTAGATCTTTTTAAGAGTGCAGCCATAATACTCATATTATTTTTAACATGCATAGAGCACTTCCAAAATGCCTCAAATACCATCTTAATGCGAGAGCTTTTAAAAAACGACTGGTTTGGAGATTATGGCAGCGAACAAGGGAGGAGGTTTATAAACAATATTTTTCACTAATCACACTGATTTAGCCATGTCAAATCGGTATAGACTACGTTTACACTTTATTTAGTATTCATTGAAATATTTAAACATATTTATTGTAACAAAAGTCGGGTCAAGTGGTGTATGAAAAGTCGGGTATGAGAAGTAGGGTCACCAATTGTACCAACCCCATTAAGACATAGATGTAACAAATTGTTATACGTTTATGAACATTAATAAATAGATGTATAGAGGATGTTACGCTTATGAACATGATTTTCAACATTGTTAACAATATTGCTAGTATGTCAACAAATGAAAGTTCTGTAATTTGTTGAAATTCTTCAATACTAAATTATTTTGAATGTCATCAAATTGTAAATCTCTAGTCACATTTTCGATGTATTAACAACTAGCTATATGTAGCAAAGACGTTAACTTCTGTGACTTCATGTACAAAACATTAACGCTCTTATTTTGTAAACATTGTATACCCATAGCTACATTAATCAACAATACATGTTCTGTAATTGTTCCTTATCCTTCATTTCTATTAGACTTAGCAAGTAGATGTATATATGTATAACAGATGTTATTCGTTTGTAAACACAATCTTGGATTGGATTAAAAAATGGCTAACGACCCGAACCCAACGGGTCGTTGTGGATGGAGAATGTTCAATATCAACTTCCGTCAAGTCTGGTGTACCTCAGGGAACGGTGTTGGGACCTTTGATGTTTTTAATTTACATTAATGATATAGCAAACAACCTTGATAGTTCCACGCAAATACGCCTCTTTGCAGACGACTGCTTGTTGTATAGGTCAATAACATCTGAGCATGACTCACTGGCCCTGCAGAAAGATCTCAATTCACTTGTTGAATGGTCTGACAAGTGGCAAATGTCATTTAATACACGTAAATGTAAGACATTGCGAGTAACTACAAAGAAAAATCCTATCATTTATACATATAGCATGGGCACTGATAACCTGGAAACCGTATCTCATCACCCATATCTGGGCGTTGAAATCAGTAGTAATCTAAAGTGGTCAAATCATATCAACAATATTACTGTTAAAGCCAACAATGCTCTATGGTTTATTCGCAGAAATCTCTGGAGGTGCCCAAAGTACGTAAAACAGCAAATGTACTTCGCATTGGTAAGACCGCACCTTGAGTTTGCTTGCGCTGTATGGGACCCCACAATGTGTCCGACATCCAACGAATTGAGGCAATACAGCGCAGGGCAGCTCGGTTTGTATCCAACAATTACCGGAGAACCGAGGGTACGGTCACTGGTATCCTTCAAAATCTAGAGTGGCCTTCCCTGAGCAGCGAAGAAGACAACATAGATTAACAACAATGTATAAAATTCAAAATGGTGAAATTGCAATACCCATTCCTGAATATGTTCAAGCACAGACAGTTAAAACTCGTCAATACCATCCCCAAAGGTTTAGAGTTATGACACCTCACATAAACACCTACAAATATAGTTTCTTCCCCGGACAATCATAGAATGGAACGCCCTACCTCCTTCCGTGTATATTGCCAAATCAGTTGACTGCTTCAAGAGTTGTATTAATAATATGTAATTTAATGTATTTTTTCTTCAGTTTGTATATAGCCATGTTGTATTCAACTGGCGCCTTTGATCACCTCAACTAGATATTGCTTTCATGCAACTTTGTTGAGTATTTATGTAGATGTAGATGTAGATTTCATAAACATAGGAGAAGCTACTTATTATGCTAACAATGAACGTTCATTGACTGTTAGGCTAAGTAAACGTTACAGGATAATATGTATTCAAATTCTGCCTCAAGGTTCCTGCTTAAGGGATGGGGCTATTTTTAAGCGATCTACAAAAAGTTTATTGATACGTTCTTTGATTTCTAAAAAAGTAAAAATCGCAGTTTAACAAACGGTTAAAATGAAAGCCATTATTGTATCAATTTGAAAGGCCTGACACCAATATAAACATTTGTTTCGGTGACCCAAGTTCATAGTCACAAACGCTCACGCACTTTTTTACAGATGGCCTAGAATTGCATATTTCGGTTTCAGCGATTGCCCGAAAAAAGGTTGTATGTTTTTGAAAAGCGTTTCCGCTTGGAATGTAGATAGTTATTGTTGATATTACTGTTCGCGATTTTTATTTATGCACTCTTTAGCCGACAATTTTCAATGCATTTTACACGATAGAAATGTCGCTTGCATAAATACCGATATTTTTAACAGTATCGGGTTTTTTAGCCAAAATACCTTCCACATTAGTTCCCAAGAATTGGATGAAACCATAGATACCATATCAGACTGCAGGTGACGGATAGATTTTAAACTAGAATTAAAAAGAATCAGCGTAGGCCCTCTCAAAATTTAGTTTCGAGATATATCGCCTTGTGCAATTTTGGACAGCTTTTGGCTGTTTTTTATAACAAGGAAATGTTTTACTTACCCCAAACTTCTCACGTAGTCCTTACTCAATGTCCGTTGCTGTTTGGTATTATTTCAGTAATCCGATTTTAGTTATTTAATTACATTTTAGCACAAGTGTGTACACCGAACGGTGTGCTATATTCCCAAAACTGATAATGGCGTCAGGCTCGCCTTATTTCAAACCAAGTCGTAGATGTGTTTTTTATATTGGCAATTCAAACCTACGACAGATTTGGTGGTTTGCAATAGGCGATACCATTTTCCACGATTTTATGATATCCAGCTATACAGTCACCTACCTGGACAACCGATTCTTTAGAAATGCTTAGTCGCGCTAAAAGTCGATCGATACATGTTAAAATCAGCAAAATTCAGAGATTATGAAATTAATTTTCTCGGTCAAATATAAAGCAATGTTGTTTTTTTCTTCAGTAATGTCAGTTAAAAACTTGGTGCTTGGATATATATATTTTTTTTAATCCTGGTATTAAAATTAAGCATCAAATTGTGTCTTTTAGTGTGATATTTTTTATTTTTATAGGGCTTGAGTTCGCCTGCGAGCTTTTTACGGAATTGGTTTTTTAGCGTATCAAACTAATATAGTTTGCTAAAGAAAGATATTTCCCACCTCTGTAACGCACATCGTGTGGGTCTATATATTATAATTTTGTCAGAATTTCCGTTTTTATTTTCCCTTTTTCCCTTCGTGCTCCGAAAATGTCAAACTCAGTACTTTTATCTCGTGAGCAACCAGCAGAAATAGTCGATATTTTCATTGTTGTCATCCAGGGCAATTTTCCATTGAAAAGCAAATATTGCCCGACCAGCGATTTAGTAGCCCAAATCCCCAATTGGGTTTTCTGGTAAATGAGGTAAATTTTAAAAATTTGCTCCCGTGATAGCCTGCAATTTCAATTTATATGGATTCCATGATTATGAAAACCATTTTGTCTGTCTGTTTGTATGTTTACCTAGGTTAGTCCGTATTTTTCTCTTAAAAGAGACGCACGCTTGAGGTCCATGGGAAAATCCACGGTCCAAACCTAGAAAAATTAGCATGTTATTATACGGGATTTTAATCTTCTGTCCCTCCTATCTCCAGGTGAATTTTATATGACCTACCCCCCCCGCCCCCATCGCGGGTTGCCATTTTCATTACACCTTTCAGACGTGTGTTCGGGTTTGTTTTTAATTTGACATGTAGGCGTATACCTAAATGTATAGCTATGCTATATATTATTATGTAACATCATGTACATGTAGGCCTATGGGGTGGGGTGGGTGCAGAGGTGTGTGAGGTGGGTAGTGGGGGTGTATGTAGGTAAACTTAGGGGTGGTACTCAACACACTTTAACCATGACTTCCAATGCAAGGCTTATTGTTGCCACAAATGTTTTTTTCCCTTACGGTTATTTAATAGGTTTTTATAAACGTCCATGTTTAACCTGGTATTGTTTTAGCTGCTTCATTAAATAATTGCTTGAACAGGTTTTTGTTAAAAAACAAAAACCTGTTTAAGTTAACAATGATAATGAATGGTTCTTATAAGGCACAATCTCTGATGAGGAACTCAAAGCGCGTAAAGCACGAAATTTACAAACAGACATAAAAACAATCAATTTATAAAGATTGGTTTTAAGCTGGCGTTTAAATAACGAAAGTCTGGGGGCGTTACGAAGGTTATTTGGAAGTGTGTTCCAAACAGTTTGCTTGATCATTATGTTTTGTAAAAGAAAGTTTTGTTAAAAATATTGCCCAATTGCATGTAAGATTGTCGGGCAAAGTTGTTTTGAGGAAAAGGAAATTTCAACACATTGGTCCGATGATCAAATCAAATAATTAATCACTCACGTGTTGAAAGATCCTCATCGTGCTGTAAACATGATCAGTCAGTGGCGTACTAGCTGCCGGGGCAGGGGGCAATTGCCCCTGGCAAAATTTGCCTATTTGGGCCCCCGCCCCTAGTGCAAGGAAAAAAGAGGATAAAGGATTGAGAAAGAAGAAAAAAGAGAGAGAGAGGGAAGAGAGGAGAAGAGGGCAGAGAGATGGAGAATCCATACGATATGCAATACCATACGATTATATTCAATAAGCCTGGCAAAAAATGTCTATTTGGGCCCCGCCCTCTCCCCCAAGTGCAGGGAAATTTGGTGGATTTGGGCCACCGCCCATACAGGCTTTAATTGCCCCCCTTGGAAAAAATCCCAGCTACGCGCTGTGATCAGTTGGAGCGCTATTAGGCCTGGGAATTTCGTTGCCGAAGTTCTGGCAACACTGTACCCATGCCGGTATTCCTATTAAACCCAGGGATATCGATCCACAATGGCAATGCTAGTATCAGCCTTCACGCGTTGATTTTGAAAATTTTTGCAGGCGGGATTAAAAAGTGGTGAAATGAGGACGGAAATTCTGACAAAACTATGATATATCGCTCACGGTGATGTGCGTTAGAAAGTTGGGAAAAATCCTTCATTAGCGAACTATATTACTTTGAAAAGCTAAAGGTTGATCCAAAAAAGGCTCGCGGGCAGAGTTTAAGCCTATCAAAATCGAAAATCTTACACGAAATGACTGAATTTCACGCCTAAGTTTAACACTAGGATTTGAAAAAAAAATACAGTATCAAGCGCTACAGTTTGACTTGACATTTACTGAAAAAATTAAAATGATTGCTTTTTATTTGGCCGAGAAAATTAATTTTACATTGAAAAGGTGCAACTCAAAATTTAGCTCATTTCAACACCAAATTCGATCGTTTGTATTGCCTCATTAAATGACTGAGTGAGCCTTGCAGAACAAAAGAATCGGTTGTCCAGGTAGGTGACTGTATATAGGCCTAGTATTTCATTTGATTACACTGAACATGGACATGATGAAGCTAAATCTCTACAGCCATCATGCACTGATCATTATTTTGCAGACCCTGCCTTTCGCATCGGTTCCACATGTAGTAGTCCTAAGCACCACATTAGATTATGTTAACAAAAAATATTTATAAAATATGCAGGGCCGGATTAACCATTGGGTCAGATGGATCAGGGCCCAGGGCCCAGGGCCCCCGAAATCTAGGGGCCCCAATTTGGCATGTGCATGTTTCTTTTTAGCCCGAATACACCATATTTTGCACCAAAATATGCTAACATTACAAATTTTACGCGCTTCGCGCCCACTGGCCTTTATAATTATAACAAAATTCACCTTCATTTTGGGCTAAAATTGTCTGAAATCGAAATGTTTCTCGCGCTTCTTGCGCAAATGTCTTAGTAAAACCCATCTTATTGTAGGCCCCTCCTTATTTGTAAACCAAAACTTGGTCACTTGATTGCACATGCCTTCTCCACGGTGAGTTTGGGGCCTCCGAATTTTGGCCTGGCCCAGGGCCCCAAAAAAAGGTAAATCCGGCCCTGAAAATATATATACAAAATTAAATTCATGTTAGATTTATATAGCGCTATGAATCAACTAGGCCGGTTGCAGCCGAACACGGCGCACACCTATCCGCTGCTAAGATTGTAACATCATCACCAATATTATTACAATAGGGAATTTTGAGCGCTATGAATGAGCAAGAGCCGCCTCCTGTGTGAAATCTGCTATGGGAGATTTGATGATCATATCTAGAGCAACACCTGTGTTGATTCAATTCAATGCCTCTCTTTTATCTATTGACCTCAAATAAAAGGATTCGAACCATTATAAATAGCGTCCCTGACCTAATGTGACACATATTTAATGAGGCGAAAAGGAATTGGTCTGGAATATATGCTTGACTGAACTCAATGCGATCAGTACACTGTCCTATGCCTTATTGTGATGAGGCGGGAGTTTTAAAAACACGGCCCCTGAACATAACATAAAGTCCGAACATATTTCCAGACAAGGAACAATAGCCATAATACAGACAAACTGTCTGGCAATGACGTCACAATAGTCTATAGTATGATCAGTACAAAATAGTCTGTGATCGTCTACAGTATAATCAGTACTAAAAGTCCAGAGCGATTTTTCATTTATTTTCTAAAATTAAAAGAACCACTTTTCAGCGGGAATTTTTGTAAGTTGCACAGCTGAAGTTGTGAAAGGGTTGAAAGACTACAATATTACGGCATAAACAAGAATATGTTTGTTTGGTCTTTATTCCTATAGGCACATCCCTTAAATTGTGTTCAAGAATCAACTAAGATTTATTTGGCCCACCTTTTGCCAGTAAATAGGCTGTCATGAATTATCCAGTGTATTTTTATTATACGTGCCCGGTCTTATCACTTGGTACACAATAGCTCACCAATCTGAAAGCCTGCTTTAATCACAATGGTCAGAATTAAATAGCCAAAATGATTAGACAAATAGGCTACACTGTCCATACACTGAGTACAGTCTCATTGCAAGATCATAGGCTAAGTACCGTAGTCCTTGTCATTTGAGGTACGTAAAAACATACTCATTATGATCGATGCGAATTATAGAAACAGTTCAAACAATAAAATAACTACACCTTTATCTTGACACTTCCTCATTTGTTCGCCCTGTTCCTTTTTAAATGAATTTTTATTTGTTTATTGGGGGTCAATTGCTGCTATTTGATTTGATCTGATTTGATTTCTTCCAGCACATCAACAGAGTAACAAGCTACACTTATAAACATTCATGTATATAAAAAGCAATTTTACAAAGTAAAAAACAACTTTTCTAGGCATTGCTGACGTGTTGCCTTCGGGAAAGATAGTTTCCCATTACTGAACATGTTCCCCATTATAGTCAAATGCAGCAAACCTTTGACGAGCGCGACTACCGTGATGTTCCAAATTCGGAGCTAACAACGCGTACGGCGCACAGTTCATTCATACATTTCCAATTGGCAAATTTTAATATGGTTTGTATATCAATCATCACAACACTCGTAAATAAACTGTGTTCAACCTTGATTGACAGATATGGTCAGACGCAAGCTAGATGATCTTTGATTATAATAACAGGCATTCTAGGCATTCTAAACATTTAACGTAGTCTTATTTAACTTTCGTCCTGTAACAACGCCCAACTCTACCTCACTACCTCTTTGAATTTCAGCGTGTTGTGCGTCAGTTTAGAATCACTAGGTGCGTGTATATTATTTTATGCGCGCGATCAAAGTGGCGCATATGTACACGCAAGAAATATCGCTAAGCTATTTACGCAGCACACACTTAACTTTTTTAAAGTGTTTATAAACAACAACTTCAGTAACTTGTACAATAGAATATAAACAGAAATATTACATGTATGCGATAATCAAGAGTTAGTGATCACCTTTTAAAGGTGACCACTAAAATGATTATAATAATACCAGTTTTGAATTTGGAGATGCAATTTGATTCTTTGACCTCCTTTGGTAAGCTATTCCACAGCCTAGTGACAAAACATTATTCAGTCGATGGACCTCAGCCCGATAATCATTTTTACCTCTTGTATCATAATTGTGGATAGACTTCATATTGATGAAAATATTATCAAAAGATCTTGGTAATAGACACCTGTGGTATTTGTACATAAATAGACCCAATTCCTTATTATAAAGTTGATACACATCAAGAATATTAAATTTTGCAAACAATGGCTTTGTATGACACAAATAGGAGCTGTTAGAGATGACCCTTACAGCTCTTTTTTTTGATGCTTTACAATTCTTTACAATTCTTTCCAAAATATTTTATTGGCATTGCCCCACAATATTCTACCGTAAGTTAAGAATGGTAAGATAAGGGTACAGAACAACTGGTACATGTCGGGTTTTGGTAAGAAATGTTTGAGAGTGTTTAGTACACCAATATTCTTACAGCACGTCTTACATATACTAATTATATGCGACCTCCATGTGAGGTCATGATCTAGAGTAATACCAAGAAATTTTGCATCATATACACGTGTCAACTTACATCCATCAATATTATATTTGATAAGCATTGGTAATATCATTGGTCTGATGAGGTGTTCCAAAGAACATAAGATTTGTCTTTAAAGACAGTTTGTTACATTTGAACCAATTTGCAACCTCTTTTTAACTCTCCATTCATAGTATCACATAATTTTTGTATATTACTATCAGAGTCATCAGCAAACAGTATAAATGATAAAAGTGTTGATGTGTTACATATCATTCATATATATAATAAAAAGAAGAGGACCAAGGATAGACCCTTGTGGCACTCCACAAAGTACATTTTCATAGGATGATTGAGCACTGTGACAGGTAGTTTTCAAACTATTTATGAGATACACCACGAAAGCCATAATGATATAGTTTGTGTAATAAAATTTCATGGTTGATGGTATCAAAAGCTTTCGATAAATCCATAAAAATACCAGCAGTGTACATATTATCATCAATAGCATTTTTTACATCTTTAATAAAATCCAATACCGCCATATATGTTGATATTTGCTTTTTTTTAAGGTATCTGGTACAATTCCATCTGAGAGTGACTTATTGAATATTAATTTCAACGGATACACAATCTCAGCTGCAACCAATTTTACTAAGTCAGATTTTACAAGGTCATGACCCGGGCTTTTTCTGTTACCCAGTTTTTTGATGATTTTCAAGATTTCATTTTCATCTGTTGGTTGGAAAAAACATGTAGAGTTACAACTATTAGCTAGGTACTGGTTAAAATCTTTACCTTGATGTTTGATTGTTCCAGCTAATGTTGGACCAATGCTGGCAAAAAACTCATTAAAATTGTTTGCAATTTCTTTAGGCTCAGTATAGGTCTTATTGTTACTTACAAACTTCTGACATTGTACCTTTTTTGGACATCTGAGTATTGAGTTCAGGATTTTCCAGGTATTCCTCATGTTGTATCATTCTTTATCCAGTTGAGAACTGCAGTAGTTTTGTTTTGCTCTCCTTATTAAGGAGTTTAATCTGTTTCGATACATCTTAATACGTTAGTTTTAGTAGGTTTTTGCATAGATTGTTTTATACAATCTGTTCTTCCTGCGTATACATTTCAACAATTAGTAGGTTATCCAAGATGCCTTTGGCGTCTTGTTTTTAGCGTTATGTTTTTAAGCACTTGTTTTGGGTACATTCTTCAAACACTTCTTGGAATTTATCTATAAAAACGTTGTATGATACATTAGGATACCAGATGATTGCTTAGCATAATTGTTGGTAAATATTCTACCAATAAGAGTTGCTGACTTACGTGTTATCCTAGTTGGCTTGATGATACTCGGATACAAGGAATATGAAGACAACATATCTACAAATTCGGCCAGTTGATTCATGAACGTCATTATTTAACAGGTTTATATTAAAGTCACCCATTATATACAGAAGCTTATTTTCTTCGGGGTAAGGAAAAAGTCCTTACAAGCTAATTTTTGGAGATAAGGAAATAAATCCTTACCAATTTTCCTTACCTGTCACTTTATAGCCAATAGGGGGCGTATTTGTCAAAATAATTTGAGGTAAGAAAATGAATGTTACCAGCTAGTTTTCCTTACCTGTAAAAATATCGAGGTAAGAAAATAAAACCTTACCAATTTTCCTTACCTGTTCAATGTTTTCTTCATAAATCCTTACCAAAAACCTCACCTTTTACTTTGACCCTAAATCGTGCCATAGCTGTATCAAAAATGTTTTTTAAGGTTATGAAAACGTTTTATACTCTTAATATACCCTTTATATAACCCGACATTTCTGACAACCTTTTATAACCTTTTGATGTCGAAAACGTTTTGTGTTTGCTGGGGTATTTACCATCATATAATGCTCATATCTATATAAAAGTACTATATAAAAGTACTAGACTTGAGTCCTGTTTGTTAGGGACAGTATGTGTGTCTCAGTGGCTAGAGCGCTTGCACCGTAATCGAGATGGCTAGGGTTCGATACCTAGCTAGACAGGTATGTCCGGAAATTTTCCTCTAGTAAATCGGCCTATCCATGTTTGTTTCCATTGTAATTTTATCTTTAATTTTGCTAGTGTGCAATGTGTGATTCTTCTTTCCCCTGTACATAAAAGATAATACACCCTTCGTATTTCCCTAAAAAATAAATTGAATTGAATTGAATTGAATTGAATTCTGGCTATTCACAATAAGGGCGCCGCCAGCTTGGTAATTTTGCGATGTAATCGTGATGTATCATGGGAAAAGGTCGACATCCAAGTCCGCGCAATACGAATATTACCATGCTATTACATAGGAACACGTGACAATATTTTTTAGTATTACACGCAAATCGATAGAGAAAAGGAGACTTTAATAGAACAAATATAAAGTCATTATGTCTGGGAAACAAGCTTACACAAGTTGTCGATTTACCAACAAGAGAGGGTGCTATTTTAGATCTGATCATTTCTGACTTTTCGGAGTTGTACAAGCGCCCGAGTGTTAGATCTCCCATTGGTCGAAGCGACCACAACTGTGTCAGTTGGTTTCCCATTCAGTCTAAACCTATCAATACTATACAGTCCAGGACAATCCAACCAATTAAGGACTCTAATCTCAGAGCTTTCGGTCTGTGGATTCAGAACCAGACCTGGACTGAAGTGTATGACATAAATGATGTACAATCCAAGGCAAATGCCTTCTATCACATTCTAAGTGGGGGCATTGACACATTCCTTCCATCAAGACTGTCAAGTTACACTCCCGTGACAAACCTCGGATGACGGATCGTGTTAAGGCCCCTCATTGGTCTGAGACAGAGGGCTTTTTGCTGATGGAAACAAGTATGCTAGAAATAAGC